>NC_079491.1:110310469-110626378 GCF_020520425.1 Spinacia oleracea | reverse complement strand
GTTCAGAAGAACATGGCCTTAGTTTATGTTGTACTTCTATTTTGGTTGTCTGAACCTTTCATGTAGACTCTTTAATCTAATTTAATTATTTGCCCCATTTCACACAAAAAAAAAACATTCAGGTTCAATCACAATCCGTGGACTATGGACCGTCGTGCACGTAGAGCATGGTGCACAAAAAGAACATATGTGTATAAGCAAAAGAATATGATACTACGGTAAAAGAACATGCGATATAATATTTCACTTTTTTGTTATAAAAATAATATATTATTTTACTATTTATTAAAAACCTAAATAAAAAAAATTACTCATGTTCTTTTCTCGTAACCAAATGTTCTTTCAATTATATACTAGTGTTCTTAAGGTGCACCATGCTCCATGTGCACCATGGTCCACCTTCTAAATTGCGGGTTGAAAAGCCTGGCCTGATTTTACGGGTTGAACATCCATGAGTTTTTGTACTAAATTGATCCGAAATTTTCACTTGTATTAATTACTAGATTAAATCCCGTGCACGCACGGATTATGAACAGTTTTTAATAAAATATAAAACTGAATATCCCCAAACTACTTCATAATTATATAATTTTGAAATACTCATTTAAATTTATTCATCTAATATGCATATTATATATGTGTAATATACTAATGTGACTAACATATCGAGTGAATATGTTTTCCATATTAATAGACCGATTTGCCTAAAATATTACCAAAAAATATTTAGTAAAATTATTATTACGTACTCTCTCCGTCCCTTAATACTTGCACCGCTTTTCTTCTCGAGTCGTCCTTTAATACTTGCACTGCTTTCTTTTTCGAGTCGTCATTTAATACTTGCATCGTTTTCCTTTTCGAGTCGTCCTTTAATACTTGCACTGCTTCTGTATATGGAAATTTTTACCGATATTATATTATTTCTTACACTTACCTACTAACCCACCTACACCCTACTCTCTACAAAAATCATTTAAAAATTCACACCTCTCACTCCCCACTTCCCACCCCCACCTCTTAACTAACTATATTAAAAAAAATACTCCACTATCAACTATCACCTATTAAATTAATAAGTCAATTCAAGTGTCTTAAACTCCGCACCGGTCAAACCGATGCGAGTATTAAAGGACGGAGGGAGTAGTATCTATCATTGCCATAATTTGTAATATTTTTTCCATACATAAATAGTTTTTTTTTAAAAAGAATAGAGAATAAAATAAAATAAAACAGATATTTTTTTAGGAAAAAAATTTACACCAGGAAGTGACATATGTCATTTCTAATGTGTATTTTAATATAAAGTAATTGATATGCTCCCCAGTCACTCTCCGTCATGGTTGATGCATAGTTGTCTATTACGAATAAGGTTGATGGTGAATCAAATAAAAATATCGTGTATTAAAAACGAGCCACACATTGTTGATTTCCCTTATCTTTTGTCTAAAATCCAAACATGTAATAGTCATTAATCTACCTGGTGCTCGATTCCTACACCACAAACATTGAAACATACATGTATATAACATAACACATAACACATAACACATTGAATAATAAATAAATTAATATTGATGGATGGAGTGGTCCGTCAGCCGGCCAATTACGTGCCACTCTCTCCAATAAGCTTCCTCAACCGATCTGCGGTTGTTTATCGAGACCATCCTTCAATTGTTTATGGAGATGAAGTTAAATACAATTGGGGAGAGACTCTTCAAAGGTGCACCAAACTTGCTTCTGCTCTCTCTCAGCTTACCATTTCTCGTGGAGATGTTGTGAGTTCTCCTTTTCTCCATCCAAGCTTTTTTTCATTGCCAATTGTCAACCTGTTTTTGAAAGTTCTTTACGCTTTCCGTTTTAGTCCGTTTTTTAAAGTTGTTTACACTCTACTTTATTCCATTTTAACATGTAATTTACATGTATACCCTCATTTGACCCACTACAACATGCAACTTGCAATATTTTATTATGGGAATCCACCATAATTTACCCACTCACAATACTTTAATATTAATTTTTATCCACCCACATTGTTGAACAATTTATTTTCGTATTTGTTACCCCACCCTCACATGTTCACCAAAATTTCTAGTGCAAAAGTTAAATTGTGGCAAGTATTCAGAAAGGGAGGAAGTATATAAATGATGTTGCATACAAGTTCAAAATTGGATTGAGTTTTGAAACTGCATGCAGGTTGCGGCATTGCTTCCAAATGTTCCTGCAATGTATGAGTTACACTTTGGAGTTCCAATGTGTGGTGGAATTTTATGTACCCTTAACATACGACACGACGCTGCAATGATATCAGTCTTACTTGAACATTCAAGGGCAAAACTCATTTTTGTTGATCATGAATTCTATGAAATAGCCTGCAATGCTATTGAAATTCTATCCAAGAACACAAAATCTTATAATAATAACCTTCCAGAAATCGTCTTAGTTGTCGATAAACAAGCAGTGGATGATGTTGCATATCCAACACCTCTTTCAGGGAATAAGTTAGAATATGAGAGTCTTATTAAGTCAGGAAAACTTGATTATGAAGTTTACAAACCAAAAGATGAACTTGAACCGATTTCATTGAATTACACATCAGGAACCACTTCGAGGCCTAAAGGTGTGGTGTATAGTCATCGAGGTGCATACTTGAATTCCTTGGCTGCAGTCTTGTTGAATGAGATGCTCTCAATGCCTGTCTATTTATGGACTGTCCCTATGTTTCATTGCAATGGGTGGTGTCTTACGTGGGGTGTCGCAGCTCAAGGTGGCACTAATATATGCCTCAGGAATGTAACTGCAAAGGGAATTTTTAGTAATATTGCAAACCACAAAGTAACTCACATGGGTGGTGCACCTACTGTTCTTACTATGATCATTAACTGTCCATCTCATCATAAGAGACCTCTTCCTACAAAAGTCGGTATAATGACAGGCGCTGCTCCACCACCTCCTGAGGTTCTCTTTAAAATGGAAGATCTCGGGTTTTCTGTCACCCATTCTTATGGATTGACTGAAACTTATGGTCCAGGTACACACTTCTAACTTCAAATTCTAAATTTCTAGGTATTTCCTAGGACACCTTTTTGAGTTGGATAAAATTCAGGTTAGAAGAACAGGTCCTGAAATGAAAGCATGATAAAAAAGAAAGAACTTTATGACAGAATCGGACTTACCAGTGCAGGTACAGTTTGTGTATGGAAGCCAGAATGGGATGCTTTGCCTCCAAACGAGAGAGCGAAAATCAAGTCTCGGCAAGGAGTGCATCACATTGGCCTAGAAGAAGTGGATGTGAAAGATCCTGTTACCATGAAAAGCATGCCTTCAGATGGAAAAACAATCGGCGAGGTTATGCTGAGAGGAAACACTGTAATGACAGGATACTTGAATGATATACAGGCAACTGAGGAGTCTTTCAAAGGAGGATGGTTTCATAGTGGTGATTTAGGAGTTAAATATTCTGATGGTTATATTCAGTTAAAGGATCGTTCTAAAGACATTATAATTTCAGGTGGAGAAAACATAAGCACAATCGAAGTAGAATCAGTTATATTTAGTCATCCTGCTGTTTTAGAAGCGGCTGTTGTTGGACGTCCTGATGATCACTGGGGTGAGACACCTTGTGCATTTGTCAAGCTCAAAGATGGACATCATCATCATGTTACTTCTGATGATATAATTGGGTTCTGTAGAGATTCACTGCCTCATTATATGGCTCCTAGAACTGTTGTTTTCCAGGATTTACCAAAGACATCAACAGGTAAGACTCAGAAGTTTCTTCTTAGAGAGAAAGCCAAGGCAATGGGGAGTCTTTCTCACAACAAAACAAGCAAGCTTTGAGGAGCACAAACAAAATCTTGTATTTTATTGTATTGTTTCGTCAAGCGTTGTGGTATGATTGATGATCAACCACAAAATCTTGAACCCTATGTCCTTTATATAAACTAATTTCAATTTAAATCATTGTCTAAATTTTAAGGAAAATTTGTAATTATTAATCAAACCTTTGCCCAATTTTCTTTAATTAAGCCTACCTATGCGATATTTCTAAATAATACAACCTTTATGATCCAACTACTATTATTAAGCCTAACAAGTTACTAACCTGCTATAGGCGGTATTCACCCTTACGTGGCATATAACAATTATAAATTATTTTTTCTCCCCTTATTTTCTTTAATTGCTATTTTAATTTTCGTTTCTCTCTCTTCTGCGATTTTCTGCTTCATCTCTGAACTCCTCTCCATTATTTCTCTTCTCCACCATTGTCGATCCCTCATACCTCTCCATTCGAAGTTCATCTAAAATAATCAGCAATTGCTATGGCTGGGGTAAAGCAATTGCCTGTTGGATCTGAATCTTCTTCAAATTCAAGGTTTTTTTTCTTTCTAAATTTACAACAAGACCACAACAACCAACATCCCACAACATAAAAAAAAAACTATATTATTGCAACAGCTCGGGTTTTTACGAACTGGCCATCAAGGAAGCCCAAAATTCAAAATTTACCAAAAAAGGAACAAATACGCTAATGTTCGTAAGTTCACCTTCAATTGTACGATTTTGGAGACGAAATTTGAATGCGCGTGGATGAAGTCACCTATTTTCACAAGAAAATCGCCGATGATGTCATGAACCAGTACAATTGTAGTTGAAGCAACAATAATGGATGAGAGAGGAATTGAAACACGGTACAGAGAAGAGAAGGGTTAAGGGTTTTTTGAAAAAAAAATGAAATCTTTGTTTAGGTGGCAAGTGATGATGACGTGTCCAATATTTTAGCAGGGAAACCAACTTTAGGTTGTCAACGTTGACTTTGTAGCAGGTAACCGGTCATCCAGGCTTAATAATAGTAGTTGGGTCATAAAGGTTGGATTATTCAGAAATATCGCATAGGTAGGCTTAATTAAAGAAAATCGGGCAAAGGTTGGATTAATAATTACAAATTTTCCTTGACTTTGTAGCAGGTAACCTGTCATCCAGGCTTAATAATAGTAGTTGGGTCATAAAGGTTGGATTATTTAGAAATATCGCATAAGTGAGCTTAATTAAAGAAAACCGGGCAGGTTGGATTAATAATTACAAATTTTCCAAATTTTAAAGGGGTACAATCTTTGTGCACTACAATATATAATAGTTTTCTAATTCCAAACTAAATATATATGTACCGAAAATCAATTTTTTTACTTAAAGTAAGACTGGGAAAAGTTTATTGGTGCCAGCATATAATTGCAAGACCAATGTAACAATATTGGCACAAGTGCATAACCCACATTGCAAAAACAGTTCCTTTATTTCGTTTTACATCATTAAACCAACCTAATGATATTCATACATCACATTAGCCAATAAAGCCTTGTTCTGTTCACCTTTTTTCCCTTATAACTAAAATAGGTTTTAATAAAGAAAAATTTGTAATTATTAATCCAATCTTTGCCCGATTTTCTTTAATTAAACCTACCTATGCGATATTTTTAAATAATTCAACCTTTATGACCCAACTACTATTATTAAGCCTAACAAGTTACTAACCTGCTATAGGCGGTATTCAACCTTACGTGGCATATAACAATTATAATTTTTTTACTTTTTTTTTCCTTATTTTCTTTAATTGCTATTTTAATTTTCGTTCCTCTCTCCTCTGCGATTTTCTGCTTCATCCATGCACTCCTCTCCATTATTTCTCTTCTACCTCTTCTCCACCATTGTCGATCCCTCATACGGTCATACCTCTCCATTCGAAGTTCATCAAAAATAATCAGCAATTGCTATGGTTGGGGTAAAGCAATTGCCTGTTGGATCGGGATCTTCTTCAAATTCAAGGTTTTTTTTTTCTTTCTAAATTTTCAACAAGACCACAATAACCAACATCCCACAACATAAAAAAAACTGTATTATTGCAACAACTCGGGTTTTTACGAACTGACCATCAAGGAAGCCCAAAATTCAAAATTTACCAAAAAAGGAACAAAAACGCTAAGGTTCGTAAGTTCACCTTCAATTGTACGATTTTGGAGACGAAATTTGAATGCGCGTGGATGAAGTCACTTATTTCCACAAGAAAATCGCTGATGATGTCATGAACCAGTACAATTGTGGTTGAAGCAGCAGTAATGGAGGAGAGAGGAATTGAAACACGGTACAGAGAAGAGAAGGGTTAAGGGTTTTTTGAAAATAAAATAAAATCTTTGTTTAGGTGGCAAGTGATGATAACGTGTCCAATATTTTAGGAGGGAAACCAACTTTAGGTTGTCAACGTTTTTAACGTTGACTTTGTAGCAGTTAACCGGTCATCTAGGCTTAATAATAGTAGTTGGGTCATAAAGGTTGGATTATTTAGAAATATCGCATAGGTAGGCTTAATTAAAGAAAAAATGGCAAATGTTGGATTAATAATTACAAATTTTCCTTGACTTTGTAGCAGGTAACCGGTCATCCAGACTTAATAATAGTAGTTGGGTCATAAAGGTTGGATTATTTAGAAATATCGCATAGGTAGGCTTAATTAAAGAAAATCGGGCTAAGGTTAGATTAATAATTACAATTTTTCCTTTAATAAATTCAAATAAGTTCAGTTAAGTTCAAATAAGTTCAGAAAAAATAAATAAAAATCAAGTGAATATTCCGAATTAACCCACTATCTCTTCCGGCAGAAACTACCCAAATCTTTTTTCGTAGTTGAAGGACTATTTTGTCAATGTACCTACTCCATAAACTATGGATTTATTTTTATTATTCGAATTAAAAAATCTTGTTAATCATCAAACAATCAATTTTTTTAACGGATTTTTCATGAAATACCCCCGAATTTTGGCGTAATTCACCAAATGCCCCTCGACTTTCAGAAATTCACCAAATGCCCCTCACAAATGACTTAATACCCAAAATACCCTTACTAATGATGCGCCGTTAGTCCTCCGTTAACCTAATTTTCAAATTCACCAAATACCCCTATTTTAATACTTATTTCACCAAATACCCTTATTCAGAAACTTAATTCACCAAATACCAATAACTTAAAATTACTCATTTTGATGCTCAACGGCTAGTTTTTGTGTTTGAAAATTAGCCGTTGCTTATTGTTTGCTTATAAATACTCTTTTTCTGACGGTTTATTGTAGTTTTCCTATTATTTTGTTAATTTCATATCATTTTTGTCATGAGTTTTCTTTCAAAATCATCATCCACACCCAATGAGTCCACATATGTAAGAGTCCCAAATAAATTTTGTTATCATGGGAGAAAATTTGACATCCGAATATCTGATACAACACTCAATCTGAAGCTCCGGTACAACACTAAAACAGAAAACACTCCTAAAACACCTCAAAACGTCGCAACTCTTCAAGAAAATAGCTACTTCTTTTGTACCTTATTCTTTATGTGACCAATTAATTATATTTACCACGCAATCGGAAGGTATTCCTTTTTCAATATGGGAAATATCTTTAACATATGCAAACAGATTAAAAATAAAGCTCTTATTAATTTTATTCTAACGCATATGTTCCAGCTACCTCGACTTCTATTGCTTCCATGCCACATATTTAACGTTAACTCTCTTTTGTCTCCTGTCTCTACTGCCTCCAAACATCTTTCTTCAATCTCCTAACTTTCTCTCAACCTTACAGTCGAGGCATAAAGGTTTTCTCACTTTTCTTTTGAGCTAGGTCCTATTGACATGGTCAGATTTATGGACAAATGTCTATTTTTGGATTTGAGGGAACAAGAAAAAAAAATGAAACTAAGGTATGTTCCAAAGCTCATGAACCAGTGAAAAAACATGAATCTTGGCACAAAGATTTGCCTCCAAACTCAAGATTTTCACATCATGAATCCAAGTTGAAATCGAGGTTGTGATAAAAATGTATGTGTTATTGAACTTGATTTCTTAGTTTCTTTACCATTCGGACAATAAGAAAATTAAGGTGTTAGCTTTAGATTGAATTACTTCAGCTTCACTTACATAAGATCCCTTTGAAAATGGGGTTTTTTGGCCTTTTGCTCAGCTAAAGTGCATTGTCTTTACTGGATGAGGCCTGAACTTATTGGATCATAATTGAAACTTACTGAGTGTTGTATCGGAGCCTCAGATGGAAATTTCCTCCCATAATATTAGAAATTGTTTGGGACTCTTACATATGTGGATTCATGGGTGTGGATGATGATTTTGAAAGAAAACTCATGACAAAAATGATATGAAATTAACAAAACAATAGAAAAACTACAATAAATAGTCAGAAAAGGGGTTTTTATAAGCAAACAATAAGCAACGGCTAATTTTCAAACATAAAAACTAGCCGCTGAGCATCAAAATGGGTAATTTTAAGTTATGTGTATTTGGTGAATTAAGTTTCAGAATAGGGGTATTATATGAAATAAGTAATAAAATAGGGGTATTTGGTGAATTTAAAAATTAGGCTAACGGAGGACTAACGGCGCGTCATTAGTAAGGGTATTTTGGGTATTAAGTCATTTGTGAGGGGCATTTGGTGAATTTCTGAAAGTCGAGGGGCATTTGGTGAATTACGTCATAATTCGGGGGTATTTCATGAAAAATCCGTTTTTTTAAAGTTTATCTAAATCAAATGCACATTGTTCACATGGTGGAAGGAATTGAATAGTGAGCAATTGCCGGTGCAAATACGGAGTACAGCGAAGGACTCAAGATTCAGACGTTCCAACTGACAACTGCACCCCCTCATCATTGATTCTTTAACAATCCAAAAATGCTAATCTACTGAAAGAAACATCGTCAACTGTTCTTTCTCTCTGTAGATTCAGATGGATTCTCTCTCCTCCCATTGGATCTTTCTCGTTTTTCTTGCTTGCTTCCCAATTTTAATACTTGCTGATGCTGGATTTGACCCTGCTTCCGTCGTCACTCCCATCAATCGCGATCTCTATCGTACCAGGTGCTCTTTCTTTTTTTTCTTTTTTTGATTCTTTATTGCCCAGAAATTGGGGAATTTTATTGATAAACTGATCCTTTTACACTTAATTTTTCTGGGTATACAGATACTTCCTATTTTTTGACCCCAATTTTCCCTTTTCTGAATTGATTGACCAGAATTTGAGGGAGCTCAGTGTGAAAATGAATTTTTTTAGCCTTAATTTTTCTGGGTTTTACTTTCAATTTTTCTGGGTTTATGATTTATAGTATGATTTATTTTCAGTGCTGATTTGATGGAAGAGATAGAGGCATTGGTGAATCGTCATCCAAAGAAGCTTAGTGTGAGTGTTTATTGTATATTTTTATGAGTATAATGTTCTGACTTCCTATTTATGATTTTATGGTTTGGAAGTTGGGATCAGTGATTAGTTGTCATAATGTGTAACAGATAGAAACAATGGAATCTGTAAACAAGGGGTATGAAGCACAGGTGGCTGTTGTAACTTACTGCAGGGATAGAAATGAAGATGACAAGTCAAAGTTTAGGATCCTTCTTGTAAGTGTTTCTTAAATTTTGTTATGATTATGTTTTGTTGTGTTTCATTGGTTAAGATAAATGACGTATGCGAGATTCGATCTCAAGTCTGGGGTACCGACACTCCCGAGACTTGACTAACTAAGCTAGGTCGCATCTATGACTCCACAAGAATTTAGAATATGCATAGATGTAACTTGGAGTAAATAGGTCTGGAGGTCCCTAAACTTTGCCAAAAGGAGCAGTTAGGTCCCTCAAGTTTCAAAAGGAGCATTTAGGTCCCTCAAAATGGATGGAAAACGCTGCTTTTTGTTTTCCGTCACTAACGGCCGTTAAAATTCAATTAAATTAAAAGGAAACTAAATAAAAGGCACTAAACGACAAAAAAACAGTTACATTTACCATTTACCAATAATTAAATAAAGGGAAATTCATTTCAGTTAGCTTTTTACAAAAATATAGTCGTTGAGGCTCTAAAAAAACAGAGTATTTAACATTCCATGCACAACAAAACAACAATAAAACACTTAAAAAAAAAATTCTTTCTTCTCCATCTTCTGCTCTGTGTTTTTTCTCTGTTGCTCCACCATAGCTGACTCTTCTCAACAAAAAGGTATTTTTCTGCCATTTTTTTTAAAATCTTAAGTTAGCTTATTTTAACAATAATTAAACATATTTAGGAATAAATTATTAAAACGTAATTTATTTGCAGAATGATGAACAGGGCTATCTCTTTGTTCAACAATGGTAATAATGAACACCCTAAGAGGTGCTACTGTGGATTCACAGTATCCATTCAAAAGGCATGGACAAAAGAAAATCCTGGAAGGAGGTTCATTGCTTGTCCAGATTATGATGTTGAAACAAACAGAAGGGGTTGCATCTTTTTTAGATGGATTGATGAACAAGAACCAACAACTTGGCAAACAATTGTCATACTAGGGTTAATGCAAGATAAACAAAGCATTGCTGCTGAAGTTGATAGTTTTAGGACAAAACTTAGTGAAGCTAATAATTATGCAAGGAAGAGGGAGGCAGACTATGTGATGAGCAAGATGAGAAGACCTATTAGTGTGAAATGTGAAGTGTGGGTTGTAATCCTAGTGGTTCTGTTTTTTTTTATCTGGTTTGTTTTAAGTTAAGTGGGTTAAGTGGGTAGGTAAAATGTAATGATCTGCACTAATGAAATGTAATGAAGACTTTAAATTCAATAAAATCTAACCTCATGGTCTTTTTTCTAATCTTCTAGCCATTGCAAGATCCTGCAATGCTTGGCTTGATATTGTGTGTCCTTGACTTGGTTGAGTCTGTGACAATGGGAAGTCATGTGCAGGGAAGGAGTAGATGGTTTGCTCACCCCCATGATCAGAATAGAAAGCTGCAGGAGGTCTTTGCCTCTGTGGTGTGGGGAAATGTTGTGATATAGGCTGCATTAATTAAAACAAATTAGGAACAAGTTGGCTTCAGTACAGTAAAGTAACATGTAAGAAAGAATTTGAGTCTATTGAATGACTTACAGTAGCTATTCTTTGATACCCATTTGGGTAGGTATAAATACCCACACCCCTATTGTGCATTGGTATAGCTGAACTGGTTCTTGGGTATTGTTGCTGTGGTGTGGTCTGCTCTGCAGTAGCATGATTGTTGCTGTGTTGTTGTTGCTTAGGGGCATTCTTGCAACCCCTTTTGTTGTGGCCTATCACACCACATAAGCTGCATTTCATGGCACAGCCTGTTCTCTTCAGCTTACCAGATGCAGTTACCTCTCCAACACCATATCTCCTCTTTGTTTTAGGTCTTCCATTGACCTTTTTCACATTTGGAGCCACAACAATGCTATCAGAAGTAGGCCACTCTTGAGGACCATTTAAAGGCTCTAACAAAAAATCATATGCCTTCATGTAGGTCTGTTTGCAGAAATATGCATTGACATATTGTTCTGGGTGGTCTACTTTATTCCATATAGCAACAATTGCATGTTTGCATGGAATCCCACTCACCTGCCATGCATTGCAACTGCAAGTATGTTGGTTCAGATCCACCACATACTTAACCTGTGTTGCACCTTCTCTTACTCCATAGCAAAACCCACCTTCCCAGTATGCATTCCAACCCCTAGCCCAAATTTTGTGTTTCTCTAACTGAATTTGGATCCTAGGACACAACATTATCTCCTTTTTCCCAATGAAATCTCTTTTCTTATGCAGTCTTTCCATCAAACCCTCTCTGATATCTTCCAACATGGTAATTAGGGATGACAACGGGTAGGATCTGGACCGGATCCTCTAGGATCCAGATCCAGACCCGTTTTTTAGGCAAGGATCTAGATCCTACCCGGATCCGCTGGGTAATTAAATTGAGGATCCAGATCCAGATCCGACGGATCCTACGGATCCGGGTCCAAAACGGATCCTAACTTATTTTTTCATCAAACGAAACTAATTTTCATTTTAACCTTAAAACATAGTTTAATAAAACTTCAATAACAAAGCTATTTTTCCATACAAGCATTTACTAAAATAAAATTTAACAAATCCAACATAAATAATACTAAAAGTTCAAAAACTTCAATAATACTACAAGTCTTAAGTCTTTACTTTTATATTTTTATATATTTTTTTTATAAAAACGGGTAAACGGATCTGGATCCGCGTAATGACTTAGGACCCGATCCAGATCCGTTTTTAAAACCAAGGATCCATATCCTACCCGGATCCGTCGGGTCCAAAAATTGAGGATCCAGATCCGTTGAAAACGGATCTGGATCCACGGATCCGGGTCGGGTCCATTACCCACTGCCATCCCTAATGGTAATAGTAGGCTTGTGCCTTGCACTCAAGATGTATGCATTAAACACCTCACTCATGTTGTTGTCTACACTGTCACAACAAGATAGTGGAGTGTAGAATGCCCTACACCATTTCTTGTAGTTCCTTTTCAGTAGGTCTTCAGCAGCTTCATGTGAAATAGCCCTCATTACTTCAATGATTTCATTGAAGTGATTTACTGTGTTGCTTTTTGCAATAGTCCAGAATTGTTTTCTGTACTCTAAACCACCTCCAAACACTCCCCTAAAGTTACAGTACACATGCCTTGCACACACCCTACTTTCAGCTTGTGGAAACACATTTGACACAGCAGCAAGTAAACCCTTTTGTTGGTCAGACATGAATGTGTACCCTGCTCCTTCACTAGTGCCTAAATCAGTAGCTAGAAGTTCTAGAAACCAACTCCATGTGTCAGTGCTCTCAACCTCACAAACAACCCAAGCCAAAGGGAACATTTGATTGTTTCCATCCCTCCCTACTGCTACTAACAATTGACCCCCAAATGGTCCCTTTAAGAAACATCCATCAAGTGATATGAAAGGTCTGCATCCTGCCAAGAACCCTTTCCTAAGTGCCTCAAAACATAAATACACTCTGTCAAACACATTTGCATCCAACTTCAACTTCACTGTGTTCCCTGGATTGCTTCTTAGTATCTCAGCTGCATACCTTGGGAGTAATGCATATTGCTCTTTGTATTCACCAACAATGAGTGCTTGACCCCTTCTCCTAGCCCTGGCAGCCTTGTCTTTGCTCACCCTTATACCCTATTCTAACCAAATGGTTTCCTGAATATCTTGCACTCTCATGTAAGGGTTAACCTTAAACAGATTCTGGTAGTGTTCTGCAATCCAATGTGAAGTCATCTTCTTAATGATAGGTGTCCTACCACAAGTGTGCTCACTGACAAATGTTTTCACTGTAAATGACCTTCTTCCTCTCTCCCATGAAGCCCAAATTCTCCATTTACAACCTTTATCTTTGTGCTCACACTCTGCACAAACCTTAGTGGAATCATTTTTAGAAAATGGAATGTTTCTTCCTTTATCAATTGAATAATCTATGATTGCTTTCCTAAATGTCTTTGGATTCTCAAACTGTTGCCCAACATAAAAAGTGGCTTCCCTCTCTTCAGTTTCAGTGTTGTTTTGCTTCTGTTTCCCTCTCCCCCTCTTATGGTGTTGTGGTGCAACTAAGTAACCAACATCATCCTCATCTTCTGACTCACTAGGGCTGTCTAAGTCACTGTATCCATCAAAGTCATCCCCCAAATTCAGACCACCTTCTACTTTACTTTCTGCTAGTTTTTTCAGCATTACTAACTCCTCAAAATAAGCATTTTCCCTTCTCATATCATCAGATATCTTAGACCTAGCAGTGGTTAACTCATCATCATCCTCATCTGTACCCTTTGAATCATAATCAATTTCAGGTTGAGGCACATTTTGAGGTTGAATTTGAGGTTCAGGTTGAGGTTCAGTTTGTTTGGGTGGGAGTACTGTAAAAGGTGGTTCCACATAATCAGAATTTAAGTCAACCACATCAGTATTCAACAACTCAAGGAAGCTACCTCTCCCTCCTCCCCCTCCTCCACTCCTGTTTAGGTTAAAGTTGTAGGTGGGTTTGATTTTATGTTCAATGTATATATGAATGCTTTTGTATTCAAAGAGTAAAGCTAAGAAAGGGTCACAAGTACTACTATCAAAACCTAAAACCTAACCCCATTCTTGAATTCTTTCCTAGGGTCCCAGAAATGTACTTTCTCTATATCATTATAACCTAAACTATCCACTAATTCCTTAACATATTTGCCATCTGCATTCTCATGGATGTAATCAAAGACATCCACCCTCCCCCCACTATAAACCATATCACCTTGCACAACCCATTCACCACCATGATGCACATATATGCAAGGGTTCAAAGTCAAATCATCAACATCTGATCAAAGTTAAACAATAAATTAAAAAAATAAACTTTAAGAAATCAAACCAAACCAAATCTTGAATAACAACACAAGAGATAACAAAAGGTTAAAGTTGTATTCATTCATTCATCATGATCATTTCAGTTGCATTTCAAATCTACATTTCAAGCCTACCCTTACATTTCAAACCTCAATCCACTATTGAGGGAGAAGCCTACGGTTAAATATAAATTACTGTCATAGCAGTGACAAATACCAAAAACCAACACTTGTCACATTCACAAAAACCTAATTGCAATGACAGTAGTAATGTAATTGTCCTCGAAAATTAAAAATAAAAAAAGCTATAAACAAGCTGGATCATCATAAGCTTGACAAAAGAGGGGCCACCACCGGCGCCACCACCACCCACCCCTGCATGGCCTCCACCACCAGCTACTCCTCCTCCTTGAAAAGGAGGGGGAAGCCGTCAAAGTAGACGGTCATGTCCTTGTCCATCCAGGCGTGGAAGTCACGGCCATCATTGTCAATGATGTCCATGATCACCCACTCCCGCAGCCACGCACGGTAGCATCCTTGAGGGTAGTGGTATGGGAGGCGGTACCGCAACTTGGCCCACCTACGCCACTGCTTGCATACCATCTGCACAGCAGCCTGCCCCTCCCAGTCCAGCTTGGTGAAGATCTGGGTGATGAGGATGTCTTGATGATGACAAAGGGGGTGTGCCTCCCTTAAAGCAAGGTCTCCTAAAGTCAAAGTAACGGCCAAAGTCAATAAAACAATAAGTAAACCCTAATTATTAAACGGAATCTAGATTAAAATACTTCCAAATTAAGAAACAATAGTTTAAATAAACACCATTTTCAAGAACATGCAAGCATCAATTCGAATTAATCAAACTCTGTTTTTTATTTAAGTGAATCAAAAACAGTAAGTGAAACCCTAATTACTACAAAATCTAGTTTAAATTAATTCCAAAGTAGGCAACAATTGTATAATTTAACATATTAAATACCATTTTCAAGAACATGCAAGCATCAATTCGAATTAAAAATTGGAAAGTAAAAACGGACGAAACCCTAATTCCAACTTCAATTGATAAATTATGCGAAATCAGCCCACGATTGTTTAAATTAACATATAAAACACCACAATAAAGATAATGCATGCACCAATTTTGGGAAAAAGTTACTTAACAAAAAAGCCCTAATTTATCATGGCTCAACTGCAAACATTTATTGAAAAAACCGACAAATTGAATGAAAGTACCTTCATCCCATCTAGATATTCTTGTTCTCTTCCTGGGGGAGGGAACTTCCCACTTGGAATCAGCAGTCCTTTTGTTGGATACGCAAGAACCCATTTTTGCAGAATAACCAGAGCAATAACTTCAAATTCTCTTAAGTGTTTGAGTAAATGGGAAAAAGACAACTGAGAGTGGAAATGGGAGGGGACCATATAAATAGGAAGTGAAAAGGGGGGAAATAGGGTTGGGAACAGTAAAAAAAATACCGCCAAAACATTATTAGGAAGGAACCAGAAAAAACGAGGGAAGTTGGAAGGGTTTCCACGTGTACACATAGAAAAAGTAAGTTGAAAAGGCTAAGTAATTGGAAAAGGCTTCTTTTCATCAAAATCATCTGTTTTCAATCATTAATCTACGTGTATATTAATTCTCCTTTTATTTTAATAATTTTTTATATTATTATATTAATTTTAACGGCCGTTAGTGACGGAAAACAAAAAGCAGCGTTTTCCATCCATTTTGAGGGACCTAAATGCTCCTTTTGAAACTTGAGGGACCTAACTGCTCCTTTTGGCAAAGTTTAGGGACCTCCAGACCTATTTACTCGATGTAACTTGTGCCACTTTCTGGTTAGATTGAATCATCATTTTGACTGGGATCAATGTGTTTGATGGGTTGTTTATTGTGGATGATGTTGCATAAATAAGCAAAGTATATTATAGAAAACAGAAGAAAAAAAATGCGACGTGGGGTGAAATCTGTACAATTTAGTTGTAAGACGTAATTGTTATCAAGATTTAGATTTGTCTCAGATTGGTGATGGTGCTGTTTTTGACAGATGATTCCTTGTCTTCCAGACTTTTGGGCAGCATGGGAGGGAGCTCATAACATCTGAGCTTGCCTTGCGAGTCCTTTCTATTTTAAGTGAGGAGGAGTTCCTCCCCAAAATGGACCGGAAGTCCATGAACAACACACTCGACAAGCTTATTATCAAGGTAACCTCTCTCCTTACAAACCTTCCTTTTACTGTAATTTTGTGTTTGAAAGTGGAAGAGGAGGATATGGTGATTCCCAGCGACTTTTAATCTCATATTTTATAAACGCTCAAATTTTTGGAATAATTCGCTCCTAAACTCGCCATATAGCTTAGATTGCGTAATTATGGTTCAAAGTTATGGAATTTCTTAAAATAATATGCTACTTAGACTCAGGTATGGCCGTATACCCTTATGTATGTCAGATACTAGTATTTATTAGGTGTCTGAATTTCCATATCTTAAAATTAATGATTTGGTGAAACACCTGCTAAAAATGCTTGGATACGATATTTTATCAAGAATGTTAAAGCAATATTACTTATTTTTATTAGGAAACTAGTTTTTGGGCCGGGAGATGCCTCGGGTTATTACATTAATAACATTCACATTTAGTTAGATTTATTTTGCAATGATAACATGAAACATGTCATATCCTAGTGGTAAAATCTTTATTCTTTAAACGTAAGGTCGGGGGTTCAAACCTAAACCATGGCTACATGTCACGCAAACTTTCTTTAAAACGCTTTTTAATATATAGTGTAGATAGGGGTCAAATCCTAAGAAATTGACATGGTTTGATGATAATTTATTTCCTTCATTTCTTTGTTTTTTCATTTTAGATTCCATGCTTTTTTCTAAAGAAATCTTTACAGATTTCTAATGTCTCTCATTATTTCTATCTACTAGGTTGTGCCAATGGAAAATTTAAATGGCCGAAAACGTGTGGAGGCTGGAGATCTTTGTGAAAGGAGAAATGGTAAGTACATGGCTTTATGACTATTATGATGTATCCCTAGATGCTGATATTGTTTGGGTGACAGGAAGAGGAGTTGATTTAAACCGCAACTGGAGTGTAGATTGGGGTAAAAAAGAGAAGGTTAGTATCTCTCTTTGTGTTGACTCATTCATTGACAATGTTCATGAAGAAGTAGGATTACTAGCGTAAATTTTTCCCATGTGATTTGTATGGTCTTTCAGTGTAGTAGGTTAGGTTGAAGGGTAGTGCAACATTTTTCCCCCGCCATGTAGAATAGTTTGAAAGGACACATTGATTTTTATGGTGAGGGTTAGGGAAAATTGATATTGTTGAATAACTGAATTATTATCCCAAAAAGATTTTAGCCTATTTTATGTCATACATGGGATGATTGATTAAACTCTGGGGATCTGATAATTTGAAGGCGCACGCGGAAGTTTTGATTAGCCTGAATAATATAACAAAATTGCATTGATAAAAATTGATTACATTAATAAGAATTGTACAACAATATTTGTGAGAGCTCATATCTCTTACTTATCTATTTTGTAGAACCCTTGTTTCTATCCCTCATATTTTGTGTTTTGTGGGAGCTCTCTTAATTAGCCCATCCCTAAACTTATGCAAGTAAAACCTATTTATAGTTGTTGTATTATGGTTTCTAGATATTTCTACTCCCTCATCTAGATTTTTCTTAGGATAATTCTAGACATTTTAGTTACTAGATTTTTCTAGGCTAGCTCCTAGATATTTCCTAATATTATTCTAGATTGTAATTTACAATGACATATTTTTTGATTTTTCTAGATTAATATTTAACAGAGATGTGGTGCCTCGTCAATTATGTATGTGCAGTTGGGAGAGATTAAAGGTATGAGAAATTATAGCACCCATCAGTTGAGAGAGATGAGTTTGGTGATTAATAGAGTTGGTGGTATGTGCAAGTAATGGGAGCCCACTGGATGAGAGTCTCTAGCATGAGGATATCACTAGTCCATTGAGGAGGATGGGCAATTTTAGTCGAGATAACAACCTTTCCGAGTCCAAGGGAGATTAGTAGATTGAAAGATTTTTCGTTTTCTGAATAGAGAAGATTTGTGATCCACGAATGAAAACTATGTGTTGAAAATATGCAAGTATAAATGACTTGTTCATCTCTTGATTTGATGTTCACGAGATAGATATATGAATGGGGTGTTGTCTTTCGTACTTTAAAGGCAGTTAAGTTTCCAAGTGAATCTTTAGGAAGATAAACGACGCACAATGTCCGGAGCAGAGGGTATTCAAGATGCGATTTTATGGAGACTATCTTTAGATAGCCGTATTGGTGTAGTAGCATCTTCACAATATTTTATCAGTAAATTCTGGAACATTTTTATTGCCCTTTTGCTATTTGCCCCATCCTTCTTTAGCATCTTTCATTCTTGGTGGAGTCCTATTGACTTATTGAGGGTTTATGTACAAGGTGATTCAGTTTTAATGACTGCTGTGTGCAATATGCTTCGAAGCACAATAGTTTCTTTTCGACATAACTAGATTATTTCTTGGCGGACATAGTAGTTGACTGCACCCTTGTACTCCTTTACCCCCCTCTTGCACTTGTGTCTATATTTCAGGCTGAATGCACCAGAATATCGAATCTATGTAGAATGTGAAATTTGAAGTTGCCAGTAGAATGAACCTAGGACCTTGTGGGAAAATAAGATTATGTTAGGGAGTATTTAAAGAATGACTGTTTATTGTTTTTCCAAGATGATGTAAATGATGACTTATATTGCCTTTTGGATATGTTATATAATTAGTACCATATATGAAAATACTGATATGATGACCATGAAATTGAACAAGGAAATATACTGATCTGATGACCCTGATTTATATTGCCTTTGGGTATACATGTATTTCTTCCTAGTAGGAAGTGAAATGGATTTCAGAATGGAACTGACAACTTGCTTGACTATCTTACTGAATTCCCTTGATTTCAAACTTTGTATTGCTATATGGTTGAACTATTTCTGTATCACTTAACCACTTGAGAATTTTCAGACTATTTTAACTTGGGCTATTGGTCTTCTATGAATAGGATTATGATCCTTATGAAGAAAATCCTGGAAGTTCTCCTTTTAGCGAGCCTGAGAGCCAAATAATGCGGAAAATTGCTTTGTCTTTTGAGCCACATCTATGGGTTAATGTGCACTCTGGAATGCAGGTAAAGGTTTATGTTATATTTTTGGTTCTGCAGTAAACTCTGGTAAACTAAGTAAGCTTAAAGATTAACTGCTGTCAAGGGCAGAGCTGGAAGGCTGGCTATCCCCTTCCCTGGTTTTATTTTACAACTAAAGTTTCTTTCTAACCTAGGTTATTTGCAAGGTAAAAATTTCATCCCCTCCCCTGGATGTAAAATTCTGGCTCATCTATGGGAAAGAGTGTGTAGTTGTAGTAGAGTGCATCTCTAATACTAGCTTGACCTACTCACATTGACAAGTATGCTAGGTTTGTTTTTGAGTCGGAGATGATGTTTGTTTTACTTTCAAGAAACCATATTATATTTTTCTTTGGTCTATGAAGTGTTGAATATTGTCTGTCACCTACATAGGTCGGGTTATAAGATTGGATGACATTTACAAGACTACACTTTGATTCATAATTTTTCATTCCCGACCAACTTTTACGTTTCCTGTAGGTTGATGGTATTTTCACTCTTTTGAACTTTGTTCCATCTGTTTAAAGGTCTTAGGAATTAAAAGTAATCTTTGTGGTCCTTGCCACGCTGAAAAATGGAATAATAAAATTTGTCGGCTTGGGAGGGGCGACTAGTTGAGGATTGAGGGGCAAATATTTTGAACACATTATTCTTGAGACTTGAAGAATACCTTCAATTTTGATTGGCCATAATATCTCGGTTTTTTCTCTGACACCTTACATAAAGGATGTTCTGCAATTGTCTTTGGCTATTTGTAATTTTGGTGTTTAAAACACAGAACGGATGAAACAGGTAACTAGTGACAGCTTGGTTGGAACACAAATTTCTCATTACTATATAATAGAAACAATTACAGAGTGACAGAATTTTCACTGTCTGCTTCTGTACCAAGCTGTGAAACGCATGGAAGACAATAACAAGGCATAATTATATTCAAATGTCACGTGACAGATTTTAGTCCATTTACTTATCATGTGTTTTTTTGTAAGTAGGAATTATATGTGTGTGTCAGTTTAATTAATTAATCTACATTACATGTTTATCAGGCTTTATTCATGCCATATGACCACAGAAATACTACCCCAGATGGAGCTTCTTCAGCTAAAATGAAAGCATTGGTGAATGATTTGAATTATCGGCACTTCCAAGGTCACTGCATGACTGGTTCTGGGGGAGGCTCCGTTGGGTTAGTTCATCTAACTAAAGCTAAGAATAATAGAATTGGTTTTTAATCTGTAGTTCTTATAAAGGTCTTGCTGTATTTAATTTACAACTCACTTCAGAAATCCTTTTTTTTTATAGGTATCTAGCACACGGTACTGCAACAGACTACATTTATGAGATTGCAAAAGTTCCCATGGCTTTCACTTTTGAGGTATGTGAGATGATGTATTTTTCTGACCAAGTTACTTGATGCGATGGTTTTATATATAAGTTTGATTTACACTTGCAGATTTATGGAGATGAATCAGCTCCAGTAAAAGACTGCTTCAGAATGTTTAATCCAACAGATCAAACCACATTTAAGGTATGATGAGTAAGTAAGTAATACTTGGTATTACATTACGGAGTAGTTTGTTTTTAGTGGGCTGAGATAGTTTTCTTTATTGAATGGGATTTGTAGAGAGTTCTTAATGACTGGTCCGCTGCATTCTTCACGCTATTCAAGTTTGGGCCACAGCTGCTGGGTATGGCAAACTCGAATGAATCAGTAAAGTTGATATCAATGGATGATTATTTAGATGGATATCTGATGAGTAGACGGAGTCGATATGGAAAGAAATTGGAGGTGTTTGAGTTGGGATTGCAGGAAATACGATCTTATTTCAGACTATTTTTGCTTTCTTGTGTTATTTTGATGTTCATGTTTTGTACTAGAATTTCAAAGAGCAAGCTTCAGAGGCCTAATGCTTCTCCCTGATGCAGTTGTTAACCATTTTTGTTTGTTCTATATTATCAATTCATATAATTACCACTGATTGATTACGTATTCTTTTTCATCTTGTACACAGTAAAATTCTCCGTATATCCATTCTCTTACTTGTGATCCCTCTCAGTCTGGGTTATTTCACTGGTTACAGAATTCGTCATTTGGAATTTATTTCAGACATTATTGATTGTCTTTAACGCATTTTAAGGTGCTTAATATTTAGTAGTGGTTTGTAATGTGGGTGATAGCAGAACGAGTCGAGATTGTGCTTCTTCTGAGTTTAGATTTTCAAGGGAAACTTACAATCAAACTCATCTTGAGATAGAAAATGATAATGTCCGTTCTGCTAATTCTTGTTTTAGTTGTTTCTAATATTATGGAGTATTAAAGGTCTTGCGCGCACAAGGTGTGCTTCTAATATATCAAAAGGTCTTGCGCGCACAAGGTGTACAATAAATTTATTGTACACCAAGATAACTTTAACCATTTTATTTGTAACTTTAACCTAGTTTTGATTAACTTTTATATTAGTAAAAAAAAATTGATAGATAAATATTTTAAATGGTTAAATGATTAATTTTATACATTATTAGTGATTTTGAAGAAATAAGTTTTACTAAAATGAAAAAATTTATCACTTAAAAATAGATAACTTTTACATATATAAGCTTAACTTTTAAGCATTTTGGGTTAACTTTTACTTTGGTGTACAATATTTATTGTACACCCATTATAAATAAGAATTTGTGCTAATATATTACTCTAGTTAAAAACTATCTCAAACGTTTCTAACCAATCCAAACTTTTTTTATGAAAATTTCCATCCGAGTCTCATGAAGGTTTGATTGTTTATCCTGGAATATGTATTTAGTTAATTAGTCGCACACATAAATAAATTATACTTTGTGTTAATGTGAGGAGAACGGGTAATACGGCAGCCCATCTTATGATATGATGAGATGTTGATGTTATTTCGGAACGTGTAAGTCAAAGGAACTTGTGTGAATAGTGTCTAAAATCCCAATGTGTCATGTAAATAACAACGGAGGAAGTAGATAATGACATAGTTAAAGTACAAATTCTATATTTTTGTTTATAAATATGACATCTGATACAAACTCTTATACTCTATACTTGAATGTGTACAACACATTTTATACTTGGACATTGCAAGGACGAAAAGGATGCCAACCCCGTCATCCTTGTAGTCGGTTGGACTCTCCTGTGATAAGGTAGTCATGTCCAGAAGATTGAGGACAAGATTCCCGCCATAGAGATGGTGAGGGTTTCTCAGCCCATAATGGCTTGCGTCCAAAATGGACACAAGTACCATTATAAAAATATAAACTGGTTAAATTTTAAAGGAGAAGTGTCCAAAATGAGCTGGAATTGTACTTTTGCACCGTAACGGGGAACGGGATGTTCTGAAATTTGAGGGGGGAAAACATGGTGGGAAAATTTCGCCAATTTGCAGGAAAGATTTTCGCGAAAAGTTGGAGGGAAATATTTCCACGAAATTCCTTCGAAGGCAAGCGTTCCTCTGTTGCTTCAACAGGAGAGAGAAAGAAACCAGAACAAAATCAGAGAGAAAGATAAGGGGAGATGGAGATAAGGGATGGTACCAACTTATAGAGAACCCCAATACTCCCAATTTTCAACTGATTGAAAATGTATTTGAAGTTTGGTTCTTCATTGAAATTAAAGTCGAAATTCAAAGAGTATTAACTTGAAGATGAAAATGTATTCATAAATGAAAATGTATCGATTTATGAAAGACAAAATATACTACATTTGGACTTAACAAGTACCATTGATTAACTGGTAAAAAAGAGAATATACTGTATGTGTACCAATATAGATATTGGTACTATATATGTACCATACTTTAGATATGTAACAAAGAAGTTAACATATGATACTAAATTTCAAATTTAGTACACTAGAAATACGTTTAAACTTAGGTTGGTACTTCAGTTGTACCATTCCGTACCCGTTTTGAGGGAACGGTATGATATATGTACCAAATTTACGACCCGACATAAATTCAGGTATTTTATTTATACCAAATGTGAAATGAACTATATTTGGTATTAAAATAATACTATATTCAAAAAAATTTATATTTGGTACGTATTATGTACCATAATAATTTTACGAAGAAAGTCAATAAGATAATACCAAATCTTGAGAATATTTTTTACCTTTTCAAAGTCCTATTTGTCAGAGGAGATTGGTTCCCCTTATTCCGACACGTTATTGGCCTGCCAAAATATCCCAAAAAAAAGGGGGGAAATTATGGAAATAGAAGGGCGGGAAAATAGAAAGTACAGTATAAAACGAATTTTAGGGGTTTATTGTTTTAGGAGAGATAAAGAAAGCAGAGTTGAATTTGGTATTCCTACAAAAATCAACAGTTGGTCGCACATCATTGAGCAAGTTTAAGGTATGTGCTTGTCTTAATTATGTAAATCAATATATGAATTTTGCATATTCAATTAATGAATTAGGGTAATCAGTTATTGATAAATTGCAATTAAGTTTTGTATTTGAGCAAAACAAATTATGAGCAAAACAAATTATTGGTAATTTGTAAGAATTGAGGCATGATTATTAATTAAGTGTGAATTATAATAATCTGTATTGATAATTAAATAAGTGGGAATGTATAAGCCTTGAGAATGGATAATGATTTTTAGGTATTGAAATCTTTGTTAGGGTTAGGGTTTTGAAAGGGGTTTTTACTTAATTGAAATGTAAAATGTTGCAGAAATATGGTTGAATTTGTTGGGAATGATAATGAGGATGTAATTGAGGATTTAATTGAGGAAGTACACATTACGGATGATGAAGAAGAAAATGGAGCCGATGATGATGTAGTGAGTCCTCCATTTGTTGGGATGGTATTCCAGAGTTGGGAAGAAGTGGATACGTACTACAAAAGGTATGGGAGACAACAAGGATTTGGCATACTCCGTGCTGCAGGGTCGTATGTGCAAAAGGGGGGGGGGGGGGGGCAAAATCTAAGGAACTGAGGGGATACTTGTGGAAGTGTGAATGTTATGGTCGTGCAGTGTATAGGCGTCGGGTTGAGGGGAAAAGGGTTTACTCAACTAGGGATGAGCTTGGCACCAAAAGGTCAAAGAAATGTGATTGCCCTGTTCTAATGTATTGCAACAGGACCAAGGATGGGAAATGGGTGGTTAAAAGGGCAGTTAATGAGCATAAGAACCATTGTCCAACACCGAGGAAATCTAGGTATGTTCCTAGGTATCGACAGGAAGACATCACCTCTCTTGTAAAGAGGAAGTTGTTTAATGACTACAACTCGGGTGCTAACGTTCCTCAAATATTTAACTGTCTAGCTAGCGAGAGGAATGGAGTTGAGAACGTGACATTCACCAAAAAAGATCTTCAAAACATCATTGCTAGGGATAAGGCAGAAAAGATGAAGGAGGGAGATTGGAATGCAATGTGGAAGTACTTTAAAGCGATGTCTACTGACAATGAAAATTTCTTTCACAAGCATAGGGTGGGTGAGGATAACATATTAAAGGATGTGATGTGGGTAGATGCTAGGAGTAGAGCTGCTTACGAAGAGTTTGGAGATGTTGTAGTGTTTAACTCCACCTACTTAACAAACGAGTATGACTTGCCATTTTCTAACTTTGTTGGGGTTAATCACCATGGTCAAACCATTCTGCTTGGGTGTGCATTGTTATCCCATGAAGATTCAGAGACCTTTGAATGGTTATTTACCGAGTGGTTGTCATGTATGTCTAACAAAAAACCCATTGGTTTTCTTACTGACCAAGACGCTGCCATGAGGAAGGCCCTACGAGAAGTAATGCCTGATGTCTGACATCGATGGTGCTTGTGGCACATACTTACCAAGTTCAGTCACAAACTTGGAAAATACAATGACTATGATCTGTTCAAAGTTGAGCTTCATAATGTGATTTACAACAGCCTTACCAAGAATGAATTTGAAGTGCAATGGACTGATGTAATCAAGAAGTATAAACTGGAGGGTGAGATTTGGCTTGCAGGTAATTCCATAATTATATTTTTCATTATTTCATATATGGTACATTAATTAAAAAACCATATGGTACATTTTCATGTAGACACACATTTTCCTGCAGAAAAAACAGACCTTAAGATGTTCAAGACTTGTTTATGTTGATTTCCTTTTGCTACTATTTCAGGATTATACCATGGAAGGGAAATGTGGGTGCCTGCATTTATGAACGGGATGTTTTGGGCTGGAATGAAGAGCACTCAAAGATCCGAAAGCATAAACAGGTTCTTTGATGGGTTCGTTGATAAGCACACTCGATTGTTTGAGTTTGCTCCATTTTATATTAAAGCAGTGGAATCTAGAGCTAACGATGAGCAACAGGCTGATGCAGCTGACCAAAGGGCAGTTCGCCCGTTGGCCACCCAATTTAGTGTTGAGAGAGCCTTTAGAAAGGTGTACACAGATGCAAAATTCCTCGAGGTTCAAGAGCAGTGCAATCGTGTACTGTACCTTACTTCTCTTGAGACTACTATGGTGTCAGCTGAAGTTGCACATCATAAGCTGGAGGACAGAGTGTGGGTGTTGTGTAAGGAAACCCGCAAGGAATTTTCAACAAAGTACAGGCGGAATTATATCGTGCAGATAAATTTGGAGACTAAATTGGCGGAGTGCGAATGCAAGCTGTTTGAAAGTGACGGTATACTTTGCAGGCACATTATAAAAGTGTATGACATGCATGACATTCAAAATGTCCCAGATGTTTATATTCTTCGTAGATGGAGGAAAGATGTGTCAAGGAAGCACTCGCGCGTGAAGGTGGTGTACCATGATCCAAGTAAGACCGAAGATGTCATGAAGCATGATAAATTAATGCTAGCATACGAGCCAATCAGTTTGAAGGCGTCAACGAATCCCGAGTGCATTAAAATCGTGATGGATACATTGAAGGTGTTGGAGAAGCGGTTGGATCAACAGTTGATTGGTGTGGAAGATATGGATGCTGATGAGACACAGGATGATGTTGGTACTCCTGGTTTGTCTCAAACCAACAAGAAGAGGGCAACTACTCCAAAATCTGTTACCAATGGGTGCAGTCAAACCAAAAACAAGAGGACCACCAAAAGTACCCCTAAGTCTGTGAACAAACGAAACAAATGTGCAACACCTCCTGATAACGTCATGGTGAATGATCATGTGGCAAGAAATAAACCACATAGGACACCAAGTTGTAGGCACCGTTCTTGTGTTGAGCCAAAAAAGAAAACACCCATAAGGAGAAGGAGAAGCAAAACAAATGATGTTGCTGGTTGCTCACAGGAACCTCCCACGCAGGTATTACAAATGTATTTATAGTACTTGTTACGTTGCAGTTCATATGTCCAAACCATTAACTTTGATTTGACTTATTCTTATTCAGGACGCTGATGATGTTGAGTTGACACACACTTCTGCTGGGGGTATTGAGATGTTATCTCAAGATGGGTCAGTTGGGTATTTCACCAGCATAGTTGGAGGAGATGATGGACTTGACATTGTTGGTGATGTTGGTGATGATGATGGACTTGGACTTGACAATGTTGATGATCTTTTATGCCGAAATTCTCTTGGGTGGGATAAGTGATTTTCGAAGTCAAAACTATGAAGAGGAAAATAGGTTTAACAATGAAATTGTTTATGTGTTGTTGTTCATTTCAGATATTTGAATGATCTATATGTATGTGTTTCTGTGTGTGTGTTTGAATGGGATAGAATCTATATTTATGTGTTGTTATTACCACAACTTTGCGATCCTTACTGTCATTCTTCAAGACTTAAAAAGTACTAATAAACCTAATTTGGTACAAATACTGTACCAAATACAGCACACATAACCCCATTTGGTACAAAAATTCCAAAATCTTTAACAAAGATACCCTAATTTGGTACAACAAATGTAACAAATTCAACATGCGTGAGCTGTATTTGAATAACTAGGGTACCAATTTTTAAAAGTCCCTAATCCATACTTAATTTTTAAAAGTCCCTAATTAGTGTCCAGTAATCCATACTTAATTTTGTTGTATTAAATCTATGCCCTTCCATTTTTTTGAACCTGTTTTTGAAAAAATACGTTTAATGTGTAGAACCGACATGTACAAATGAAATACCTAACCCTAACCCTAAACCCTCAAACCCTAAAGTAATTACCTATAACCGATATGTACAAATGACAACGGATCTATATCGATTTTCTTTTGTAAGCAATTCGGTTGGTGATGCGGGAATTCATTTCCGATTGGGAGAATATTTAATAATTCCCAATTCATTTTCGTTTTCGAACAAAATTGTAATGTATCCGATTTTGACAATATATTTCTATTTCTGAAAATATTTCAATTTCCGGAAATATTTCCGAGGACTCCGGCAATATTTCAATTTTCGAAAATATTTTCTGATACGTACCATGTTTCCGATTCCGGCAACATCTACGTCTTTGATAGGATACGATCCATATTTCCGTTTCCTGGAATACAACCGGCCTCTAGCTAGGCATACGGTTCACCAACACTTATTAGACTACTTAACCTTAAATGGATACTTGGGCATTATTTCCTTCACATTGACCCTTAACCCTTAGTAGTTTCGAAGCATTAGGGTGCGTTATGTTCAACTTATTTGACCTGAACTTATCTGAACTTATCTGAACTTACACGTTTCCCACTTTTCCACACCATTTTCGCACTTTTCTATAAATCATTAATTAAGGTTCAAATAGTAAATAATAAGTAATAATAAATTAATAATATTTAATAATTAATAATTAATAAATAATAAATAAGTCGTTGAATATTGAATAAATAAGTCGTGCAAATAGTAAGCGTAAAGAACATTAAGGAATGTAGGTAGTAATAAATAATTATTAATACATAATAAATAATAAATAATAAATAATGAATAATAAATAATAAATAATACATAATAAATAATAATACATAATAAAAATAAAAATAAAATTTAAATAATTAATGTCTATTAATTACTTAATAATTATAAGTTAATAATTAATATTTAATAATTATGTAGTGAATAATTGTTATTAATTATTAATTATTAATTATTAATTATTACTTATTAATCAGTAATTATTAAGTAATTAATAATTACTAATTAATAATTAATACTTATTTATTAATAATTAATAATTAATTGGAACTAATTGGAATTTATCTGAAGTTATTGGAACTTATTGAAACATATTGAAACTTATCTGAATTTATCTGAACGAACTTATTGGACTTGAAACTTATTTTTATAAGGTACCCTTAGTGAACATCTATGTACTGTTCTCTATGTCCTTTTTTGTAATGGTACCTAGCGTTTGTATAGTTTTGTTAGATACTATCGTCATTTGGTACTTATACTTTTATAAATATGATAGATACTAGTGAATTTGGTACGTTAAATTTTACAAATATGTCAAGTTCGTACTTTGTCCTTAAAAAATGATTCAACCATTGGGGCTTAAAATTGTCCTTATAGTGTTTTTTTTTATGGGCGGGATATTTGACTAACACTTAAATTTCAAAAAAGTTATTATTCAAAACAAAGACACTTGTCGATTCCACAGTACAAATAACTTAATATTAAACCCATATTTTAATTTAAAAATAAAATTATTATAGGAAAATCCTTTCTCTCTCCTGTCATTTCTACTTGTGTATTTTCTCTCTCCTGAAGTGTCGCAGTTCTTCGACTTCCCCACTCCGACTTGCCTTGTCGACGGCGTTCACCAAATCCACCACCCAGGTATCAAAGTCGAAATTTTCTTTACAATTTCAGTATTTCAATTTGAATCACTACTTGTTCCCAATTTCCATTTAGGGTTCCCTAAATGGAATTAACAAATCCATATTGAATTTTGTATGAGTTTTTGTCGTTGGTTGTATGGTGATTTGACAGTAGTACATAGTAATTGTAGTAAAGTTTATGAGAAGACCCAATTCAAAAGATGTCGTTTATAAATTAGGGTTCCTAAATTAGGGTTCTTACAAATTGAGTAATGTATGGTTAGTTTTTGCGTTCTTTGTTGGGGAATTGACATCAGTATTGAGTAGTTGTACTCAACTATTTCTAAAGGCCCAGTTGTACATTTCTCGTTTCTAAATTGGGTTTGGTAAAACTGAAGTGATGTAGTCAAATTGATTACTGTATGGTACTTTTTGTGTCCGTTGTTGGTGATTTGAGATGCATATAAAGTAATTGTAGTTAACCATTTTGCGTAATGTTTGGTTTTTTTGTGTGTTTGTTGTTGGTAATTTGAGATGAGTATAAGTATTTGATTTTGTGTCCCTATTTATTATTTTCACAGTGTCATGAGGAAGGGACTAGTTCATAGTCATACGAAGAGAAAAATGGGGAATAATGTCATTGAATATGAGGGAACTTCAAAGTCCAAATACAAATAACATAAATCCTTCGAGGACTTTGGGGATGATGAACTGTGTAAGTACTTCACCAGTGACTTGAGTGTACTTCCTATTCATAAACCGCCAACGAAAAAGTGTAGGGCGGTCGTAGATGAAGATTCGTACGAAGACGAAAGTCAAGATGAGGGTGATGAGGACTATGAAGCTGAGGAGACTAACAATGATGAAGTTGAGAATTCTGATGAGGAGTACGATGAAGTGCCAGAGCGAGAGACACATCCAATTAAGAGGGGATACAAACAACAAGTGTCTCGGAAAATATTACCCAAGCAAGGTGTAAAAAGGAGACGACTTCCTACCCCAAAGCCACGGCCACAGGTAAAGCAATGCAGCAGGAGTGAGTCATTGTAATTGGTTCCCCTGTTGATTGGCAAAAATGAATTCTAAATATATTTGTTATTGGTATTCAGGAGCAGCAATACGTTGTGAGAAGAACCAAAGGTCTGTCAGGTCTGTCAAACGGGGAACAAGTTAAGAGGGAAGAGTTATGTGTTGCGACGCAACTACAAAAATGTCGCAACAAGGTTAGTCAGTGAACTTTATCTAAATGATGAAACTGTATTCATTAAAATTCAGTGTCCCATTATTCATTTCTAGTTGTACAGGAATGTTTTTTATATGACCATACGCTTTTCATGTTTACAGCAACCAGCGGTCATTTGCCGTGTTGATGCATTTTCGAAGTTGATCAAAAGGTTTGATGCTTCTAGAATTGAAGTTGTTAAACAAATGGGTTTTGGTGGGATGCTAATGTTGAAGTTGACCCAACTCTCGCGACAGTTCTGCTATTGGTTAATGACTAGGGTGGATGGAGTTGCCCAGACCTTGGTTGCAGGTGATGGCAGAGTCTTACCGTTGTCTCCAACACAATGGAAATGCATATTTGATCTCCCAATGGGAGGTAAGACGGTTCCCTTCGACGTGGTTGATAGTCCGGCGTTGGTTGTTAAGGTTGCGAAGGTGTCTCGGAAATTCACAATGGTGAATGGGGAGGGAAAGGAAATGGTTTCTTTACGTTCAGTCATCGATGCGTTAGTCGAAGAGGATGAAGATGGCAACGTCACCCAGCTAGAAACCGAATCGGGCCGTAGCGAATTCCGTACTGCTTTCTTGATGGCGCTCTTGGGTCTGGTCATATGTCCTTCGACTGATGGATCATATATGTCTAAGCCCTTGATGCAAGCGTGTACTGTGGCAGACATGTCAATTGAATATGATTGGTGTACGTTTGCCCATGAGTGGCTTATGACTAAGTCTTCTGAGTTTGCTGAGAAGTTTGACAAAGCTGGGTTCGTGGCGGGATGTGGTGGTTGTACTCTGTTCCTCTTGGTACTTTTCCAAACCTTTTTTCCCCATAGTGAATGTTACTTTTCGTATTATTTAAATAATTTTTGATTAAACTTTTGGTGAACAGATATTCTACCTAGATCATTTGAACAGGCCTCCTCTGTCGTGGAACGAGTTTCCAAGGATAGGAGTTTGGACAACTGAGCATGTCTTCCTGGCTAGGGATTTGGACAAGAAGGAAACTGACGACTACGGAAAGCTATCAGTAAGTTGATCCTTTTACAATGAATCACAACACAACATTAAAATCATGTGTAGCAAACTTATTCTGGTTATTGGTTATTATTTATGGAAATGTTTAATGTTTATTGTGGCAGTCACTGGACATTGCATATGGGGAACCACATCCCCGACTCGCCAGAGACAAAATTACACCCATCTCGCAGGAAGATGAGGATTGCGAGGATACAAGGCTAGTAAATAATGTATGTAATTCATCTACGCATTTATATTTTTACATTGTATAAATCGTTCGAGTATACACACTAAAATTTGGTCATCTTCCATACATGGTACAGATTATGAAGTTGATCACACCTTACCTAGAGAGGCTGGAGGAGAAGATTGATAAGTTGCAAACGGCACGGGACAACACAAGACCCTTTGGCTTTCCCATACATGACCAGTTCCATATCCATTCTCTGGCTCATCATTTTGCTGACAATATACAAGATCTTGATCTTGGTTTGAATCAACCATTCACGTCTCTTGAGAAAGTGGGAAGTCCAAGGATAATCAATCCAACCTCACAAAGAACCCAAACAGAGCAACAAGAGATCAACAAGAAGATGGCCGCTGTCGACGATTTGTTGCACATTGACAATCACCATCAAGTATCAGTTACTGATGTCATTGGCAAAGTTGCAAATGAATCTCTTCAATCCGTATTAGCACAACGTAATGAAGAGTGTCATGGCAATAACGAGAATGATCCTGTGAACAATAAGGAGTTGAATCAGGACGACCCATTGACTAGTAAGGAGTTGAATGAGGATGCGCGTGACAATGATGAGGAGTTGAATGAGGATGCGCGTGACAATGAAGAGGCCGCTGCTGGAGGAGGACCAAGGAGGAGGAGGAGTTTAGGACACCGAACTCATATTCCATCTGCAGCAGTATTTTCGGGAGATTTCGTGTCTGGTACAAACCAAAGGGTCACAGGTCCGGTTAATGACATCACTGCGTTCGTTAAGAGATGGAAAGATTTGAGAGACGAGGCTAAGTAAGTTAATCAACTTATAAGAATATGATCCCATTTAATACCTTAACTAAAGCAGTTCTGTTTTGCAGTCCAGGATAAGTCATGATTACCTGCGATGGCAAGAGTGCAACCCAAAGAGACTGCTATGGGGTCTTGCATACAAGAGCGAGGGTCAGTGCTGACTATGTAAGGATGGCTTCGGAGATGTATATGAAAAAGTGGGCAATGGATTACGAAGGCAAGAGTCGGAGAATTATGCTTGACCCAACATTTGCGGTAATTGCGCCTTGAATTGAATTATTACGCCTTAGATCACATTTTTTATTATTTAAATCACACTTTTAAGTTTGAATTCTTAAATCACATTTTTAATTATTAAAATCACATTTTTAAGTTTTAGGTGTTTAGGGTTTACACCAGAATATATTTATTGAACATCATTTTATATTACAGATGAGGGTAATTACGAATAAGGATCCTTTTGAACATCTGGCAAAGAAGCACGGCCAACCGCTTCGTGACATAACTGCATCCCATATTTGTGTGGTATTTTTCCTAGTTTTAACATTCTCCTTTCACATGTTCTCTGAATAAACAAATAATTAATAATTCCTGTGGTAATATGATGGAATCAGATTTTTGTTCCTGTATTGGACGATGACCATTGGTGGTGTGCTGCATTTGAGTTGAAGGAGAAGACCATATGGTTCATGGATACTATGTACCCCAACCCCGAAGAGAAGCATAAGTCTATTCTGAAAAATATGGTATGTTTTGCTTCCAAAGTTTTTACGCCGATTGTCATTTACAAACTACAATTTCTGGGGTTGATGTGAATGCTTTACATCACAGATCCCGGCCATCGACACGATGTTAAATGTCCATGACCCCCAGTGGGAACTAGGCACAATGGGTAGTTGGGGAAGACAACTAGTCGAGCTTATGAACAACACCGACAAGTATGTGAACCAGAGGATTTAAATCATTCTCTGTGTCATTTCAATTTTATTCCCCCGTTTAATCACAACTAGTTTTCTTGCAGTCATAGCTGCGGCGTACTAATGTTGGGATGGATAAAGTCATCGGCCGCTCGTATCGTATCAAGATATGGAATGGTAAGTGGCTTTGTATTTAGCCCTCATATATATATGGTAGCCTACAAACTATTGCTCCTTATTACCATTCATTCATCGTTGTAGGAAAATATTGTTGTGGCTCGAAAAGCGCTACTAATGGAAGACTTTCTCTCAGAATTTAATGAAGCAAAGGATGAAGCATTGTCAGCAATCACCTATACTTGAAAGGCATCTGATGATTCTCGTAGTAATATTATGTAACTCTTGGAAACTGTTTATTAGCCGGATTATCTAATGTTTAAGATTTGTGTCGGATTTTTTGGTGGTAATGTTTACTGCTGCTTTTGGATAATTCACTTCATTTGGGATAGTTTACTGCTATGCGGATAATTTATATCTAAGGGTCTTGTTAGTTGATTTTGGATTATTATCGTTTACTTAACTCTTTTCTTTGTAAGTGTTTTATTATTTGCCTATTATGTAAGTGGTGGTACCAAATAAGAAGTGTACGAAGTTTGGCAACTTTAAAATCTTATTATCACCACCAAAAGTGTAGCAAATATAATGGGTTGGGTCAAATGAAAATGTAAGTTGACTTGAAGTCGAAGTTCTTGGTACATCTAATGTACCAAATTCGATGTTCTGGCTACATTTAATGTACCAAATCGAAGTTCTGTTACGACATGAAAACGTACCAAAGTCAAAGTTCTGGTTAAATGCATTGTACCAAACTTGAATTTAGGACTACATGAACTGTACCAAAGCCAAGTTGGCAAATGTCATACTCATACCAAAGTTGACAAATGACATATACCAAAGTTGACAAATGTCGTATACCAAAGTTGACCTGCATTTCACTACCTGTGTGCATTTCACTACTTGTGTTCATTTATCTGATTGATTTCATACATAACTACAAATCAGGGATCTTAATTGGCGCATAAATATCTTATTTCTACCTGGATTCCTTTAAAACAAAAGACCCCTTAGTTCACAGTAGAAATATAAACATACAACATCAAATGTTTAGTCATAAACTAACTTCCACACAAACTTCCAAACTAACTTCCAAACTAAGTACCAGAATTCAAATGCAACAGAGTTGCCGAAATACATCCAAAATACATCCAAAATACATCCAAAAACTTAAGTTCAAGCACGTAAACACGGTCTACACACGGACTTGCCTCCCAGAAATAAGGTCGTACACCTCAGGTCTCCTCACATTCAACTCGCACAAGATGTCATCAACAGCAAGTGATACCCTTGCATCCTCTATTGCACCCTGATGATGATAGCAAATAAATATGATAGCATTACTACAGGACTATTGTTTTCAAGAACACACACAACTAAACACATGGAACTAAATGAACGTACCGGTTGGAATGTGGGAGAAATTTTGTTGCGTTGGACTATGTCCTTTATCCATGCTAGCATTACAACACAACTTGACACACTGCATTACAGTGATCAAACCATATAATCCTTATATAAACAAACCAACTTATATTTACGCGAAGCGATTGCGTTGGGTTACTTACTCATCGCTTGGTGGGACAGAAACAAGGTCAACCCCCCATCCACTCAGTCCATCCTTTACCCATGACTCGTCTTTAGAGTAAAACAGGGTGTCCAAGTACTTCAACTACAAGAATAACAAGTCAATCATATGTATGAAATGTATGCGATAATTATTAAATGTTTTTAGATACAATCATTACCATGTGGCTAATCAGACGACCGTGCTCAGACAAAGGCTCGTCTGATGTAGGATCAAGGACCCAAATCCGCTTATCCTTCATGGATAATGCAACACAATACCAACGTGTGTGCGGTGGAAGTGTGAAGTACATATGCAACACGGGTACTACAACCTGGCATGAATTGCAAAATAGATACGATAAGTTAAATGGTAAATTAAAAATTTACATATAATTATCACAAATGTATTTAATTTAGAATGTGATGTTATCTCACATACCACAAACATTTCCCGAATGACGAGGTTTTCAAAGGGGGCACCGAATGGGGCTACAAGAGACTGAGGGGGTTCGTTTGTTTGTACCTTAACCTGCCACAATTAGAAGGTGTACTAATTACCTCAAGATACGTTTACAAAAAAATTATCAGATCATGATAACATAGATGAGAAATACGTCTGAAAACTAACCCCGAAACCAGGTTCAAGCATTACACTTCGTCCTCTACCGGCACCCAATTCTGCCTTCCACCTGCTAGTATACATCTTACTAGCCAATTTGACGTATTCTATCCCCGCATACTCATCCATTGCTACCATTCGATACATCTGATATTTGCTTAGACATAAACCATCGAACTCAATCAACTCTTGTCCTTCATCCCTGCATATATTGATCAATTGAAGGATAATCAACTTTCGTATTCCAAGTTAAAACTTGTAAACATTAACAAAATACAAATACATTAATAATCATAATTTACTAAAAAGTTTGACATTTACTTGCTATTTCCCTAGCACTCCTTGATGAAAGCAACCAATTCCTTCTCCATATCAGTACGACTCTTCCGGGAGCTCCTAAGAGGTGAAACTCCCTTTAAAATTTCAGTGGTGATTACCTGTGCAATTTGGATATGTATATAACCCAACATTAAAATTATCTAAGATAAGTATATCTTGGATTGTTCATTCACAGTAGTGTAAGAAAATGTACCGGCTTCTGAGTAGGAGATTGTACTTCAGTCTGTAGCGTGGTCATAGATTTCGTAGGGACAGAACAATCAGAGGAAGAGGGAGCCATAAATCCAAGAACATCTGAGGTAACCGCAGAAGAAGGATCAGGGGTTATAGGATCACTCACCAAAATTGGAGAGACTGAAGTGGAAGGAGGAGGGAACCCAAAGCCTCGGGTGCCAAAACCCCGAGCTGAACCAAAGGCCGGTGCAAAACCCACCGGCGACGGAACTCCAAACTGCTGTGCAGTGGCCGTAGGAATTGTGGTCGGCCTCATTGTCTGCGTACCTCCGAGAGCAGGGCAAACAGCCACACCACTCACACTACCACCACTTGTACCTCCACTTTGAGTGTCCTTCAACCCACTATCTTGTTCCCTCACCCCTACTATTCTTGACAAATCAAGTTTCATACTTCTTAAAACCTCTCCTTGGTTGTGCATTTGCTCCTCGATTCTCTCAAATCGGCTTGTTAAAACATTCAGAACCTATATACAAATTTTATTCCAAGCACACAATCAGAATATCTAGTGCGCGCGCGGGACAGAAGCCAGAAACTTATAAACTAATCAACTAATAATCTAATTAAACCAAATTGGATTAGAAACAATAGATTAAACCTCTTTTGCAATGTAGGAACCCCGCATATCTCTTGGCAATCGAGGATGGTGTCTCTCGCCGTAAGCAACATCAACAGACTGGTTGTGGAACATCAACATAAAACATCAGTCCATATATGAATGAATCATTATACTGCTGAATCACTACTAACACAACAGAAATTTTTGGTATTCCATCTCACCTGAGTTCTTCCATAGTCACCTCCAGCTTTCTTGTCTGCCTCTATCAGGGCATCCACATCAGATTGGGACCACACAGCCACCCTCGGCATAACACACCATTGCCTAGGAACAACATTCAGGTGGTCCAGGTAGAACACCTACAACATTAACCAACTTGCTTCAGAATCAAATAAGAGCTTTGCAAAATTATACACAATAAATAAAAATATTTTCAGTTATACCAACCGTCAAAAATAGGCTGCAGCCCCCCCAATCCAGAAACAACTCCATGCTGATCAAACTGATGTGCAAACATTTTGCACCATATCTTTAGCCACTCTAAACAGAACGTGCACCAATCATATGAATTTGACTCCGGTGCTACCGATGCGGCAGGTAACAACCTTCCCGCCAAGGTAAACCCGTCTGTGCTTGGGCACAACACCAGCTCCAGTATAACAATCATAAAGGCTATTCTAAATTCAAATTCCTCCTCTCTTGTTACAATTGGGACAATAGTAGCCACCGCCTTACCCTGTCCATCCCTCATCCCAACTGCAAATTCCCAAGCTTTCTGAACAGAAACCCCACCACTATCCCCATACATCTGAACAATATGGTCTGCTATATTCCTATGGCGTGTGTCTAGGTTTCCATTAAGAGATGGTACAGGCTGAGTACCCATAGGCAGCCCCAAAACACAGTTAAATTGGATGGGATACAGGCTGAATTCCATATCGCCCCCACTATAAAACACCCCATTAGCACCATCTACCCTGGTCACTAACCAGTAGGCAAATTCCGGGGACAGGTTGCGCAGTTTCACGGTGAGGAGGGCTCCAAACCCCATTTTTCTAACTAAATCCCTTCGACTGTCATCCAACAGTGACACCAACTTTGAAAACACCTCAATCCTATCATTCTCATGCATGCCTTTCCTCAGCCTGGTGGACACAACAGTCTCCGATTTCTTCACCTAAGCACCTACACTCAACTAAGATGCATACAACAATGCCCACTAAATCAAAACCATGTAAGAATTGATCATAAACATTTGTTCTGATTAATGTACTTTCAATCACAAAATAGATATCCATGAAATAGGTAGTTAACAATTCAACAAACCTTCGGTCTAATAGTAGTGGTTAAGTTATGAATACTAACGACGTCCTCGTCATCGTTGCTCTCTGTACGTGGCTCCTCCTCTCCACTAGTCTCCGCATCATAGACTTTTCTCTTCTTTCCACTGGAAGAACCTTCCACTGCCTTTAGTCCACATGCAGTTGTTCTCTACACACACAACACAACAAGTTTACTTATGTCTGAATATTAAAAATAGAATTGGATTAGAATTGGATTCTTCTATTTAATACAATAGCATTCTTGTACTAATTACCGTTCGTGCTCCTGCCCTTGTAGACACGCCCTTTCCCTTAACAACGTCTTCCTCCGTTTTTTTCTCCTTTGGAAGTGGAGCATTACGTTTACCCATTTTCCTACAAAATTATAAAACTTAATGACTACAATAACAACGTAAACTAAACACAAGAAATTCACAACATTCAAAAACTTCACACTGCAATTACTTTCTTTTTAAAATGCACACATATAAACATCCACACATAATTAGACCAGTAATTAGACCCATTTTGGTACAAATCTACCAATCCAAATCTCATTTGCGATACCAAACTGTCAAACACTTTCAGTACCATTTTAGGATCAATATAAAATTATGATCCTTTTTAAAATTAATTCTATATTTTAAGTACTATTCTCCATATTATCAACACTATTTTTAACAAATTTCCAAAATTTAGGCGACATCAAATATACCAAATTTGTTCAAATATCAAAACCCAGTTACAAAACAACCATTATTCATACTCCTAATTCCACCAACAGCCTACAAAACCCTAAACAAATATTAAAAAACGATTATTAATAAACGAACTAAAACATGCAGCAATTAAACCAGAAACCCTAACTAACTGAAAGCCAGAAATTCTTAAAATTAGACGACTTTAACAATTAGGATTACAACCCTAAACCCTCCAATAAGCCTAAATACATTAACTTTTTAAATTTTCGATTTGGGTTTTAGGGTTTTACCTCTTGATGACAAATAATTCTTCCTCCAGCGCAATTTCTTATCACGAATTCACCAAATTAACGAACAATCCTAGCTCGTCTTGAAAATGGAGGTGTGAATTTTTTGCCCAGAACACTTTCGCCGCGAAATTGGATAGAAGGAGGAGCACAAATGGAACCTCGACTGCTTTGAAGGAGGAGAGAGAATAACAAGGAGGAGAGAGAGAGTACACTGTGAGTATTAAATACCTGAGCTCCTTCAAATTCAAAAATTTTGAAATCTGAAATTTTGGCCAGCAAAGCAAACGGATTCCGTTTTACACATGTGGGCCTCTCCCTTTATTTCGGTGAAAATACCAATAAGCCCCCACTTGTGTCCAGATTGGACACAAGCCATTATGGAGCAAGACTTCCTCAGAGATGGTACGTACTTGAGCAAGAGACAGAGGTGGAGATGGAAAAGATGGAGGAGATTGTGGAGAAGGACGAGGATATGGTGGCGGTGGCGGTGGAGGAGACAGTGACAGGGTTATCAGGCGTAGTTCTAGTGAAAGTAGAGCTATACCTGATTCTTCTAATGATGAACCTAGAAACTGAATGGTTGAGGAACATGCTATTAGACATAAAGTCGTGGTCACAACCGATGTCAACCATTTGTTTGAACTGTGATAGTGAAGCTACTTTATCTAGAGCTTATAATAAAATCTATAATGGAAAGTCTTAGAGCATATTAGCCTTAGACATACATATGTATGACAGTTAGTATCTGAAGGTATAATAATTGTTACGTATATAAAGTCTTGTAATAATTTGGCGAATTCTTTTACTTAAGGACTATCAAGAGACATAGTGTCTAAAATGTCTAAGGAAATTGGTTTTAAATCAATTGTCTGAACCAACAACAATGGTAACCCAACATTTACGTAGCTTTACCACTATATAAATGTTCGATACGGTAAAAACAAGTTGTAACTGAATGACATACACCCACCGTTCTCGAATATTAGTCCATTTTGGAATCTTGACACTATTCACAATTGAAGAGAATCTTCTAATTTCCTTCTAATACGTACTTCAAAATATATTCACGTGTGATCTTATTTTGTTCGTCTCAATATATAGTTTAACAATATCAAAACTTTATATTTTTTTTAACTTACGTATTTGGAGATATTTACGTTTAAATATTGAGTTGAAACGGATGAAAAAGTTAAAAGGGGGCTAATATTTAAGAACGTATGGATACTAATTTTATGTAATTAGTATATGCTTTTAGGGTGTGTGTTAAACTCTTATTGAAGTTTCAAAGTGCTAAGATTGAACTTCACTTATATGGACATAAGAATGGTGCCCTTCTTAGCAAAAGGAGCTAAGTATTCTGAAGGTCCTTGAACTTTAAAAAAAAAACGCAGTTGGTCCCTCTAGTTGTAAAAGGAGCAGTTTAGTCCCTCGAAGTGGATGGAAAAAGCTGCTTTTTGCCTACCGTTACTAACGGACGTTAAATTGCATTAATAAAAATAAAAATGATTTTAAAAAATTGTAAATTAATTTACACGTGGATTAATGATTGAAAACAGCTGATTTTGATAAAAAGTTAGGCTTTTCCAATTTTTTAGCCTTTCCAACTTCCTTTTTACTCCATTTACACGTGTAAACCTTTTCAACTTCCCTCCTTTTTCCGGTTTTTTCTTGGCGGTTCTTTTTTTTACTGTTCCTAACCCTATTCCCCCCATGGTTGTTAAACTCCCGATTCGGATCTTACGATTCTACGACTCTACGATACTAAAACACGCCACCGATCCGGATCTTAGGTAGGATCTTAATGTGTGTAGGATCTTACGATCCTACCTCGATAAAAATATTTAGTGGTAGGATCTTAACACGATCCTACGATCCTACGATCCGATCCAACGATTCGATCCAACATACAATATTTCAAGATAATAAATCATTTTTTATTACTAAATAGTTAATAATCACATATCATTCCCTCAAAAGAAAAAAAATCACATATCATTAGAAATATCATACTTTTCTATCAATAAATTAGTTATAAAAAAGGAAGCATCATTTTTAGTAAAAAGTAAGGAAGTTCATATAACTTTATCAATTAAGATTTAAATTTAGTCATAACAAAAATCTTAATTTCAACAAACTTGTGCACATCTTATTAATTGCACTTGAATCTACACAAGTATTAATCTTATGTGAGCAAAAAAATGATCATTAAGTATTAAGATTCCTTGAATACATGATTTTACATTTCATTTTAATAATATAAATATTATTTTTATTGTTTAGTAGGATCTTATGATCCTACGATCCGATTCTACCGATTCGATCCTACCCCACTTCACCGATCCAAAGTAGGATCCCGATCCTGACAACCTTGATTCCCCCCCCTTTTCACTTCCCTGTTTATATGGTCCCCCCCCCCCCCCCATTTTCACTCTCACTTGTCTTTTTCCAATTTACTCACTTAAACACCAAGAGAATTTGAAGTTATTGCTCTCTGAGTTTTTCTCAAAATGGTTGCTTCCTCGTCATCAAAGAGATCTGCTGCTTCCAATTGGGAAAGTCTGAGCAGGAAGAGGCCAAGAATCTCCAGATGGGACGAAGGTATTCCTCATGGTACTTTACTTTATTCTCTTTGTCGTTTTTTTCAATAAATGTTGGTAGTTGTTGCATGATAAATTTAGGGATTTTTTGTTAAGTAAGTTTTTCCCAAAATTGGTGCATGCATAATCTTGGTAATGGTGTATTATATGTTAATTTAATCAATCGTGGCTTGGTTTCGCATAATTTAACAATTTAAGTTGGAATTAGGGTTTCGTCCGTTTTTACTTGTTAATTTTTAATTCGAATTGATGCTTGCATGTTCTTGAAAATGGTGTTTAATATGTTTAATTAAACAATTGTTGCTTAATTTGGAAGTAATTTAAACTAGATTCTGTTAGTAATTAGGGGTTTACTTACTGTTTTCACTTAAATTCAAAACAGAGTTTGCTTGCTTGATATTGACTTTGGCCGTTAATTTGACTTTAGGAGTCCTTGCTTTGAGGGAGGCACACCCCCTTTACCATCATCAAGACATCCTCATGAATGAGATCTTCCCCAGGCTGGACTGGGAGGGGAAGTTTGCTGTGCAGGGGGTCTGCAAGCAGTGGCGTAGGTGGTCCAAGTTGCGCTTCCGCCTCCCATACCACTACCCTGCAGGATGCTACCGTGCGTGGCTGCGTGAGTGGGTCATCATGGACATCATTGAGAATGATGGTCGTGACTTCCACGCCTGGATGGACAAGGACATGACCGTCTACTTTGACGACTTCCCCCTCCTTTTTAAGGAGGAGTAATGTTGGTGGAAGCCATGCAGGGGTGGGTGGTGGTGGCGTTGGTGGTGGCCCCTCTGTTGTCAAGCTTCTGATGATCCAGCTTGTGTAAAGCTTTTTTTTTCTAGGACTAACTTACTACTGTCATAGCAAAGTAGGTTTTTGTTGAAGGTGACAAGTGTTGGTTTTTGGTGTTTGTCACTGCTATGACAGTATGTTATACTCAACCGTAGGCTTCTCCCTCAATAGTAGATTGGGGTTTTAATGTAAGGGTTGAAGCCTACCCTTTTGTGAATGTAACATGAATTATTATGATGATGATATGAAGTTGATTTTCTTTATTATCTCTTATGTTATTATTCAAGCTTGCATTTGGTTTAATTTGTTAAAGATTTGTTCTTTATTTGATATTGGTTTAACTGTGATTAGATGTGGATGTTGATGATTTGACATTGAACCCTTGCATATTTGTGCATCATGGTGGTGAATGAGTTGTAGAAGGGGATATGGGTTGCCATGGGAGGAGGGTGGATGTCTTTGATTAAATCCTTGAGATTACAGATGGCAAATATGTGAAGGAATTACTTGATGGTTTATGGTACACTGATATAGAGAAAGTACATTTTTGGGACCCTAGGAAAGAATTCAAGAATGGGGTAAGGTTTTTAGGTTTTGACAGTAGTACTTGTGATCCTTTCTTAGCTTTACTTTACCAATACAAAAGCATTCACATATACACTGAGCACAAAATCAAATCCATCTACAATTTTAACCTAAACATGAGTGGAGTGAGGGGAGAAGGGAGAGGTGGTAGGCTTGATTGTAACACCCTAATAATTCCTTGTTTTTATAAAATCATTTTCCAACTTAAAATAAAGGAATTACTAAAGCATTACCGCCACCGTGATAACGGTTAAGGCTATTACCAGAATTACGCAGCGGAAATTAATATCAACTAACTTTTAAAAACATAATAATACTTTATCGAGGCCTCCTACAATTTGGAACCATAATGGCCCAAAACCCAAAACATAAATAGTTCAAACATTTCAAACATAATTAAAGTATTATTAAATGGTTCGAAATACGAAAACATGCAACTCTCTCGATCATCCCAAGCCACATGATTCCGATCTACCAACCTGCTATATTATTCTACTCCCCATCAATGCAAGTGCAAATGATAGATCATCATAGGGTCATTAAGGCAAAGGCCATGACCAAAACACACAAAGCACGTAGTCAGCAAAAGCTGAGTACTTACAAGAATAGAGTGAACTGAAACTAAAACATGCATCACTCACTAAGTACTAATTATCATGCAAAAGCCATATAATAATTAACAAACAAACCATGAATACAAGACTCGACTCTTGACTCGACTCTTGACTCACAATTCAATTAGAATAAGCTTCGAACGGGCCAAAAGAATATTCCATAAACGAAAAAGGTGATGGGAGCCAACCATACACCAAATAATAAATAACAAATTCGGGCCATACCGACGGAATTCCTGCGCATATTATAAATGAAACAACGTCTTGTATCATTAGTAGGAGTACGAGCTTTCCGGCAAGACTCCCCCCATTGTTCATACTCAAGGGATATACGTTCCAAGAGTTTTGAAGCTTGTTCTGGTTGCACTTTACGTTTATTAATATTTTATTAAGGGCGAACTCAAGACTCACCAACATGCACACATACAATTAATAAACAACAACCAAACAATCTTATTTTAAATGCTTTAGGACTTGTGATCAACAAGGAAAGACACTTGTGAAATTACTACCATGTTCCTCCTCACCAAAGTGAGACTCCATATCATGCACATTAACATGAGGGTTGTGCCCATACACGACAAATCCTAATTCATTTCATACATAATATTCCCAACTGAACCCTACATGTGCGGTGGCTTACGTGAGCTAACCCTTCACATGTGGTAAAATAAATAGTACAACGAGGTACGAATAATTGGCTCAAGGTATGCTAGACATCCCGTACAATAGCATACAAATAAATAATCCATCCCTTGCATGTGAAACGAACCATACATGCATAAATATTGAACAACATGATTGACAATGAAATCCATACTCATAATAATTCCAACATGCTTGTTCAATCAACAATTCAATAATTCCAATAATAATAATTCACATGATTGTCCACCAAATCAAATATGAATTCACCAAGTTCACGTAATATGATTTACATCAATAAATAATCACGTAATGTCCCTTGACAAATAATGTGGTCGCCCTAGACTTGTACGTACCTTGAATACCTAAGCGTAGGGGCCACTTTGCAATAACGAGCACTCAACTAGAAATCACCTCCTATCATCAAAATAATGAAACTTAAATTATTTCCATGTTCATTAAATTTCCAGCAACTTTATAAAATTTAAAACCTCCTTTAAACTTTAGAATTCAATCGTTTTTCAATAATATAATCGTCTCAATTTGCAAAATCAATCCCTAGTACAAAAACATACTTTTTCCACCTTTAAAATCAATAAAAATCAACACTTTAAGCCTTTATTCAAATCTGAAAATATAATTGATTATCATAATTAAAATCATCACCTAATTATGCTAATCAATTGACTCATTAGGTCTAGGTTAAAACCCTAACTTGAAAATCCCAATAAAACTAGTTTATTATCATAAAAATCAATGCTTTATTCAATAAACAGATGTGAAAATTCATCCTTTAATAATTAATACAAACCTAATGAATCACAACACGCAAATCCTCAAACCACGGTATTCATAACCGGTTACCAGAATTTTAATCACTCAAAACAATATTAATATTATAATTTAAAATACGAAATTTAAATAGAATAGGCAAGGAAGAAGAGAATTATACCAATCCGGCCTATAGCACGGAACAACCACGAATTAATGTGATTGGGCGAAAAAGTGAATAAGAACGAACACACACACACAACGCACAACTCGTGTGCGTGTGTGCGCAGCGACGAAGGGGGACGCAGCAGGGCCGCGCGCGGGGTGGGCGCTGTGCGCGCGAGGGAGAGAGCGAGGGAAGGTGAGGGGTGATGGGCGCTGGGCGCGAGGGAAGGCGAGCGAGGGGAGGCGAGGCACGCAGCAGCGTGCAGCACTGCTGGGCGCGGGACGAGAGAGGAAGAGAGGGAGTGTGCGAGTGTGTGGGCAGCGCTGGGGCGTGAGGCCGAGCAGCACGAAGGCACGAGCACGACTGTGCGGGTGTGCGGACGAGCCGAGCAAAAAGAGGAGAGGGAAAGAGGAGTGGGGTGCAAGCAAGCCAAAAGGGGTTTTATGAATTTAAGGGCTTCATTTAATGATGGGGGAGTCCTATTATAGGCTCCCTAATTCCTTGATGGGCTACGCTTAGGAGATTTGAGTTGGGCTTAGGAAATAAATGATTGGGCTAGCTTAGGACTTAAATTAAACTCTTTTGATTGGGCTCGTTTAATAAAACGAATTGGACTTTTTATTTAAAACCCGAAGCCTTTAAAAATCATTTGCAACTCATTTAATTTCCCAACTCAAGAATTAAATTCGTTTCGTAATTAATTGAAATAATAAATATTATAATTAATTAAAATACATTAAATAAAATGCATTTAAATATTATTTAAATGCTAATAAATCGTAAAATGCTTTATAAATATAATAAAATATACTTATAAATATTATAAAAATACGAGGTATTTGTGAGAGGGTCGAAAAAGCGCGAGGCTAATGCGTGACCTCGTCCCTCGTGGGTGTGACGATTCTTTTTATTCAATCAAGTGTAATTGGATTTCCTGTGAGTATACACTCAATTGACTAGTAATATAGGAGTCGCCATTCAGTTTTTAACGACAATGAGAAAAACTGACAAAACCCGGTTATCGTGACATAAAGGGAGTGCAACTATGTTTGACCACGACGGCCGTAGGTTCCCTTGTGATCCCTGGTGTGGGGATCTCTTAAATATACACCTGCAAGGTAGAGATTGAGGGTTCGGGGGACTGTAACTACCGAGAGGAGTACTTCGCTCGTCGATAACTCCAGAGGCAGGATATCCTTACTAGCTCAGCATAAATAATTGAAGGGACATGCGTTAACTATTAAACTAATCTGAGTTTGATTTTAGCAAAATGCAACATATAATACTAATTCGATCGTGATTATCTGATTTAAATAGCATTAAGGGACCTAGCATGATAATCCGATTTCCCAAAAATATCATATTTGTTAGGCGTGATAGAACAATCAGATTAGGTTAGTTTAACAGTTCATAAAAAGGGCGAGGAAAGCAGTTAAATCATCGAAAAGGGACACATTACGACGCACCCTTGAGAGGTGCGTCACGGTTCTCAGAAAACTAACCACTTTGACTTTGATATTTCTTCTTTTTATTTAACGAATCTCAATTATGGGACAGGATACGTTCTGTTCGATTTATGGATCGATTGCGACAGAACGCGTGAACAGTTTCGCAGCGAGAGGCTTAGGCTAAGGGTTGGAGTCAATACTCAGAATATAATTGTGTGTTGTTGTGTGTTCTTTCACGTCGAATTTAGGGGGCTATTTATAGGGGAGAGTTCGTGGAAAGATAGAATTGCAGAGTTCTAATCCACAAAGAATTAGGAAAAAACACGTACCCAGGTATTTTCAGCGCCCAGGCCTGGGCGCCGAAGATTTCGGCGCCTAGAGCCAGGCGTTGAAAATAGGGTCTGGGCTGTTTTCTTTAGTCAGATTCGGATTCCCTAAATCCGTAGAGTTTGAGATTAATTCGAGTCTTTTAGCGCGTATCAATTTTATGACGGAATGCATCTGGGCCCGTTACGAACTCTAGGCTCGTTAGGATTTTAATTAATACGTAACTCTTATTTCTGAATCATATTAGGAATAGGATTCTCGCAGTTTTCTATCTCATTTAGGATTTATGTTGGAATGCAACACCTAATTATGACAGGTTTCTATATTTTATGATTTGCCACTTTTAGAAGCTACCTTTTACGGCAGTTACTATTTTTAGCAGGTTTTCATAAATAATAGGTTTCGGGTGAAATGAAATGGGGAATCGAGATTCGTTTATTTTATAGGAGATGCATTTTCAAGTGGAGTTTTTATGCTTTCATCATCGAACCTTTCCCTTTCGGGAACGGGGACAAAAGTAGGTGTCTACAGTTAGCCCCCACTTTGACTGAGTCTTGGAGTAAGACGATGGTCAAAGTATTAGACGGAGTGCGTCACACAAGCCATGGTGTATGTGACCTGTTTTGCGAGGGTCTCACGAGCCCCTGAGTGATAACATTTGACTTAAGGGTCATCACTTGAAGTGTCGACATATCCCTCACGTGTCATTGGGATTTGTCAACTGATAGTATAGAAACTTCCTCACTTTGTCATTGGAAGAATCTAAAGGTGCGTAGAAACTCCCTCACTTTGTCATTGGGAGTAGCTACAGAGTTTTTCGAAATCAAAGCTATAAAGTGAAGGAAATAATGCCCTTGGTCCAAGTATGCATTCTATGTTAAGTCTAATAAATGCGGTTCAGTATTAATTAACAAGTTAATAATTCAGTGAGATCAAGTGAGCTGAATGCCTAGCTAGAGGCCGCTTCAGTTCAAGTGGAATTAATGATATTAATCCACAGCTTACTCTTGACTGAACCCGTAGGGTCACACAAATAGTACGTAAACGGATCAAGTATTTAATGGCATTAAATACTCCATCTATGAATATTCGGAACCGACGGATCTTGGTTTCAGTGGGAGCTAAGATCGTCACAGGCAAGAAATGAATACTCCGGAAACGATGATATTGCCGGAAACGGAAATATGGATCGTATCGGAAATATAAATATTATCCAAGTCGTAGATGTTGCCAGAAACGAAAACATGGTACGTATCGGAAAATATTATCGGAAATGGAAATATTGCCAGAATCGGAAATATTGCCGGAAACGGAAATATTGTCAGAATCGGAAATATTACCGGAATCGGAAAATAATTCCGGAAACGGAAATATTAAATATTTGTTCGAAACGGAAATTAATTCCGGAATCGGAAATATTAAATATTGTTCGTATCGGAAATGAATTCCGGAATCGGAAAATTTAATCGGAAGCGCATCGTACGAATAAGCATCGGACGAGGCCTGCCGGACGAGGCCCAGCACGAAGCCAGGCCATCGCCCAGCAAGCCAAGCGCGCCGCACAAACAGCCACGCCAGGCCCAGCGCAAGGCCAGGCCCAGCAGGCTGCGCAGCGCGCACAGCGCGCACAGCACGCGCAGCGCGCAGCGCGGGCTGCTGCTCGCGCGCACGCATGGGGGCCCATCGTGGCTGCCGTGCGTGTGTGTGCAAGTGTTTGTGTTCGTGCACGTTTCCTAAAACATGCAGAGTTCGGTTAATGATTAAATTCCTAATTCTATTTGATAAATTAATTAAATTAGAGTTCTTGTAGGATTCTAGGTTTAATTAATTTGTATCTGAATAGGATTTCGATTCCCTTTCCATACCCCTATAAATATGAGGCTAGGGCTCACAATTTATAAGAAGTTTCAAAGTATTCAAAAGTGAGTTTTTTGAGAGAAAATTAAAACACACATCTTGCTCATAAAAGTGCCGAAATTTTCTAGTACCTTAAGGGCGATTCTAGTTGGTCAATCTTAAGGCGGATCCGGACGTGCTGTGGACTATCTACGAAGGGACGACACTTGGAGTCCTAAAGACTTGTTCTTGTTCGGTTCGGGCGCAGCTAGGGAGGGCACGCAACAAAGAGTATGCATCTAAATTATGCTATATGATTATGTGTAAATAATATGTTGTCCTGGGTTAATGGTTGTTTCCGCATGATCTATGTAATGTCATATGTATCATAACCTAACAGTGGTATCACGAGCCCCTTATTATTTTCATAATCTAAATTGCATAAACATGGTTAAATATTACAAATTTGCAAGAATTAAAAGGGGTGATTAATTTTCGTAATTGTTAATTAATTGCAAATTGCGTTTATTTAATTATACGTACGCAGTTTTTCGGCAGTTTTTTCGTTACTCATCCAAATCGAGTGATTTTTGTGTCAATGCCGAACCCAGAATTCTCAAATTCGAAGCCTAACTATGACTTTTCGAAGGTTTTAGTTTTTCGAATGCAAAATTTCGTAAATTTAAGATGTTAAATTAAATATTTGCGATTCTTGTTGATAAATCTTGAATTTTTGATTGACCTACTGCATATGTTTAACAAGTTTGAATGCCTAGTCTTGTTAATTATGCAATCTAATTTGTAATTATGATTAATTTGTTGAAAATTAGAATAATTTAGAATTAATTTGATTTTCATAATTAATTGTAATTTAATTAGAAACCTATGATTAAAAACCACCATAAAAATTGTAAATTTATGATAAATTTTAAATTTTTATGACCTAGACTTGAATCCATAACAATCGGAAATCAATTGGATAATAAATTTTCGATTTTTCGCCCTAAAATTATGAAATTAATATTATTTATTAATTTGTCATTAATTTTAAATATAAATTTTAAATTTTTATGCGATTCGTTCATAAAACTTGCACGCACGAAGCAATGGACGCTTCGTGTTACCCTTAAGGGGTGTTGTATAATGCGGGCATGCGACGACGAGCAAGGGAGCTCGTCGCCCGTGCGGCACGAATGCAATGAGCAAGGGCGTAGTGCACGAGCACAAGGCAGCAGCCCTGCCTTGTGTCGTGTGCCACGAGCAATGGACGAATGGGCATGGGCGAAGGGCGAGCCAAGGCAGTCGCGTGTGGGCAGCAAGCGAGCTGCGCCACAACGCGCACTGCCTCGCGCAAGAGCGCGCAGCCTCGCGCGCAGCGAGCGCAAGCTCGCGTGCCACGAGCGCTGCGCCCAGCGTTGCTCGCGCGCACAGCGAGCGATGTCGCGCGCCCAGCGAGCGATGGCTCGCACGCCCAGCGAGCGATGTCGCGCGCCCAGCGAGCGATGGCTCGCGCGCACAGCGAGCGATGTCGCGCGCCCAGCGAGCGATGTCGCGCGCCAAGCGAGCGATGACTCGCGCGCAGCGAGCGCTGGCGAGCGCGCACAGCGAGCGATGGCTCGCGTGCGACGAGCGCTGGCGCGCGCGCAGCAAGCACCACAGCGTGCGATGGCTTGCGATGGAGATGCAGCAGCTATGCGACGAGCGCATGGGCTGCGCGCACATGGCCAGCGATGGCTGTGTGCGTGCGGCCCATGGGCGTGCAATGTGTAGGGTGTTTGCGTTACGATTAGATCGTTTTGAATGTTTAATTTGAAAATTTCAGTTCACGTAATTTTAATTAATTTTAAAATTAATAATTTAAATTATTTTCTTAGATTTTAATTTTGAATATTGTAATTATAATAAATGTTATTTATTCTAATTATTTTACTAAAATTAAAATCATGAATTAATTTAAATAAACGACTGAAATTAAATTAAACTTTTTGGATTCAATTATAAATTTATATGAGCTTTAAATTTTAATTAAATTTGTATGTTTCCGGTTAGACTAGAAATACATTTTTATGTTTAAAATTAGTAAAGCATATGAATTTATTGGTTTAAGTGGGAGCGCTTTTTAGTCATAAACTCTTGATTAGGTCTACAAATCCTTAAGGTTAAAACAACTTGATTAGAATTAATAAGGACTGAATAATTGGTAGATTATTGGTGCCCTTGATTAATTGCTGCAAATATTTACGTGATGCATAATGTGTTTTACTAACCAGCTATGTGGGCCATTCATGATAATGAATGGGTGAATGGTATATATTGTATATGTACTGTTTTGCAGGTTATGAAGTGACTAGTATGGCCCAAATAGGATAGAAAATATGGTCTGCGTACCATTAATTTGAATGTAATTGGTCTAAAGTACCAAAGTTATTTTTCAATTCAAATATGGTCTGCGTACCATCAAATAGTTGTAATTAGTTATAGCTTATCCTATTTGAAGAAAATGGTGCCTCCCACGGAGATTTTCAAGACGGACTTTGAAGTCAAAGCTTCAAGATGAAGTCGGGCCATACTAGATCACATTTATCTTATGCATGTTTTAAGTTATTTATTGCTTTTAAATATGTTTTAAAATGCATGAGATCAAAAGCTTGATTATGTTGCATGATTAAGGATTTTAGTTCACTTAAAATCTAACCAACATAGTAAGAGCCTTAAGTTCCAAACTTAAAAATTGAGTTAAAAGGTGCCATGCCAAAATATACACTTGCTTGGATATCCTTTACATCAATCTAGTAATAGTTTTCGCTCAGCGAGGTGTTACTTATTGGTCCTAAAGGGGCAAGGTACACAAATAATTGTGAGTACATGTTAGTTTTGGTGAAACTCAACGATATAAGTAAGGAGTCCTTTTATGTCGTGGCAAAATCGATAGGTTTACCTAATAAGTTCTTAGACGTACCTATCAACCAAGAATAGTTTCTAGACTATTAGCAAAAGGCTTTTGCTTACCTAAGATGTTCTAGGATTAAGTCGACAAACTGTGCTTAATTCTTCAATGATTTTAGGATCTTGGAATCATTTTATTCACACCTGCCGGAACAATAAAATCGAATAAAATGCTAATAACTTGTTTGAATTGCATGGTTGCTTTAATTTCAAGTTATTATTCATGATAAATGTTTAGACTTTGCATGCTTCAATGTATGTTTTAATTATTGTTTATAATTAAATATCTTGCACTGCAATAAATCCTTTTAGAAAGGTAACAGTAAATTTCCTCGATTGGTAGTGAATCCAAGAACGATTCACGGAAATGAGAGAAAGTGAGCAATTTAAAATGTACGTTTCTTATATCGACTTTTATGGTTGTTTTCGAGTATCAAAGTCGAATGGCAAACCGATTGGTGCTTGTGAATTCAAAATACAATGTGGTTTTGAGATCATAAAGCATTGAGTTTAAACGCTCAGCTTTACCAATGGTTAACAACCTAAAATCCTTTTTCCATTTAATTCTCGAATGAGTCTAGTTCCTAGACATTCGAATAGATCGATGCTTAGAGAACTTTAGAAGCTTCTGGTAAGATCATCTAGTTGAAACAGAATATTCAACATAAATTAAAATGGTAAAGAACCTTGTTGGTGACATTGGACATGTCTAACAAAGTATAAAAGTCAACACTAAAGAATTCAATTCTTAAGACTATAAGAAAGGGTACAAGAAATAGGAAAACGAGGAACAAATGAAAGGAATTTACGATTCCGTTTCTACCTATAAATTTATGTTTAAAGAGAAGTGACCTAGCAATCAAACTTCCTTGGTATCATATACCGCTTGAGGTTCTTACTTCGGTAATAACTCAAATAATGGAAGCTAGGATACACTAATGACCTACAAGTGGGAAATGAAGCATGGCAATGCTACATTAGTTGTAGGGTCATCTAGTTTGTTTTAAGTCCTTTCAAAGGCTGGAACTTAATGGCTATTTTGTTCCATAATCAGCATACCTAAATTTCTGCTTCAAACACAGAAAGACTCACATTCAGAAGAACAAAAACAATGCTTGTTTGTTTGTTTATTTGAATGAAATGGTCAATTACTGGTTGAGTCAATATGCTTGATTAAAACAAACAACTCTTTAAAGAACTTTACTAGGTTCAAATCAAACCCTTGATTTGAGTTCCATTAAATCTTTGGCATTGTTGCTTAGACCATATCAACAAGTTAACATTCATAAGCTCTATTTTGATGGACTTTTGAAAGTTGGTTGATTTCTAGATCAACTTAAGACAAGCTAGTCTTACTTGTTGAAAGTAACAAAAGATATGAACTATTGTTAGAACGCCTAGACAATAGAGTTCAAAGCTAAAGAAAGATTTTATGACTTTATTATTTCACATGGATTTGAGTGAATATAGGTTTATTTACTCAAATGTGATATAAGTTGAATCTGTTTGGCTAGTTCAAAGATTCAGAAGTATAAAATCCACTTGGCAAGAAATCATAAAGATCTAGGTTAGATCATGTTCATGATTACTTGAGACCAAATATGATCATCAATGATTGTGTGTTCACAATCTAGGTCCATAAGATATGGCATATCTACGTTGGAATGATCGAAGTCAATTAGTACTTGATTCGATCAATGATGAATCATAAAGACTTTTCCTATAATTTCTAAAACAAAATGCTCAACTACCACCAAACTAAACCAAATTCGTCAAAGCTATTGAAAAGTAATTTCAGAATATCTTTTCATAATATATCTAAAGAGTTCCTAAACTCAGTGGGAGCTTAGTGTTTGTTATTCAACAAACTAAGGCCCAAGCATAGATATATGTTTCATTGTGATTTATTCAAATGAGACACAAGGGTATTGTTTCTACCACGAATTTTTGAGAACATAATGTTTGTCTGCTCGAAATAATGTCCTTTTGGAGATTCGTTTCCAAAATGACAAGTGGGAGAAAATAGACCTCGAAAGTTTTCGAGGCGAACAACAAACATAAACGGACATTCCGGAGGCTTTTCGAAGTGCTTCAGAAAATCCGAACTTATTCTTTAAGGACGTTAGAAGTGGCTTTAAAGAATAGATATCTCTTAGAAGACTTTACAAGTGCTTCAAGGAGAACAGAATATTCAAAGGACTTTCAAGTGGCTATTGATATTCTATTGTTTGATGTTCTATACCCAAGTAGGCATAGAATTCAAGTCACTGAAACTATGAGATTCTTCTATCAGATAGTGAAGAAACATAGAGATCAGGTCAATGAAACTATGAGATTCTTCTATTAAATAGTAAAGAAACCTACAACTTGCAGTCAAACTATTATAGATTAATGAGTTTGTGACTTGTAAGAAAGCTATGACGAAATATAGATTCCCTAAAATGGTTAGAGCCTATATATAGACTATATGTTTAATTGGTTAAAGGCCATAAAACATACTCAATGTTTTGATGACAAAATTGAAATTTTGTTGATTTGCAAGAATAGGTTCACACCTATTGGTTGCAAGTTTGTTTTAAGGATAAAAACCATCAAACATGAAATTATGTTCACACACAAAGCGAGATTAGTTGCTAAAGGTTACAAGCAAATTCATGGCATGGATTGTGTTGAAACCTCATGCAAAATCGTAATGCTTAAGTCTATAATTCAAGCAATGATTGCATATTGGTACATATAGCAATTGGATGACAAAACGTATTCCTCAATCAAATGTTGGAATATAATATGTACATGGTATGTCATAGAATTTGTGGATCCAAATAAATGCTTGAAAAGGAAAGCTAGCTTATAAAATCTAAGTACAGATTTAAGCAAGCAATTGGGAATTGGAACTGTATTTTAAGTGAAGCTAATAAGAATTTTAGTTTCATAAAATACACATGATTCTTATAGATGTATAAGAAGTTTAGTGGGAGTACATAAAAACTTATTTGGTCCTATATGTATCACACACATATCTCTCTATTGTGAAATAACATTCAAATGCTAATGACTTAGATTTGAAATTATTCATCAATAATGGACCATGGAGAAACTTAGTACATATTGGGTATTAAGATCTATTTACAAAGATCTTATAATATTGTTTTAGATTAAGTAATGGCATTTACTAAATCAAACACGAAAGTCTCAATTGGAGATATTCGACCCATGTGAATAAATCTAAGTAAAGGATGTTTGAACTATGTATAAGCATTTACTAAGTTAAACATCAAAGGATCTAAATAAAATTCTTAACCTATATTATATGTCAAAGAATTTAGCCGAATTCAGTATCTACTGAAACTAGATAAGCTAAAGTTACATGAATAGAATTCAATTGGGAATTATTCTCCAAAAGAATTTATCATGTATGATATAATATGAGGATCGCCAAAAACGTATCGTATGACTTTAGGCATGACGAACATATACCAATCTCTATTGATCTAAGTAAAGATCAACTAGATTGAGATCAAGAATACTTATGGTACTTGAAAAGGTACATAGGAATAGTTCTTGATTCAAGGAAATAAAGATATGCTAAATATTGATGCTACACGCATAAACACCGGCAAAGGGTCAAGCAAGACCCTTTGGAGTTAACCATTGACAAGGACGAGCTAAAGAGCATCGTGTTTCGAAATGGCAACATGGGTTGGAGACCATGAGTTGTTGCGTGGGAAATTAAAATAATAATTTCTATGTTCTAAGATATAGTTGGAGAGTCTTCCACATATCTATGAACTGCTTGGATAGGTAAATCCAAACAAAGCATCACTAGCAACCTATACAGTTGAAGTAAAAGTAATTATTGCCTAAGAAGCAATAAAACAGGGTTGTTTAAAGTTCTTCACTGAACTTGGGTAGATCACCTATCTGCTGGCTTGATGGTTCTTCATTGAAAAATGCGTAGAACCACACTTAAAGCAAGAAAAACGTCTGCTAACTTGATGGTTCTTCATTGCAAAATGAGTAAAACCACCATCGAAGTAAGAAAGACTAGATCACATAATAAATAAACTCGAAAAGATCTTATCATCATATCTCAAAGAACATTCGATGAAAAGGATGTTAAGATTGGCAAAGCATGATAACTAAACCTATGCAACAAGTGAGAAACAACACTCACATTGTAGCACTGGAAATCAAGCATAGCTTTGAATTCCATGAACTGTTTTAAAGATGGGTTTGAGGCCCATGGTTATAAAACATTGGGGTTGAACATTTATCATATATGAAATGTATTTTCATATTCCATTTAATCTTGGTTTAGTATTAAATGATGAGTCCCTTCAAATTTGACGATATATTCAAGATAGACTGTCAGGACCAGTCCTGTGACTAAGAAATGTCTATCAAGTGAACTTGAATGTCAAAAGTTGAAAATGGTCCCTAGTCGGAGTTTTCTATAAAATTGGACGCATAGAAAACGTTAGACGACTAGAATGCAAGATGACTAGTAGTTCTGTTTCTTGAACTATGTGGACATGGCAATGTCATAATCATTTGCATAGATACTTAGTTTGGGAAGACTAGTATCGGACAAGACCTATGAAACTTTACTGTAAGAGATGAAAATCTGTCATGAGTAAATTTCATTAAATTATTAGACACTAAATCCTCAATACCTGAGTGATTTGAGATTACTTGTTTGAGAACTGGTTGCTTTGACGTTGACCAACCGTCGCACCGTAAAAGGAGGCTATAAAGGCAACGCTCAGGTAATCACCTATCAAACGAAGTCTAATCTCAAGATCGCAAGATTGGGATTGTCCTCCCATAAATCGGGATGAGATGCTTAAAAGTTGTACAAGGCCACTCGGAGAGCTAAAAACTGTGAAATGCATGGCCGTGCTCGGATGAATCATAGGCTATGATTATCTGTTTATTTGATCAGTTAAACTCTGAAACCGAGGAACACCTCTGGACGTAATAAGGATGACAACTCTTACCTTATGTTCAAGAGCAAGCATCGAGCGACAAAGGAATTAGGAAATGCACACTTGTCCCTAAGGACAAGTGGGAGACTGAAGGAAATAATGCCCTTGGTCCAAGTATGCATTCTATGTTAAGTCTAATAAATGCGGTTCAGTATTAATTAACAAGTTAATAATTCAGTGAGATCAAGTGAGCTGAATGCCTAGCTAGAGGCCGCTTCAGTTCAAGTGGAATTAATGATATTAATCCACAGCTTACTCTTGACTGAACCCGTAGGGTCACACAAATAGTACGTAAACGGATCAAGTATTTAATGGCATTAAATACTCCATCTATGAATATTCGGAACCGACGGATCTTGGTTTCAGTGGGAGCTAAGATCGTCACAGGCAAGAAATGAATACTCCGGAAACGATGATATTGCCGGAAACGGAAATATGGATCGTATCGGAAATATAAATATTATCCAAGTCGTAGATGTTGCCAGAAACGGAAACATGGTACGTATCGGAAAATATTATCGGAAATGGAAATATTGCCAGAATCGGAAATATTGCCGGAAACGGAAATATTGTCAGAATCGGAAATATTACCGGAATCGGAAAATAATTCCGGAAACGGAAATATTAAATATTTGTTCGAAACGGAAATTAATTCCGGAATCGGAAATATTAAATATTGTTCGTATCGGAAATGAATTCCGGAATCGGAAAATTTAATCGGAAGCGCATCGTACGAATAAGCATCGGACGAGGCCTGCCGGACGAGGCCCAGCACGAAGCCAGGCCATCGCCCAGCAAGCCAAGCGCGCCGCACAAACAGCCACGCCAGGCCCAGCGCAAGGCCAGGCCCAGCAGGCTGCGCAGCGCGCACAGCGCGCACAGCACGCGCAGCGCGCAGCGCGCGCGGGCGCTGCGTGGGCTGCTGCTCGCGCGCACGCATGGGGGCCCATCGTGGCTGCCGTGCGTGTGTGTGCAAGTGTTTGTGTTCGTGCACGTTTCCTAAAACATGCAGAGTTCGGTTAATGATTAAATTCCTAATTCTATTTGATAAATTAATTAAATTAGAGTTCTTGTAGGATTCTAGGTTTAATTAATTTGTATCTGAATAGGATTTCGATTCCCTTTCCATACCCCTATAAATATGAGGCTAGGGCTCACAATTTATAAGAAGTTTCAAAGTATTCAAAAGTGAGTTTTTTGAGAGAAAATTAAAACACACATCTTGCTCATAAAAGTGCCGAAATTTTCTAGTACCTTAAGGGCGATTCTAGTTGGTCAATCTTAAGGCGGATCTGGACGTGCTGTGGACTATCTACGGAGGGACGACACTTGGAGTCCTAAAGACTTGTTCTTGTTCGGTTCGGGCGCAGCTAGGGAGGGCACGCTACAAAGTGTATGCATCTGAATTATGCTAAATGATTATGTGTAAATAATATGTTGTCCTGGGTTAATGGTTGTTTCCGCATGATCTATGTAATGTCATATGTATCATAACCTAACATAAAGTGCAATTGGGCCTGGCCAAGCCCAATCACGAGGTAAAACGTTTTTCAAAGATTCTCATTTTCAGGGCTAGCTAAACGAGAAAACCCCCTTGTTTTTATAGGACGTAAAACGAAGGAAAATCCAGTACCCTTGTTTTTATAGGACGTAAAACGAAGGAAAATCCAGCAAAAGTTATCGCTGCAGCGACTAAGGACCTGCGCGGTTAGTGACGCAGACCCCGCCAGCTGAAGATGGCGAGCCTGTCCGCTGAGGGTGGACGCCCCGTCCGATAGAAGTGGACGAATCTGTTTTTGAAATTTTGAAAATAAGGACCTACGCGGTTTGTGACGTAGACCCCGCCGGCTGAAGATGGCGAACCTGTCCGCTGAGGGTGGACGCCCCGTCCGATAGAAGTGGACGAATATATTTTGAAATTTATTTTGCTTTTTTTTGAAAATAAGGACCTACGTGGTTTGCGCCGTATACCCCGCCGGCTGAAGATGGCGAGCCTATTTTAAATTTGAAGACTTTATTTTTGTCGAAAACTGAGGACCTGCGCGGCTAGTGACGCAGACCCCGCCCGCTGAGGGTGGGCGAGCCCTGTCCGCTGAGGGTGGACGTCCCTGAATTAGTTTTCTTTTCGATTTGGGAACTCGCGCGGTTTGTGACGCGATCTTGCCGACTGAAGATGGGCAAGTCCCTATTTCTTTGGTTCTTTGTGATTTCTTTTGAGAATTTCTTTTTATTTATTCTTGTAAGAGCGAATTCTTTTGAGGGATGCTCGAATTTTAGTTGTAACCTGAATGTGGGCTGACAACGTGTTCAGACGAATCTTTGTCTTGCGACCGTCCGCTTTCGTGATTTCGAGCTAGTCTTTACGGCTCAACTTGGTCTTTGATCAGAGGACCGTGCACAAGCTTCAGTGACGTCCTTTCGATGACGTCGAACCTATTTGTTGTTCTTTTTGAGATATCCAAACATGATAAGGTGTATGGCGCAGTCTGGAATGTGATTTTGATCGCGCGCTCCTCGTTGGAGTCTAGTTTTTTCGCGAGCCCCCAAGCACTGGGGCTTGTCGGTTGTTTTTCGCATCTTGTAATCATGTTTGGGGTCATGCTCGTATGTGCGAGCGACCTCCTATAGTAGTGTGCTATTTTAGCGAAGTCGTGGAGTGCGACTTTAGTTTTCAGGCGACATCCGGTTTTAGCTTGGCCCGGATTAACCATTTGACAGACAAACATTTTTTATTTGGAAAACCAATGACTTGACGACACATATTTTTGGTGTTTCGAAGAATGACCATGATATTTAACTTGCTTTTTTTTTGAAAGTGTACATAAGCATTTTGTGAGACGAGTCTAAGTTTCGACCAAGTTTTAATGTTATTATTTTTTCTTGCTTATTTGGGAGCTAAAGGTGCTTTGGGCTTGATCCTACTTGCAATAGGGCCTCGTGTTTTAGCAACATGGTCTTAAGTCCTTTCCTGTTCTGTGTTTTGCGAAATCTGGGCCTTGGGCTGCATTTTCAGCGCCCAAGTTCAGGCGTTAAACATTTCGGCGCCCAGGCGTGGGCGCTGAAAGTCCTTTCCTGGTAATATTTGATTTTTGGATTTCCTAACACGTTTCCGAATGGGATCAGGATGTCATTGGGTGCGTTCAGCTATATATAGGGCTAGATACGTCCTTATTTTCCACCACTCTCAAATTCTTTCTCTCCTTTTGCTGTGCTCTAATTATTCACTGCTTTTGCCATGTCGATCCCTACTTTCTCACTCCAACGGACTGTTAGGCGTTGGCTACGGGCCCTTACTTCCACAGAAAAAGCTTTGTTAAAAGAATACCACTTAGAGGCACTTTTAGGTTTACAACAAATTAATATTGATTATAACTTTCTGCATGCTGCCCTAAGCTTTTGGGACTCCGATCATCATGTTTTTGCCCTTCGGGGCAATGAAATATGTCCTTTGCCTGATAAATTTGCTGCGATCCTTGGTTATCCTACTAATGCTACTCCTGTTACCCCTGGCACTATTGAAGAGGGTAAAACAACCATAAGGGTTTTCCTAGGGCTAGATGATAACATGTTTGCTGAAATCGTTGTAGATGATAAGGTTAACTTGGCAAAATTTGTAAAACATCACTTTAGACCTAGTAAAAATATGACCGAACAGAAATTGAATATTCGAGCCCTTGTATTTTGCTTGTTGAGTCATTATTTGCTGTCGAATAACAATGGTGAGTTCGGTGACATAAGGTTGATCCCCTTGATTAGCCAGATGGAAAGTTGCTATTCTATTATGCCATTGGTTGTTGCTGAGACTTCGCTGAGTGCGGATGAACTGAAGAAGGGCGCCAAATCTGAATATTTTAAGGGGAGCCCCCTATTGCTGCAGGTAATCGATCTTTTCCTTTGCGCACATGTATGTTTTTTTTTGCATATATTTCTTTTTGCCTGGGACTGAGTTTCAGCGCCCAGGGCCGGGCGCTGGAATATTCGGCGCCTGGTCCTGGGCGTTGAAACTGCGCCCTAGGAACCGTTTTTTTCCTTCTTTTCATTCTTTTGATTCGATCGTACCTGTTTTTGCAGATTTGGCTTGCGGAACGGCTTAGACATTTGGAAGCTCCTGCCGATCCTAAACATTATCGCCCTATAGCTTTGGGTAACCGAAAATACTTGCACCAAGGCCAGGACGAGGCCGAATGGACCTCCTTTTTTACTTATGGCATTTGTTCTATTAAGTGGGTGGTACCATGGTGGGGTTTGACTACTATGACAGGGGGGTCTGATGTATCGGTTTATGTTTCTTTGTTGGGGCTATCTCGTCCCATTTATATTTTCCCTTACCGAGTCATGCGTCAATATGGTTTAAGGCAGACTATCCCTTTTTCTGATACGGTACCACCTAAGGTAGCGGCCTTTTCACAAACACGGGTCCTAGCATGGGCCAAGTATTATGATGGTCTCCCGCGTTGGGCCGTAGCTACAAATGGCTTTGTGGGTCTTTCTGAAAACTACAAGTTGTGGATGAGCTCCGATGACAAAGATGTGAGGACCGAGGCTCGTAATGGGGAGCCGGCTGAGCTTTTGATACCTCGTATTCGTGTTAAGTATGAGGGTCCTGATTCTGCCAAACCTCGTACCTATAGTGTTAAGACTGTGAGAGCTCGTCCTGATCGAAAGCGAAAGGAAGTTCCTCCCCGTTCCAGTTTCAAGCTTAAAAAGATGCCTAACATGAAGGGGCCTGCTGTTGTTAAAAGAAATGCAAGCTCTCGCGGAGATCGTCGCCGGAACAATGTATGGGTTAGGAAGGCTCAGCCGCCTGTAGAAACAGCGGCTAGTCTAGTTGATGATAATAATCCTTCTCCCATCGTTGCCTGTGCCCTCGAGGCTGAGCGGGCTATAACTGAGAACGTTTCTGAAGCCTTGGCATCTTTGGAAGTTAGTGTCCAGGAGCCGGTTCTTATGGAGATTGACATTGGGGCAGCGCAGAGGACTGTGGGAGTGGATCCTGCGAATATTGCCCTCTACAAGACTTTATTTGATGATCCAGAAGAACTGGAGTAGTGTAGTTCTTGCTAGGGTGTAGGTGCCCTCTATTTATTTCGGTTGTGTTTGTTTTTATTTTTAGCACTCTGTTTTCCTTCTTATTATACTTTAATAAAGGCGTCTTTTGAGTTTTCATTTATTTTTGTTTCTCCTCTTTTTTTATGTATTTTATATGCCTAACACTTTTTTACAAAGAATATATTATTATTTTTTTATTTGGACCGAATCCTTGGTAAGGATTGCCTACGTATCTTGTCAGAATCAGGTCGCGCGTAGTTCTAGCTTTAGAATAAGTTCTAGTATGTCGGATTTCGGTAGATATGTCCTGAAGTGGAAACATATTACTTAATTGGTCAAATGAGTGAAGTGTTTATCATTATTTTCATCTGCCGTTGTTTTGCCATAGGTTGCGTAAAATTCGACTGATTTGTATAGCTATATTCTTGGCGTAAAATTCGACTAATTTGTATAGCTATATTCTTGGTAAACCTATTTGGATACGTACTGTACCCCCCAAGTGTTCGTTATTTTTCCGTTGTGTGCGGATAAAATGACGAGCACTTTCAAAAAGAAAACTTTTGGCAGGCAGAGAGTTTCAACGCCCAGGCTGGGGCGTCAGAAATTTCGGCGCCCAGCCCTGGGCGCTGAAAATGACTTGGGCGGTCAATTTTTGACGCTTTGCTTCACATGTTCTTGCGTTTATTTCTATTTCTTTTTTTTTGTGCCTTGATATTTTGCTTCGTATTTAAAGTTAATTTTGAGGCTATTTTGGAGGTTTTTTTGACTGTTAGCGTGAAACGCATTTTTGTCCAGATTAATTTTTTCTATTGGTGACTCAAAACAGTTTTGAAAATGGGGTTAGGGTGCGGATTTTATGAAGATCTTTGTGTAGGATTTGGAGGTGGGTTGTTAGTGACGGGTATGATGGAATCTATGTTTTATGAATCTGTTTTTTTTTGGTAACATTTGCATTGTTTTAAATTTTTTGATTTCCTTTGATTTTGGGTTTATGATGACACTGGTTGGCTTTTTAGGTTTTTTGGGGATATGAATGGGATAGTGTGGTTTATTTTGTGGGTTTCGGGAATTGGTTCCCATGGCACTATTTCAAAACCGAGTGGGCTTTGTTTGTTGGGCCTAGAGTGGGCCGCCTCTTTATTTTTGTATTTTGCAAGTACATTTGGTGTTTATTTAGTGTTAGAATAAAATTTTTAGGAGAAATATTACGCCTTTATTGATTCGGAAAGTAAGGAAAACACACTGAAATAAAACTGACCCATATTCTAAAGGGCCTTAGGACCATCTAAAGTCTCTATTATTTGTTTCTATCAATCTAAAGAACTACTAGGCGCTTTTTACTAATCGTGCTCTATGTGGCTCAAGCCTGGGGTTTAGTCTCATAAAACTTCGGTCCTTCACCGGTACTCATCTTGAATTCCATTCCTTTTGCGTTGACCCACTGATATGTCTTCACCCATCCGTTCTCGACCTCTTCTAGTGTTGATGCAGGAGAGATTAACCGGGTTGGATCGAAACCTTCATCTTGTAAAGCTAGGGTAGTCATCACAGTCTCGTCCTCCATAGGTCTCGATTCGTTAAACAATGTCCATAGAGTCTGGTTGTCCAATATTTCAGCTGTTTTAGTCTTGGTGAGGTGGGGTGCCTCATCCAAGGTGTGGCAGTCATGGAAAATTTCAAACCCGGGTTTTAGCAAGCCATCCTGAACGAAGGGTTCAGGAAAATCACAGCATGGGTGTTCTTCTCCTTCCCGAATGAACATCCCGTTAAGGGTCCTTTGATATGGGGGAAGGAGGGTGGTTTGTTTGGTTTTGTTAAGGCGTAGCCTAGATAGGCGGTCAGCAATATCTTCCTCCGTTGGTTCATAACCTAAGCCAAAGGGAGTAGATTTGTCAGGAAAAGGATGGAATGTGCATTCCTTCTTCCTTATGCCCAATGGGGTTCCTGGAAAATAGCCTTGAGCTAACAGCATTCTAGGGATGACTCGGGATGCATACGGGTCTAGGAATGCTGGATCATAATCTTCGATGAACTGGATTGTTTCTTCCATTTGAAACCCATAAAGGTCGTCTGCAGTTTCAGCCGTTCCAACCATAGTACAACTGACGTCGAGAGGAGGGGCGCGGATTTCTAGTATTACCCCGTTATGGTTAAGTTTAACCATTTGGTGCAAGGTAGAAGCCACACCTCCTAAGTCATGGAGACAAGGTCGCCCCAAGAGGAGGTTGAAAGTGGGCTTGATGTCGATTATTTGAAACTCCGTGGTGCGTGCCACAGGCCCGATTTGTATGGTAAGGTTAATTTTTCCCAATACAGGCCTTCGGGAGTTATCATAAGCTCGTACCCCTTGCGTGGAGGTTTGGAAATCATCGTTTCCTAGCCCCAAGCAATGGGCGGTTCGCAATGGGCAGACATTAACCGCCGAACCATTATCTACGAGCGCTAGGGGGATGTTTTGTCCTTTGCATCCAACCACTAGGTAAAGGGCTTTATTGTGAGCAACCCCCTCTTTGGGTAAGTCTTTATCAGTGAAAACTATGGACTTTTCCCCGGCATCTCTCGTGACGTGGCTAACCAACGAGTCAGGTCTGATATCTGTAGGTACTGAGATAAGGTCAAGTGAGCGAATAAGCTTTTCGCGATGTTCCTTTGAAGTACACATAAGATCTCAGATGGTAATCTCAGCCTTGGTTCTTTTTAGTTGTTTCAGGAGAGGATTTTCAATGACTTTCGCGACGGTGGCGTGCCGTCCATTCTCAGGAGTTTGCCTAACCGGGATGTCGTCCATAGGAGGTGGGTGAATATCCGGTTGGTATATCCTTCCGGATCGAGTGAGGTTGTCGACCTCGGGCTCCTGAGGGGTGGTGTCAATGAGAGCATACCCGGGCCAAGTTTCAGTGAAGAAGTCCTGGCCCGAGACTTGAGATAGGTAAATATCTTCAGTATCATCGTTCCACACACCGCACACTTCCCTCTCGAATCGATCCATAGGGACCACATCGAGTGGTGTACCTTGAGGTGTAATATACACCATGGGGTCGAAATTCTCTGGTTGGTCGAGAGAGATGTGACAAGAGCCGAGTGGGCTCTTGTTGTTGTTGGGTTTGCCAACGTTAGGGAGAGGTATCACTTCATCCTCTATCATGTCCTGGATCGTATGTTTTAGACTCCAACAGTTTTCAGTGTCATGCCCATTTCCTTGATGGAATTTGCAGTAAGTACCTTCGACCCAATATTTGCTTTTGACAGGAGGGTCACGGGTGGGGCCTATAGGTCTCAACTTTCCTTGATTGTTTAGTCTTTCAAAGGCTTGTACCAAAGTTGACCCGAGTGGGGCAATCTTTCGGTCTCGGACCCATCTTACAGGGTTTCTTTGGGCGGGAGCCTCTTCTACAGCATGGACTTCTTGGGCTTGGGATGTGTTACCCCGATTATAGGTGTTGGTCTTATATGTGGGTTTGCTCTGTATGGTTTTGGCGAGGTCGTCCTCGATCTTTATTCCCAAATCATAAACTCTTTTGAAAGTGTCGAGTCCCAGGTACCTAAGGTGTTGTCTGTAAGCCGGGTCCAGGTTGTCAATGAATTTTTGGACCAATTCTGTTTCGGGAGGCCTATTGATTAGCTGGGGCGCCTGGTCCCTCCATCTAGCAAAGTAGGTTGTGAAACCCTCATTTTTCTTTTGGAAGAGAACTTCCAGCTCGCGCATGGTGACTTGGAAATCCATGTTCGACGAGTATTGCTTGATGAAGACATTGACAAAGTCTTCCCAAGTGGGGAAGAGCTTAGGGTCCTGGTGATAGTACCATTTGAGCGGCACAGGTTCCAAGGAAAAAGGAAAGGCAGGTAAGTACATGGACTTGTCCACGCCTTTCAAGTTCATGGTATTCACAAAGCTCAGTAGATGATCACGGGGGTTGTCCGTGGCCTTGAACTTTGGTAAGTCAGATGAACTGAACTTTTCTGGTAGTTTGCCAGGAAAAGGTTCAGGATCGAGGGAGAAGTATTTGCTCCTCATGGTTTGCTGTAGGACCATTTTTTCAATCCTCTTCTCGTTTTTGAGGTCATTTTTGGCTTGCGCAGCCGCTAAAGCTTCATTTTCCATTTTCAGCTGGCCCATAAGTTGGGTCATTTGGACCATCTGGTCTCGCAAATCTTCGATGGACATGTTTGAAGGTGCGAATCGAGGTTGGGGAAGCGGAGATCCTTGAAATGAGGGACGACGGACGTAGCTTGGAGCTATTAAACCTGGTGTTGGTGATGTATCTTCGAGACGCACTAACCGTTGATTCCCTGATCGGCACCAAGTGGCAGGACCAGTCCTAGGCATAAGATAAGCTAAAGTTTAGGTTCCCCAAGTTTCAAGCATTACTTGTCTAGACTTCGACTCTCTAAATTGGTTTTTCACTCTTTCTTTTGTCGGTACACTTTTTGGTTTTTTTTTATTTTGGCATTCTTTGGATTTTCGAAACACTTGCCCGTGTGACATTCATAGTTGTTAGCACGTTCGGTTTTGGTGCCGGGTATTGTCGTCGTACGAGGCCTAACAACGACACAAAGAGTTATTAATTTTTTTTGCGAGTCGCTTTTGAAATCGAGTGCTTTTCTTACGCCCTCGTAGCAATTCTTTTGATGAACATTTTTTTTTGCGCTACGTATTTTCCTTTCGCTCGGGCACCGAGGCTGCTGCGCTTGACCAGAAGGCCAAGCAGCAACTTCAGCGCCCAGCTAGGGGCGTGAGAAATTCTGGCACCCAACCAGGGGCGTTGAAAATGCGTCCCTGGCTGGTTCTCGTTTTCTGTCTTCTGTTTATGCGAATTCGACTTGCGTGCTTGCCTAATAACGTCCTTTACGCGTAACAACATTTGTGGGATTCGTTACAGGCCATCCCGAGCGTCGCTTATTTTGTGGCGATCATTCGGGTTTGCGGAACACGTGTTTTGGTATAACTCCTTGGCAATTTAGTCTATGAATGTTTGGGCAATTTTTAAGGTTGTTGGTTTTCTAGGACAGTTTGTCATACACAATCACATATTTCGCTACACATAACTACATTACAAACATGGATTTGGAAATTAAATATGCCACGTAGTTTATGATAGGCTTCTATGGGTAGTTTATTTGCGCCTGGCTTGGTACCGCTTCTATCATAGATCCAACACATGCCCCGGTCGAGGTAGTGTCTTCAACAGACGAATTTCGCTCAAGAGGCCATCCCGCAAGTGCAAGCCAAGGGGCATGCAGGCGAGAGGGACCTAATGGGCGAGCGATTGGGTTCGGGATAGGTGTACTACCTGCACAAGTACCGAGTGGGAAACATGCGCGGCGTATGCACCCCCCTATTGGCGAAAAAAGGTATCCTTAGTCCCAACTCCCGAGGGAGCCGAGATTCGTTATGATGTTCTGCCCGTTCACATTAATATGCTGATTTTCAGGTCGTCCCAACTTGATTGGGAAATAAACGCGGGGTAGGATCGTTTCACTCTTCGGCTATTTGATTACCTACAAGCACGAGTATTTCCTTCACTATCCCCAGTGGAGTCGCCACTGTGAGGGGGTCGAAAAAGCGCGAGGCTAATGCGTGACCTCGTCCCTCGTGGGTGTGACGATTCTTTTTATTCAATCAAGTGTAATTGGATTTCCTGTGAGTATACACTCAATTGACTAGTAATATAGGAGTCGCCATTCAGTTTTTAACGACAATGAGAAAAACTGACAAAACCCGGTTATCGTGACATAAAGGGAGTGCAACTATGTTTGACCACGACGGCCGTAGGTTCCCTTGTGATCCCTGGTGTGGGGATCTCTCAATATACACCTGCAAGGTAGAGATTGAGGGTTCGGGGCACTGTAACTACCGAGAGGAGTACTTCGCTCGTCGATAACTCCAAAGGCAGGATATCCTTACTAGCTCAGCATAAATAATTGAAGGGACATGCGTTAACTATTAAACTAATCTGAGTTTGATTTTAGCAATATGCAACATATAATACTAATTCGATCGTGATTATCTGATTTAAATAGCATTAAGGGACCTAGCATGATAATCCGATTTCCCAAAAATATCATATTTGTTAGGCGTGATAGAACAATCAGATTAGGTTAGTTTAACAGTTCATAAAAAGGGCGAGGAAAGCAGTTAAATCATCGAAAAGGGACACATTACGACGCACCCTTGAGAGGTGCGTCACGGTTCTCAGAAAACTAACCACTTTGACTTTGCTATTTCTCCTTTTTATTTAACGAATCTCAATTATGGGACAGGATACGTTCTGTTCGATTTATGGATCGATTGCGACAGAACGCGTGAACAGTTTCGCAGCGAGAGGCTTAGGCTAAGGGTTGGAGTCAATACTCAGAATATAATTGTGTGTTGTTGTGTGTTCTTTCACGTCGAATTTAGGGGGCTATTTATAGGGGAGAGTTCGTGGAAAGATAGAATTGCAGAGTTCTAATCCACAAAGAATTAGGAAAAAACACGTACCCAGGTATTTTCAGCGCCCAGGCCTGGGCACCGAAGATTTCGGCGCCCAGAGCCAGGCGTTGAAAATAGGGTCTGGGCTGTTTTCTTTAGTCAGATTCGGATTCCTGAAATCCGTAGAGTTTGAGATTAATTCGAGTCTTTTAGCGCGTATCAATTTTATGACGGAATGCGTCTGGGCCCGTTACGAACTCTAGGCTCGTTAGGATTTTAATTAATACGTAACTCTTATTTCTGAATCATATTAGGAATAGGATTCTCGCAGTTTTCTATCTCATTTAGGATTTATGTTGGAATGCAACACCTAATTCTGACAGGTTTCTATCTTTTATGATTTGCCACTTTTAGAAGCTACCTTTTACGGCAGTTACTATTTTTAGCAGGTTTCCATAAATAGCAGGTTTCGGGTGAAATGAAATGGGGAATCGAGATTCGTTTATTTTATAGGAGATGCGTTGTCAAGTGGAGTTTTTATGCTTTCATCATCGAACCTTTCCCTTTCGGGAACGGGGACAAAAGTAGGTGTCTACAGTATTACATTGATAGTTTCCTGGAGTTGTTGACTGTTGACAAAAATGATGTGGTGGAACTTGATTCTGACTTTGTGGAACCACCTATTATAGTACTCCCACCCAAACAAAGTGAGCCACAAACTCAAATTGAACCAGAACCTGATATTGATTATGACTCAGAAGGTACAGATGAGGATGATGATGAGTTAGCCGATGCTAGGTCTAAGATATCTGATGATAAGAGAAGGGAACTAGCTTATGCTGAGGAGTTGGAAATGCTGAAATAACTTGAAGAAAGTAAGGGTAAAGGTGGTCTGAATTGAAGGAAATAATGCCCATGGTCCAAGTATGCATTAAATGCTAAGTCTAATAAATGCGGTGCAGTATTAATCAATTATGCAAGTTAATAATTTAGTGAGATCAAGTGAACTGTATGCCTAACTAAAGGCCGCTTCAGTTCAAGTGGAATTAATAATATTAATCCACAGCTTACTCTTGACTAAACCTGTAGGGTCACACAAATAGTACGTGAATGGATCAAGTATTTAAGTGAATTAAATACTCCATTTATGGATATTCGGAATCGACGGATCTCGGTTCCATTGGGAGCTGAAATCGTCAAAAGGCAAATTATGAATACTCCGGAAACGATGATATTTTCGGAAACGGAAATATGGTTCGTATCGGAAATATAAATATTATCCAAGTCGTTGATGTTGCCGGAAACGAAAACATGGTACGTATCGGAAAATATTATCTGAAATGGAAATATTGCCGGAATCAGAAATATTGCCGGAAACGGAAATATTGCCGGAATCGGAAATATTATCGGAATCGGAAATAAATTCCGGAAACGGAAATATTAGATATTTGTTCAAAACGGAAATTAATTCTGGAATCAGAAATATTAAATATTGTATGAATCGGAAATGAATTCCGGAATCGGAAAACGAATCGGAAGCGCGACGTACGAAATAAACATAGGACGAGCTTGCTAGACGCAAGGGCCAGCACGAAGCCAGGCCCGCGCCTAGCGAAGCACGCGCAAAGCGAGCATCAACGCATAGGCCCCGCCTAACCAAGGCAGGCCCAGCCAAGCGCAAGGCAAGGCCAGGCCCAGCCAAGGCAAGGCAGCAGGCTGGCCGCGCCCTCGCATGGGCCGCGTGCCAGCGCTGCTGGGCCGTGCCCTCGCATGGGCCGCGCGCGCACAGCGCCCTTCTTGGGCTGCTTGTGCGTGTGTGTGGTTGTGTTCGTGCATGCCTCGAATCCTTAGACATTTAGGATTTGTCCGGTTATATTGTTTTCCTAAATCCACTAGAGTTAGTCGTTTAATTAAACACTAAAAACAAAGGATTAGTTTAAGTATAATTCTAATTGAATTAGTAAACTGAATCCTAGTGGATTTCTAAGTCTGATAATTCCACCCTATAAATAGGTGATGAATAATCACAATTTATACATCATATTCTCAAGTATTCATATAGTTTTAAGATAAAACTAAGCTTAATAATTTGCCAAATAATTAAGTACGAATAACATTAAAACTTTAGACTAACTTCTAGTTAATTGAATCTAAAGCGGATCCGAACGTGCTGTGGACTATCTACGGAGGGACGACACTTAGAGTCCTAAACTTTTTCTTGTTCAGTTCGGGAGCAGCTAGGGAAGGCACGCGTCACATGTATGTATACTAAATTATGCTAATTGATTATGTGGCAATTAATTTGGATTCCTGGCTTTATGGTTTTTCCGCATGAAATATATGTTTTATATTTGTCATAACCTAACAGTGGTATCACGCGCCTCTAATTAATTCCATAATCAATTATAGTTAACATGGTTAAATTTTATAAATTTGCAATGAATTAAAGGGGTGATTAATTTCGATTTATGTAATTAATTGCAAATTCGTGCGATTATTTAATTATATGTTCGCAGGATTTTCGGCAGTTTAGTCAATAATGGTTGGAATCGTATAACTTTATAGTGAATTTCGCACGTAAACGACGTTTTAAAATTTTTACTAAAATCAAAGATTTGATGCCGAACCCAGAATCCCTGAATTCGAAGCCTAACTATGACTTTTCGGAGGTTTTTGTTTTTCGAACGCAAAATTTATAATTTTTATGATGTTAAATTAAATATTTGCGAATCTTGTATGTAAATCTTGAATCTATGATTGACCTATTGTATATGTTTCACAATTTTAAAGCCTAACCTTGTTAATTACACAACCTAATTTGTAATTGTAATTATAATTTGTTGAAATTCGAATAATTTAGAATTTGATTTGATTTTCATAATTAATTAGCAATTTAATTAGGAACCTATGATTAAAAAACACCATAAAATTTGTTAAAATTGAAAAGTTTTAAAATTTTATGACCTAGATTTGAATCCGTGAAAATAAATATAATCGGAAATTAGTTTGAATAATAAATTTTTGATTTTTCGCCCAAAATTTATGAAATTAATATGATTTATTAATTCGTCAATAAATTTAAATAATAAAAGTTTTGATTTTTATAAAATCCGTTCACGAATTTTGCACGCACGAAGCAATGCACGCTAAGTGTTACCCTTAAGGGTTGTTGTATAGTGCGGGCATGCGACGACGAGCAAGGGAGCTCGTCGACCATGCGGTACGATGCAATGAGCATGGCCGTGGCACATGCGCGCAAGGCAGCAGCCCTGCTATGCGCTATGTGCTACGTGCACGTGGGCGGAGGGGCAAGGAGCAAGGCAGCGAGCACTCGTGGCTGCACGCGCGGGCAACGATGGCTGGCTCGACCAGCAGCGTTGCCCAGCCCATCGAGGGAAGCCTCGACACAGCGAGAGAGTGTGCTGCGCGCAAGCGTGGCTTGCTCGGCTTGCTGCGTTTGCGCGTGGCTGCTCGTGGCTTGCGGTACAATCAATGCGAGTAGCAAGGCATGCTACGAGGCCTCGACGAGGCATGGGTGCAAGCCCATGGCCTTGTCTTGGCCCGATTGGTTCGTCTTAATTTTGATTTTTCGGCTGAAAACGATTTTAAATTAAATTTAAATTCGTAATTTAATTTTTTCTCGGAATTTAATTTTGAATAATTTAATTATTATAAATTCATTTATACTAATTATTTTACTAAAATTAAAACCTTGATAAAATTTAAATTAATTAATTTAATCAACTGAAAATAAATTAAATGATTTAAATAATAATTTATATGAGCTTTAAATTTTAACTAAATTTGTAAGTTTCCGGTTGGACTAGGAAATACAATTTTATGTTTAAAATTCGTAAAGCATGTAAATTTCTTAGTTTTAGTGGGAGTGTTTTAGTCATAAACTCTTGATTAGGTCTACATTCCTTTAAGGTTAAAACAACTCGATTAGAATTAATAAGGATTGAATAATTTGTAGATTATTGGAAGCCTTGATTAATTGCTGCAAATATTTATGTGATGCATAATATGTTCTACTAACCGGCTATATGGGCCATTCCTTGATAAATGAATGGGTGAATGGTATATTGTAAATGTACTGTTTTGCAGGTTATGGAAACTGACTAGTATGGCCCAAATAGGATAGAAAATATGGTCTGCGCCCCATTAATTTGAATGTAAAATTGGTCTAATGCACCAAAGTTTTTAATTTTAAATATGGTCTGCGTACCATCAAATAGTTGTAATTAGTTTCAATTATAGGTTATCCTATTTGAAGAAAATGGCGCCTCCCATGGTGAAATTCAAGACGGAGTTTCCAATCCATTTTCAAGACGGAGTTTGAAGTTGAAGCTTCAAGATGAAGTCGGGCCATACTAGATCACATTTATATCTTATGCATGCTTTAAGTTATTTATTGCTTTAAATATGTCTTAATTATGCATGAGATTGTGGCTTAATTATGTTGCATGATTAAGGATTTTAGTTCACTTAAAATCTAACCAACATAGTAAGAGCCTTAAGTTCCAAACTTTAAAAATTGAGTTAAAAGGTGCCATGCCAAAATAACACTTACTTGGATAACCTTTACATCAATCTTAGTAATAGTTATCCGCCATAGAGAGGTGTTACTTATTGATCCTAAAGGGGTAAGGTACACAAATAATTGTGAGTACATGTTAGTTTTTGTGAAACTCAACGATATAAGTAAGGAGTCCTTTTATGTCGTGGCAAAACAGATAGGTTTACCTAATAAGTTATTAGACGTACCTATCAACCAAGAGTAGTTTCTAGACTATTAGAAAAGGATTTGCTTACCTAAAATATTTTAGAATTGAGTCTAAATACATAATGTGCTTAATTCTTCGATGATTTAAGGATCTTGGAATCATTTTATTCACACCTATCGGAACAATAAATTCGAATAAAATGCCAATGACTTGTTTAAATTGCATGATTGCTTTAAATTTCAAGTTATTACTAATGATAAATGTTTAGACTTTGCATGCTTCAATGTATGTTTTAATTATTGTTTATAATTAAATATCTTGCACTGCAGTAAATCCTTTTAGAAGGGTAACAGTAAATTTCCTCGATTGGTATTGAATCCAAGAACGATTCACGGAAATGAGAGAAAATGAGCAATTTAAAATGTACGTTTATTTTAGTGACTTTTATGGTTGTTTTCGAGTATCAAAGTCGAATGGCAAACCGATTAGTGCTTATGAATTCAAAATACAATGTAGTTTTGAGATCATAAAGAATTGAGTTTAAACGCTCAACTTTACCAATGGTTAACAACCTAATATCTTTGTCCATTTAATTCTCGAATGAGTCTAGTCCCTAGACATTCGAATAGATCGATGCTTAGAGAACTTTAGAAGCTTCTGGTAAGATCATCTTGTTGAAGCAAAATATTCAACATAAAAAAAATGGTTAGAACCTTGTTGGAGTGACATTGGACATGTCTAACAAAGTATAAAAGTCAACACTAGTAGTCAATTCTTAAGACTATAAGAAAGGGTACAAGAAATAGGAAAACAAGGAACAAATGAAAGGAATTTACGATTACGTTTCTACCTATAAGTTTGTGTTTAAAGAGAAGTGACCTAGCAATCAAACTTCCTTGGTATCATATACCGCTTGAGGTTCTTACTTCGGTAATAACTCAAACAATGGAAGCTAGGCTACACTAATGACCTACAAGTGGGAAATGAAGCATGGCAATGCTACATTAGTTTTAAGGTCATCTAGTTTGTTTTAAGTCCTTTCAAGGCTGGAACTTAATGGCTATTTTGTTCCAAATCAGCATACCTAAATTTCTGTTTTCAAACACATAAAGACTCACATTCAAAAAGGATAAAAACAATGTTTGTTTGTTATTTGAATGAAATGGTCATTTACGGGATGAGTTAATATGCTTGATTAAACCAAACAACTCTTTAACAATAACAACTTTATTAGGTTCAAATCAATCTCTTGATTTGAGTTCCATAAATCTTTGGCATTGTTACTTAGACCATATCAACAAGTTAACATTCTAAAGATATATTTTGATGGACTTTTGAAAGTTGATTGATTTCTAGATCATTCAAGACAAGCTAGTCTTACTTGTTGAAAGTAACAAAAGATATGAACTATTGTTAGAACGCCTAGACAATATAGTTCAAAGCTAAAGAAATATTTTATGACTTTATTATTTCACCTAGATTTGAGTGAATATTGGTTTATTTACTCAAAGTGATATAAGTTTGAATCTGTTTGGCTAGTTCAAAGATTCAGAAGTATGAAATCCATATGGCAAGAAATCATAAAGATCTAGGTTAGATCATGACGATGATTACTTTAAGACAAAAAATGATCATCAATGATTGTGTGTTGTAATTTCACGATCTAGCTCCATAAGATATGGCATTTCTAAGTTGGAATGATCGAAGTCAATTAATACTTGATTCGATCAATGATGAATCATAAAGACTTTTCCTATAATTTATAAAAACAAAATGCTCAACTACCACCAAACTAAACCAGATTCATCAAAGCTATTGAAAAGTAATTTCATAATATATATTTAAAGAGTTCCTAAACTCAGTGGGAGCTTAGTACCTAGTGTTTGTTATTCGACAAACTAAGGCCCAAGTATAGATATATGTTTCATTGTGATTTGTTCAAATGAGACACAAGGGTATTGTTGAAGGAAATAATGCCCTTGGTCCAAGTATGCATTCAATGTTAAGTCTAATAAATGCGGTTCAGTATTAATTAACAAGTTAATAATTCAGTGAGATCAAGTGAGCTGAATGCCTAGCTAGAGGCCGCTTCAGTTCAAGTGGAATTAATGATATTAATCCACAGCTTACTCTTGACTGAACCCGTAGGGTCACACAAATAGTACGTAAACGGATCAAGTATTTAATGGCATTAAATACTCCATCTATGGATATTCGGAATCGACGGATCTTGGTTTCAGTGGGAGCTGAGATCGTCACAGGCAAGAAATGAATACTCCGGAAACGATGATATTGCCGGAAACGGAAATATGGATCGTATCGGAAATATAAATATTATCCAAGTCGTAGATGTTGCCGGAAACGGAAACATGGTACGTATCGGAAAATATTATCGGAAATGGAAATATTGCCGGAATCGGAAATATTGCCGGAAACGGAAATATTGTCAGAATCGGAAATATTATCGGAATCGGAAAATAATTCCGGAAACGGAAATATTAAATATTTGTTCGAAACGGAAATTAATTCCGGAATCGGAAATATTAAATGTTGTTCGTATCGGAAATGAATTCCGGAATCAGGAATTTAATCGGAAGCGTATCGTACGAATTAGCATCGGACGAGGCCCGCTAGACGAAGGCCCAGCACGAAGCCAGGCCATCGCCCAGCGAGCCGCACGCAGCAACGCACGCCTCGACCAGGCCCAGCGCAAGGCCAGGCCCAGCCAAGGGCGCGCGGCGCGCGACAGCACAGCAGCGTGGGCTGTGCGCCTGACGTGGGCCGCAAGGCTTGCGCGGGTGCACGGCTTGTGCGATGCGTGTGCGGGAAATCCTAATTCTATTAGGATTCGTGCGAAGATTAAAATCCTAATCTTATTAGAATTTCTTTGTTATTTAGAGTCCTAATAAAGTTCTAATTAACAAATCCACATCCTAGTAGGATTACAATTCCTTTTCCATACCTCTATAAATAAGGGCCTAGGGTCATTATTTATATACAAGTTTTCAAGTATTCAAAACTAGGATTTTTAAGCAGAAAAATCAGCCATAACTCTTGCCCATTTTGCCGAAAATAAGTAGTACCTTAAGGGCGATTCTAGTTGGTCAATCTTAAGGCGGATCCGGACATGCTGTGGACTATCTACGGAGGGACGACACTTGGAGTCCTAAAGACTTGTTCTTGTTCGGTTCGGGCGCAGCTAGGGAAGGCACGCAACAAAGAGTATGCATCTAAACTATGCTAAATGATTATGTGTAAATAATATGCTTTCCTGGCTTTATGGTTTTTCCGCATGATTTATGAATTGTCATATGAATCATAACCTAACAGTGGTATCACGAGCCTCTTATTATTTTCATAATCTAAATTGCATGAACATGGTTAAATATTACAAATTTGCAAGAATTAAAAGGGGTGATTAATTTTCGTAATTGTTAATTAATTGCAAATTGCGTTTATTTAATTATACGTACGCAGTTTTTCGGCAGTTTCTTCGTTACTCATCCAAATCGAGTGATTTTTGTGTCAATTCCGCATGTAAAAGACATTCTAAAATTTTGACAAAAATAGTGTTTTTCGGCCGAACCCAGAATTCTCAAATTCGAAGCCTAACTATGACTTTTCGGAGGTTTTAGTTTTTCGAATGCAAAATTTTGTAAATTTAAGATGTTAAATTAAATATTTGCGATTCTTGTTGATAAATCTTGAATTTTTGATTGACCTACTGTATATATGTTTAACAAGTTTGAATGCCTAGCCTTGTTAATTATGCAATCTAATTTGTAATTATGATTAATTTGTTGAAAATTGGAATAATTTAGAATTAATTTGATTTTCATAATTAGTTATAATTTAATTAGATACCTATGATTAAAAACCACCGTAAAAATTGTAAATTTATGTTAAATTTTAAATTTTTATGACCTAGACTTGAATCCATGTATCGGAAATCAATTGAATAATAAATTTTCGATTTTTCGCCCTGAAATTATGAAATTAATATTATTTATTAATTTGTCATTAATTTTGAATATAAATTTTAAATTTTTATGCGATTCGCTCATATAACTTGCACGCACAAAGCAATGGACGCTACGTGTTACCCTTAAGGGGTGTTGTATAGTGCGGGCATGTGACGACGAGCAAGGGAGCTCGTCGCCCATGCGGTACGAATGCAATGAGCAAGGCCATGGTGCACGAGCACAAGGCAGCAACCCTGCCTTGTGTCGTGGGCTGTGTGCAATAGGCAAATGGGCGAGGGCGAGAGCAAGGCACGAGCAGTCGCGTGTGGGCAGCAAGCGAGCTGCGCCACAGCGCGCACTGCCTCGCGCAAGCGAGCGGAGCCTCGCGCGCAGCGAGCGTAAGCTCGCGTGCCACGAGTGCTGCGCCAAGCATCGATCGCTCCACGCAGCGAGCGCTGTTGTGCGTACGACGAGCGCTGCGCCCAGCGATGGCGTGCGAGCGCTATTGTGCGTGCAACGAGCGCTGCCCCCAGCGATGGCGTGCGAGTGCTTGTTGTGCGTGCGACGAGCTCTGCGCCCAGCGATGGCGTGCGAGCGCTATTGTGCGTGCGACGAGCGCTGCGCCCAGCGATGGCGTGCGAGTGCTTGTTGTGCGTGCGACGAGTGCTGCGCCCAGCGATGGCGTGCGGGTGCGTGTTGCGACGTGCGACGAGCGCTGCGCACAGCGATGGGCTGCGGCAGCATGCTCGTTCGTCGAGCGCTGGCGCGCGCAGCGAGCACCATGAGTGATGCCTTGCGATGGTGAGCAGCAGCGATGCGAGGCAGCGCATGGGCTGCGCGCACATGGCCAGCGATGGCTGTGTGCGTGTGGCCCATGGGCGTGCGTTGCGTGGGATTGTTGAGTTGCGATTAGATCGTTTTGAAATTTTAATTTGAAATTTTCAGTTTACGTAATTTTAATTAATTTTAAAATTAATAATTTAAATTATTTTCTTGGATTTTAATTTTGAATATTGTAATTATAATAAATTTTATTTATTCTAATTATTTTACTAAAATTAAAATCATGAATTAATTTAAATACGAATGAAATTAAAATTAAACTTTGTGGATTCAATTATAAATTTATATGAGCTTTAAATTTTAATTAAATTTGTATGTTTCCGGTTAGACTAGAAATACATTTTTATGTTTAAAATTAGTAAAGCATATGAATTTATTGGTTTAAGTGGGAGCCCCTTTTAGTCATAAACTCTTGATTAGGTCTACAAAACCTTAAGGTTAAAACAACTTGATTAGAATTAATAAGGACTGAATAATTTGTAGATTATTGGTGCCCTTGATTAATTGATGCAAATGTTTATGTGATGCATAATGTGTTTTACTAACCAGCTATGTGGGCCATTCATGTTAATGAATGGGTGAATGGTATATATTGTATATGTACTGTTTTGCAGGTTATGAAGTGACTAGTATGGCCCAAATAGAATAGAAAATATGGTCTGCGTACCATTAATTTGAATGTAATTGGTCTAAAGTACCAAAGTTGTTTTTCAATTCAAATATGGTCTGCGTACCATCAAATAGTTGTAATTAGTTTTAATTATAGCTTATTCTATTTGAAGAAAGTGGTGCCTCCCACGGAGATTTTCAAGACGGACTTTGAAGTTAAAGCTTCAAGATGAAGTCGGGCCATACTAGATCACATTTATCTTATGCATGTTTTAAGTTATTTATTGCTTTTAAATATGTCTTAAAATGCATGAGATCAAAAGCTTGATTATGTTGCATGATTAAGGATTTTAGTTCACTTAAAATCTAACCAACATAGTAAGAGCCTTAAGTTCCAAACTTAAAAATTTAGTTAAAAGGTGCCATGCCAAAATATACACTTGCTTGGATATCCTTTACATCAATCTAGTAATAGTTTTCGCTCAGCGAGGTGTTACTTATTGGTCCCAAAGGGGCAAGGTACACAAATAATTGTGAGTACATGTTAGTTTTGGTGAAACTCAACGATATAAGTAAGGAGTCCTTTTATGTCGTGGCAAAATCGATAGGTTTACCTAATAAGTTCTTAGACGTACCTATCAACCAAGAATAGTTTCTAGACTATTAGCAAAAGGCTTTTGCTTACCTAAGATGTTTTAGGATTAAGTCGACAAACTGTGCTTAGTTCTTCAATGATTTTAGGATCTTGGAATCATTTTATTCACACCTGCCGGAACACATAACTCGAATAAAATGCTTAATAAACATTGAATTATGCATGTATGCTAGAATTTAAGTTTATTAAGAGAAACTGTGAATGGTTATTTATTTGTTTATTCTTTTCAATTGTAGTTTTAAATATGGCAAACAACAATTCATTCAACATTCGATCAATTCTCGAAAAGGAGAAGTTGAACGGGAAAAACTTCCTTGACTGGCAAAGGAACTTGCAAATAGTTCTTATGCAGGAAGAAAAGGAGTATGTCCTAGAAGAGGCGATGCCCGAAGCCACAGGCGACGGGGTCACTCAGGCAGCCCTCAATCGTTGGATTGATGGCAACAAGGATGTGAAATGTCTAATGCTCGCCACCATGAGTGCAGATCTGCAGAAAACGTTCATCAACTCAGATGCTTTCACAATCATCAGTGAGTTGAAGAACATGTTCCAAGATCTGGCTCGAGTCGAAAGATTCGAGACTCATAGGCAAATTCTTGAGACCAAGCTTAAGAAAGGCGAGCCCGTAAGTCCACATGTTCTCAAAATGATTGGACTCATTGAGAATATGAGTCGGCTGGATCAGCAATTTTCTCAGGAAATGGCTATAGACACCATCCTCCATTCTCTTCATAGCGGGTATGATCAGTTCAAACTGAACTACAGTATGAATAGTCTGGACAAAACGCTCACTGAGCTTCACGGTATGCTGAAGACCGCTGAAAAGACGCTCAAAAGTGATAAGCAGGATGTGCTTATGGTGCGTGGGGGCAAGTTCAAGAAATCTGGAAAGAAGAGGAATGCTAAGAAAGGTGGCAACAAGGCCAGCCCAACTAAGCAAACTGGCGCCAAATCTGTAAAGAGGAAGGTCAGTCAACCCACTTCTGAATCCGAATGCTTCTACTGCAAGAAGATGGGGCATTGGAAGAGAGATTGCTTGAAGCTAAAGGAAGATCAGAAGAACGGAACAGTCGTTCCATCTTCAGGTATTTTCGTTATAGACTGTATACTTGCTAATTCAACTTCTTGGGTATTAGATACAGGTTGTGGCTCACACTTATGTTCCAATCCACAGGGACTAAGAAGAAGTAGAAAGTTAATCAAGGGTGAAGTCGACCTACGAGTGGGAAATGGAGCACGGATTGCTGCATTAGCTGTAGGAACTTACTATTTGTCGTTGCCCTCTTGGCTAGTTTTGGAACTGGAAGAATGTGTCCATGTTCCAAGTCTTACTAAAAACATCATTTCAGTTTCTTGCTTAGATGCAAAGGGATTTTCCTTTTTAATAAAAGACAATAGTTGTTCGTTTTATTTTAAAGAGATATTTTATGGATCTGCTAGATTAGTCAATGGACTTTATTTATTAGATCACGACAAACAAGTATATAACATAAATACCAAAAAGGCCAAAAAGGATGATTCAGATCTCACCTATCTGTGGCATTGTTGATTAGGCCATATAAACTTGAAACGCTTAGAAAGACTTCAAAAGGAAGGAATTCTAGAACCATTTGACTTAGAGGATTATGGTAAATGCGAATCATGTTTACTTGGCAAAATGACAAAGCAACCTTTCTCTAAAGTTGGAGAAAGAGCAAATGAACTATTGGGTTTAATCCATACAGATGTATGTGGACCAATGAGTACAAATGCTAGAGGTGGTTTCAGCTACTTTATCACTTTCACTGATGACTTCAGTAGATATGGTTATGTCTACCTAATGAAGCATAAGTCTGAATCCTTTGAAAAATTCAAGGAATTTCAGAGTGAAGTAGAGAATCAATTAGGCAAGAAGATTAAGGCACTGCGGTCTGACAGAGGCGGTGAATATCTGAGCTATGAATTTGATGACCATCTGAAAGAATGTGGAATTCTATCAGAATTGACTCCTCCTGGAACACCACAATGGAACGGTGTGTCGGAACGGAGGAACAGAACCTTGCTAGACATGGTCAGGTCAATTATGGGTCAGGCCAAACTTCCATTAGAATTTTGGGTACATGCACTAAATACAGCTGCACTCACTATAAATAGAGCTCCGTCTAAAGCTGTCGAAAAGACTCCATATGAATTATGGTTTGGAAAGCCTCCAAATGTGTCTTTTCTGAAGATTTGGGGATGTGAAGTATACGTCAAACGATTAATTTCAGACAAACTTCATCCAAAATCTGACAAATGTATCCTTGTGGGCTATCCAAAGGAAACAAAGGGGTATTACTTCTACAATACATCTGAGAACAAGGTGTTTGTTGCTCGAGATGGTGTCTTTTTGGAAAAAGATCACATTTCCAAAATGACAAGTGGGAGAAAAGTAGACCTCGAAGAAATTCGAGTCGAACAACAAACTCTAGAGAATGCTCAAGATGACATTCAGGATGAAACTCAGAGATCTTTAGAAGAATCTGGTGAGAATCATGGTCAATCTAGAAATGTTACCCCGCGTAGATCGCAAAGATATAGATCTCAACCGGAAAGGTACTTAGGTATTTTGACGAACGAGAGCTATGACGTTCTATTACTTGAAAGTGATGAACCTGCGACTTACAAACAAGCTATGACGAGCCCTAGCTCCAAGCAATGGCAAGAAGCCATGCAATCTGAATTAGACTCCATGTCTGAAAACCAAGTATGGGATTTGGTCGATTTGCCAGATGGCTACCAAGCCATTGGAAGCAAATGGGTTTTCAAACTGAAAAAGGACAAGGATGGGAAACTTGAAGTTTTCAAAGCTAGATTGGTTGCAAAAGGTTACAGGCAAGTCCACGGTGTGGATTACGATGAAACCTTTTCACCAGTTGCAATGCTAAAGTCTATTCGGATAATGTTAGCAATCGCTGCATATTACGATTACGAAATATGGCAGATGGATGTCAAAACTGCTTTCTTAAACGGCGTTTTAACAGAAACTGTGTTTATGACACAGCCTGAAGGTTTCGAGGATCCAAAGAATGCTAAAAAGGTATGCAAGCTAAAGAAGTCAATCTACGGATTGAAGCAGGCATCCAGGAGCTGGAATATACGTTTTGATGAAGCAGTCAGTGACTTTGGTTTCATCAAGAACGCAGACGAATCTTGTGTATACAAGAAGGTCAGTGGGAGCAAAATTGCTTTCCTAGTATTATATGTCGACGACATATTACTTATCGGAAATGACATTCCTATGTTGAACTCTGTCAAGATTTGGCTTGGGAAATGTTTTTCGATGAAAGATCTAGGAGAAGCACAGTACATATTGGGCATCAAGATTTACAAAGATAGATCTAAAAGGATGATTGGACTTAGTCAAAGCACTTATATCAATAAGGTGCTTGATAGGTTCAAGATGGCGGACTCCAAGCGAGGCTACCTACCCATGTCTCATGGAATGACTCTAAGCAAGACTCAGTGCCCAAAAACACTTGATGAGCGTAGACGAATGAATGGGATTCCATATGCATCATTGATTGGTTCAATAATGTATGCTATGATATGTACACGCCCGGATGTTGCGTACGCACTCAGTGCTACGAGCAGATACCAGTCAGACCCAGGAGAGGCACATTGAACTGCTGCCAAGAATATTCTGAAGTACCTGAAAAGGCACAAAGATGACTTCCTGGTCTATGGTGGAGATGATGAATTAATTGTTAAAGGCTATACGGACGCAAGTTTCCAAACCGACAAAGATGATTTCAGATCACAGTCTGGGTTTGTCTTCTGCCTCAACGGGGGTGCAGTAAGCTGGAAAAGTGCTAAGCAAAGCACTATTGCAGATTCTACAACTGAAGCGGAGTACATTGCTGCACATGAAGCAGCAAAGGAAGCTATATGGCTAAGGAAGTTCATAGGTGAACTTGGTGTAGTCCCCTCCATTAAAGGACCAATATCCCTGTATTGTGATAATAACGGAGCTATTGCACAGGCAAAGGAGCCTAGACACCACCAGAGAGTCAAGCATGTACTTCGTAGATTTCACCTTCTACGAGAGTTCGTTGAAAGAAAAGAAGTCGAGATAAACAAGATTGGAACTGATGACAACATATCAAATCCATTGACTAAACCTCTGCCGCAGGCGAAGCAAATCTAGCACACTGCAGCAATGGGAATCAAGCATATTGGAGAATGGCTTTGATATCCCTGTTTAATGTTTTAAAGTTTTAGAGTTTAAATCTTTGTAAAACATTATTGGTTAATCATTCACAACAAATGAAAAGAATTCATTTTTCCATTTAATTTGTGGTTTATTAAATGATGAGTCCCTTCAATTTGACAATATATTCAAGATAGACTGTCAGGACCAGTCCTGTGACTAAGAAATGTCTATCAAGTGAACTTGAATGTCAAAGGTTGAAAATGGTCCCTAGTCGGAGTTTTCTATAAAATTGGACGCATAGAAAACGTTAGACGACTAGAATGCAAGATGACTAGTAGTTCTGTTTCTTGAACTATGTGGACATGGCAATGTCATAATCATTTGCATAGATACTTACTTTGGGAAGACTATTATCGGACAAGACCTATGAAACTTTACTGTAAGAGATGAAAATCTGTCATAAGTAAATTTCATTAAAATTATTAGACACTAAATCCTCAATACCTGAGTGATTTGAGATTACTTGTTTGAGAACTGGTTGCTTTGACGTTGACCAACCGTCGCACCGTAAAAGGAGGCTATAAAGGCAACGCTCAGGTAATCACCTATCAAACGAAGTCTAATCTCAAGATCGCAAGATTGGGATTGTCCTCCCATAAATCGGGATGAGATGCTTAAAAGTTGTACAAGGCCACTCGGAGAGCTAGAAACTGTGAAATGCATGGCCGTGCTCGGATGAATCATAGGCTATGATTATCTGTTTATTTGATCAGTTGAACTCTGAAACCGAGGAACACCTCTGGACATAATAAGGATGACAACTCTTACCTTATGTTCAAGAGCAAGCATCGAGCGACAAAGGAATTAGGAAATGCACACTTGTCCCTAAGGACAAGTGGGAGACTGAAGGAAATAATGCCCTTGGTCCAAGTATGCATTCAATGTTAAGTCTAATAAATGCGGTTCAGTATTAATTAACAAGTTAATAATTCAGTGAGATCAAGTGAGCTGAATGCCTAGCTAGAGGCCACTTCAGTTCAAGTGGAATTAATGATATTAATCTACAGCTTACTCTTGACTGAACCCGTAGGGTCACACAAATAGTACGTAAACGGATCAAGTATTTAATGGCATTAAATACTCCATCTATGGATATTCGGAATCGACGGATCTTGGTTTCAGTGGGAGCTGAGATCGTCACAGGCAATAAATGAATACTCCGAAAACGATGATATTGCCGGAAACGGAAATATGGATCGTATCGGAAATATAAATATTATCCAAGTCGTAGATGTTGCCGGAAACGGAAACATGGTACGTATCGGAAAATATTATCGGAAATGGAAATATTGTCGGAATCGGAAATATTGCCGGAAACGGAAATATTGTCAGAATCGGAAATATTATCGGAATCGGAAAATAATTCCGGAAACGGAAATATTAAATATTTGTTCGAAACGGAAATTAATTCCGGAATCGGAAATATTAAATGTTGTTCGTATCGGAAATGAATTCCGGAATCAGGAATTTAATCGGAAGCGTATCGTACGAATTAGCATCGGACGAGGCCCGCTAGACGAAGGCCCAGCACGAAGCCAGGCCATCGCCCAGCGAGCCGCACGCAGCAACGCACGCCTCGACCAGGCCCAGCGCAAGGCCAGGCCCAGCCAAGGGCGCGCGCGCGCGACAGCACAGCAGCGTGGGCTGTGCGCCTGACGTGGGCCGCAAGGCTTGCGCGGGTGCACGGCTTGTGCGATGCGTGTGCGGGAAATCCTAATTCTATTAGGATTCGTGCGAAGATTAAAATCCTAATCTTATTAGAATTTCTTTGTTATTTAGAGTCCTAATAAAGTTCTAATTAACAAATCCACATCCTAGTAGGATTACAATTCCTTTTCCATACCTCTATAAATAAGGGCCTAGGGTCATTATTTATATACAAGTTTTCAAGTATTCAAAACTAGGATTTTTAAGCAGAAAAATCAGCCATAACTCTTGCCCATTTTTCCGAAAATAAGTAGTACCTTAAGGGCGATTCTAGTTGGTCAATCTTAAGGCGGATCCGGACGTGCTGTGGACTATCTACGGAGGGACGACACTTGGAGTCCAAAAGACTTGTTCTTGTTCGGTTCGGGCGCAGCTAGGGAAGGCACGCAACAAAGAGTATGCATCTAAACTATGCTAAATGATTATGTGTAAATAATATGCTTTCCTGGCTTTATGGTTTTTCCGCATGATTTATGAATTGTCATATGAATCATAACCTAACAATTGTTTCTACCACGAATTTTTGAGAACATAATGTATGTTTGCTCGAAATAATGTCCTTTTGGAGATTCGTTTCCAAAATGACAAGTGGGAGAAAATAGACCTCGAAATTCTTCGAGGCGAACAACAAACATAAACGGACCTTCCGGAGGCTTTTCGAAGTTCTTCAGAAAATCCGAACACTTATTCTTTAAGGACTTTAGAAGTGGCTTTAAAGAATAGACATCTCTTAGAAGACTTTACAAGTGCTTCAAGGAGAACAAAATATTCAAAGGACTTTCAAGTGGCTATTTAAGTGGCTATTGATATTCTATTGTTTGATGTTCTATACCCAAGTAGACATAGTGTTCAAGTCACTGAAACTATGAGATTCTTCTATTAGATAGTGAAGAAACATGGAGTTCAGGTCATTGAAGCTATGAGATTCTTCTATTAGATAGTGAAGAAACCTACAACTTGCAGTCAAACTATTATCATGTAGATTAATGAGTTTGTGACCTGTAAGAAAGCTATGACGAAACCCAGATTCCCTAAAATGGTTAGAGGCCATATATAGACTCAATGTTTTAAATGGTTAAAGGCCATAAAACATTCTCAATGTTTTGATTTGCAAGAATGGTTTACACCTATTGGTTGCAAATTGGTTTTAAGGATAAAAACCATCAAACATGGAATTGTGCTCACACACAAAGCTAGATTAGTTGCTAAAAGGTTACAAGCAAATTCATGGCGTGGATTGTGTTGAAACCTCATGCATAATCGTAATGCTCAAGTCTATGAATCAAGCAATGATTGCATATTGGTACATATGGCAATTGGATGACAAAACGTATTCCTCAATCAAATGTTGGAAGAAACTATGTACATGGAATGTCATAGGATTTGTGGATCCAAATAAATGCTTGAAAAAGAAAGCTAGCTTATGAAATCTAAGTACAAATATAAGCAAGCAATTGAGAATTGGAACTGTATTTTAGTAAAGCTAATAAGTATTTTAGTTTTATAAAATATACATGATTCTTATAGATATATAAGAAGTTTAGTGGGAGTACGTAAAACAAAATTGGTCCTATGTGTATCACACACATATCTCTCTATTGTGAAATAACATTCAAATGCTAATGACTTAGATTTGAAATTATTCATCAATAATGGACCATGGCGAAACTTAGTACATAATGGGTATTAAGATCTATTTACAACGATCTTATAATATTGTTTTAGATTAAGTGATGGCATTCACTAAATGAAACACGAAAGACTCCATTGGAGATATTCGACCCATATGAATAAATCTAAGTAATGAATGTTTGAACTATGTATAGGCATTTACTAAGTTAAACATCAAAGGATCTAAATGAGATTCTTAACCTATATTATATGTCAAATAATTTAGCTGGATTCAATATCTACTGAAATTGGATAGCTAAAGTTACATGAATAAAATTCAATTGGGAATTATTCTGCAAAAGAATTTATCATGTATGATATAATATGAGGATCGCCAAAAATGTATCGTATGGCTTTAGGCATGACGAACATATACCAATCTCTATTGATCTAAGTGAAGATCAACTAGATTGAGATCAAGGAAAACTTATGGTACTTGAAAAGGTACATAAGATTAGTTCTTGATTCAAGGAAATGAAGATATGCTAAATAATTGATGCTACACGCATAAACACTAGCAAAGGATCAAGCAAGATCCCTTTGGAGTTAACCATTGGCAAGGACGAGCTATAGAGCATCGTGTTTTGAAATGGCAACATGGATTAGAGACCATGAGTTGTTGCGTGGGAAATTAAATATTAATTACTATGTTCTAAGATATAGTTGGAAAGTCTTCTGTATATCTGTGAACTGCTTGGATAAGTAAATCCAAACAAAGCATCATTAGCAACCTATACAGTTGAAGTAAAAGTACTTATTGCCTAAGAAGCAATAAAAACAGGGTTGTTTATGGTAGATCATATGTTTGCTGACTTGATGGTTCTTCGTTGCAAAATGCGTAGAACCACTATTGTAGCAAGAATGACTAGATAAAAAAATAAACATACTCAAAAGATCTTATCATCCTATCTCGAAAGACATTCGATGAAAAGGATATTAGGATTGGCAAAGCATGATAACTAAACCTATGCAACAAGTGAAATACAACACTCACATTGTGGCACTGGAAGTCAAACATAGTTTTGAATTCCATTAACTGTTTTAAAGATGGGCTCGAGGCCCATGGTTGTAAAACATTGGGGTTGAACATTTATCATATATGAAATGTATTTTCATATTCCATTTAATCTTGGGTTAGTATTAAATGATGAGTCCTTTAAATTTGACGATATATTCAAGATAGACTGTCAGGACCAGTCCTGTGACTAAGAAATGTCTATCAAGTGAACTTGAATGTCAAAAGTTGAAAATGGTCCCTGGTCGGAAGTTTTCTATAAAGGTGGGCGCATAGAAAACACTAGATGACTAGAATGCAAGATGACTAGTAGTTCTGTTTCTTGAACTATGTGGACATGGCAATGTCGCAATCATTTGCATAGATACTTACTTTGAGAAGACTAGTATCGGATAGACCTATGAAACTTTACTGTAAGAAATGAAAATCTGTCATAAGTAAATTTCATTAAAATTATTAGACACTAATCCTCAATACCTGAGTGATTTGAGATTACTTGTTTGAGAACTGGTTACTTTGACGTTGTCAACCGTCGCACCGTAAAAGGAGGCTATAACGGCAACGCTCGGGTAATCACCTATCAAACGAAGTCTAATCTCAAGATCACAAGATCACAAGATTGGGATTGTCCTCCCATAAAATCGGGATGAGATGCTGAAAGTTGTACAAGGCCACTCAGAGAGCTAGAAACTGTAAAATGCATGGCGGGTGCTCAGATGAATCATAGGCTATGATTATCTGTTTATTTGATCATTTGAACTTTGAAATCGAGAAATCCCTCTGGACATAATAAGGATGACAACTCTTACCTTATGTTCATGAGCAAGCATCAAGCGACAAAGGAATTAGGCAATGCACACTTGTCCCTAAGGACAAGTGGGAGACTGAAGGAAATAATGTCCTAGGTCCAAGTATGCATTAAATTCTTAGTCTAATAAATGCGGTTCAGTATTAATTAATTATGCAAGTTAATAATTCAGTGAGATCAAGTGAACTGTATGCCTAGCTAGAGGCCGCTTCAGTTCAAGTGGAATTAATAATATTAATCCACAGCTTACTCTTGACTGAACCCGTAGGGTCACACAAATAGTACGTGAATGGATCAAGTATTTAAGTGAATTAAATACTCCATTTATGGATATTCGGAATCGACGGATCTCGGTTCCAATGGGAGCTGAAATCGTCAAAAGGCAAATTATGAATACTCCGGAAACGATGATATTGCCGGGAATGGAAATATGGATCGTATCAGAAATATAAATATTATCCAAGTCGTAGATGTTGCCGGAAACGGAAACATGGTACGTATCGGAAAATATTATCGGAAATGGAAATATTGCCGGAATCGGAAATATTGCCGAAAACAGAAATATTGCCGGAATCGGAAATATTATCGGAATCGGAAATAAATTCCGGAAACGGAAATATTAAATATTTGTTCGAAACAGAAATTAATTCCGGAATCGGAAATATTAAATATTGTTCGAATCCGAAATGAATTCAGGAATCGGGAAACGAATCGGAAGCGCGACGTACGAAATAAACATCGGACGAGATTGCTAGACGCAAGGGCCCAACACAAAGCCAGGCCCGCGCCTAGCGAAGCCCGCGCAAAGCGAGCAGCAACGCAGCAGCTCCGCCTAACCAAGGCAGGCCCAGCCAAGCGCAAGGCAAGGGAAGGCAGCAGGCTGGCCGCGCCCTCGCATGGGCCGCGTGCCAGCGCTGCTGGGCCGCGCGCACACAGCGCCCTTGTGGGCTGCTTTTGCGTGTGTGTGGTTGTGTTCGTGCATGCCTCGAATCCTTAGACGTTTAGGATATGTCCGGTTAGATTGTTTTCCTAAATCCACTAGAGTTAGTCGTTGAATTGAACACTAATTGAATTAGTAAACTGAATCCTAGTGGATTTCTAAGTCTGATAATTCCACCCTATAAATAGGTGATGAATAATCACAATTTATACATCATATTCACAAGTATTCATATAGTTTTGAGATTAAACTAAGATTAATAATTTGCCAAATAATTAAGTACGAATAACATTAAAACCTTAGACTAAATTCTAGGTAATTGAATCTAAGGCGGATCCGAACATGCTGTGGACTATCTATGGAGCTCCTAAACTTGTTCTTGTTCAGTTCGGGAGCAGCTAGGGAAGGCACGCGTCACATGTATGTATACTAAATTATGCTAATTGATTATGTGGCAATTAATTTGGATTCCTGGCTTTATGGTTTTTCCGCATGAAATATATGTTTTATATTTGTCATAACCTAACATGAATTTAGGGGAGGACTTTGAAGGGTACAGTGACTTAGACAACCTTAGTGAGTCATAGGATGAGGATGATGTTGGGTACTTAGTTGCACCACCACAACACAAAAAGAGGGACAGTAGCAAACACACTGCATTTAACAATGAAAATAGTGAAGCAACCTTTTATGTTCGGGAAACAGTTTGAGAATCCTAAGAGTTTTAGGAAAGCAATCATAAATTACTCCATTGATAAAGGAAGAAACATTCCATTTGTTAAGAATGATTCCAAAAGGGTATGTGCTTAGTGTGAGCACAAAGAGAAAGGTTGTAAGTGGAGAATATGGGCTTCATGGGAGAGAGAGAGTAGTTCTTTTAAAGTTAAGACATATGTCATTGAGCACAATTGTGGTAGGACACCTATGATTAAGAAGATGACTTCCACTTGGATTGTAAGTCATTATCACAATCTGTTCAAGGTGAATCCTTACATAAGAGTGCAGGATAATCAGGAAACCATTTGGTTAGAAAAAGGTATAAGGGTGGGGAAAGACAAGGCTTTGAGATCTAGAAAAAAGGGCCAGGTACTCATTGTTGGTGAATACAAAGAGCAGTATGCATTACTTCCTAGGTATGCAGCTGAGATACTAAAAAGCAATACAGGGAACACAATGAAGTTGAAGTTGAATGAAAATGTGTTTGAGAGAATGTATTTATGTTTTGAGGCACTTAGGAGAGGGTTTTTGGCTGGATGCAGACCCTTCATTTCACTTGATGGTTGTTTCTTAAAGGGCCATTTGGGGGTCAGTTGTTAGTAGCAGTTGGGAGGGATGGTAACAATCAAATGATCCCTTTGGCTTTGGCAATTTGTGAGGTTGAGAGCACTGACACATGGAGTTGGTTCTTGGAACTGCTAGCTAATGATTTAGGCACCCGTGAAGGAGTTGGGTACACATTTATGTCTGACCAAAGGAAGGGTTTACTTGCAGCTGTTGCAACTGTGTTTCCACAAGCTTAAACTAGGGTGTGTGCAAGGCATGTGTACTGTAACTTGAGGGGAGTATTTGGTGGTGGTTTAGAATTTAGAAAACAGTTCTGGATCATTGCAAAAAGAAACACAATCAATCACTTCAAGGAAAATATAGAAATAATGAGGGGTATTTCTAATGATGCTGCTGAAGATATTATGAAAAGGAACTACAAGAAATGGTGTAGGGCATTCTACACTCCACTATCTTGTTGTGACAGTGTGGACAACAACATGAGTGAGGTGTTTAATGCATACATCTTGAGTGCAAGGCACAAGCCTATTATTACCATGTTGGAATATATTAGAGAGGGTTTGATGGAAAGATTGCATAAGAAAAGAGATTTCATTGGAAAGAAGGAGGTGTTGTTGTGTCCTAGGATCCAAATTCCGTTAGAGAAACACAAGGTTTGGACAAGGGGTTGGAATGCATTCTGGGATGGTGGGTTTTGCTATGGAGTAAGAGAAGGTGCAACACAGGTCAAGTATGTGGTGAATCTTAATGAACATACATGCAGTTGCAATGCATGGCAGGTGAGTGGAATTCCATGCAAACATGCAATTGTTGCTATATGGAATAAAGTAGACCACCCAGAACAGTATGTGAATGGATACTTCACCAAACAGACCTATATGAAGGCATATGCCTTTTTGTTGGAGCCTTTAAATGGTCCTCTAGAATGGCCTTTCAGTGATACCATTGTTGCTGCTCCCAATGTAAAAAAGGTTTGTGGCAGACCCAAAACAAAGAGAAGACTTGGTGTTGGAGAGGTGACTGCGTCTGGTAAGTTGAAGAAAACGGGCAGTATCATGACATGCAGCTTATGTGGTGTGCGAGGCCACAACAAAAGGGGCTGCAAGAATTCCCCTAAGCAACCACAACACAACAACACTCATGCTACTGCAGAATACACCACTCCACAGCAACAACACTCAAGAACTAGTTCTGCCATCCCAATGCACAATAGGGGTGTAGGTATTTATACCTACCCTAATAGGCATCAAAGAATAGCTACTGTAAGTTAATATAAACACTTAAACAAATTTTTTGGGTTGTTACTTTACATGTACTGTAATTAACTTGTTTCTAATTTGTTTTAATGCAGCCTATATCACAACATTTCCCTACACCACAAAGACAAAGAGCTTTCTATTCTGATCATGGGGGTGAGAAAACCATTTACTCCTTCCCTGCACATGACTTTCCATTGTCACAGACTCAACCAAATCAAGGACAACACACAATATCAAGCCAAGCATTACAGGATCTTGCAATGGCTAGAAGAATGGAAAACAGATCATGAGGTTAGATTTTATTGATATTAAAGTCTTCATTACATTAGTGCAGATCATTACAAACAAACAACCCACTTAACTTAAAACAAACCAAATAAAAAAAACAGAACCACTAGGATTACAACCCACACTTCACATTTCACACTAATAGGTCTTTTCAACTTGCTCATCACATAATCTGACTCTCTCTTCCTTGCATAATTGTTAGCTTCACTAAGTTTTATCCTAAAACTATCAACTTCAGTAGCAAGGCTTTGTTTATCTTGCATTAACCCTAATATGACATTTGTTTGCCAAGTTGTGGGTTCTTATTCATCAATCCATCTAAAAAATATGCAACCCCTTCTGTTTAGTTCAACATCAAAATCTGGACAAGCAATGAACCTCCTTCCAGGATTTTCTTTTGTCCATGCCCTTTGAATGGATACTGTGAATCCACAGTAGCACCTCTTAAGGTGTGAATTAATTATCACCATTGGTGAACAAAGAGATAGCCCTGTTCATCATACTGCAAATATATTCTTGTTTTAATTATTTATTCCTAAATATGTTTAAGTATTGTTAAAATAAGCTAACTTAAAATTTAAAAAAAATGGCAGAAAAATACTTTTTTTGTTGAGAAGAGTCAGCTATGGTGGAGCAAGAGAGAAAGAACACAGAGATGATGATGGCGAAGAAGGATTATTTTTTTTGAAGTGTTTAATTGTTGCTGTGTACATGGAATGTTAAATACTCTGTTTTTTAGAGTTCCAACGGCTATTTTTAATTATTGTTAACATGTAAAGGTAACTGTTATTTTGTCGTTTTGTGGCTTTTATTTTAGTTTCCCTTTAATTTTAATGCAATTTAACGTCCGTTAGTAACAGTAGGCAAAAAGCAGCGTTTTCCATCCATTTTGAGGGACTAAACTGCTCCTTTTACAACTAGAGTGACCAAACTGCGTTTTTTTTTAAAGTTCAGGGACCTCCAGAATACTTAGCTCTTAGCAAAAGTATAATTAATTTTTGGAGATGTTCATGAAAACCAAGATGAGTACATGACCATAATGCATGTTGCTGCCAATTTTATGAACGTATATTTGTAATAGAAATGTATGTGTACCATTTCTGGTCATATTAAAAATTGTGGCTCAAATGTTGTATGCCGCCATTAATTTGTTGTACTTTGAAAGATTACACTAAGTGACGGTCCAAATTGAAAGATATATATCTTCATTTATCCATATTTCTATTCGATTTTAATAAACACCAGAATTTATAGACTAGTGGGGGATTGTTAGAGTAGTCTTTATTATATTGTTGTTGGAAAATATCTCATATTGATAAAATGGGAGATAAAAAGAGTGGTTTAAATATGTAGACCACCTTTTATGTTTGAATTAGAGTGGGCCTATTAGTTGGGCTAAATTGCGCTATGGGCTTGGGAGTGCTTGTGGTTAGGTTATTAATATAACTAGTCTTATATGTAGCAGATTTGTATGAATTACATTTTAACCTATAAAAAGAACGTGATGCTTGCGAATATAAGCAACAGATTCGTGTTATTACAATAACCTTAATATGTAAAAAGAAATTCAAAAACTTCTCTAAAGAAAAATTGACGTTCTACATATATCTAGCAAACATCGAATCAGTGGAACAATGCAATAACAAAGTAATTAAAGCATAACATTTTGTCATGTGCATTGTCTAACCTGATTTATTTTCCTCAATAAACTTGATCAACCATTATTTATGTGTCGTCCTCTTTTCCCAAATTATTTACATTAAAAAGATACATTATGGAGTTTCATAAAAAATAGATACGGGGAGAGAATTATGGAGCAATTGTTTGACTTTTTGTTTTCCTCTTTCATTACTTTAATGTTATTTGACTAATTGTCTCAAATAACTAAATTTTTTTTTAGTTTTCTTTAAGGGTATTATAATCTATTCTATAGGGGCACCAAAAGGTCACTTACGTTAATGACCTCAATAATCTATACCTAGTATTTAAAAACTCAAATCACTCATCTCACATCTCTCCTTATTAATCCACGTGTCTCACTTTCCTCTTTTCTCTACTTCACTTCTCTTCAACGCTTCATCTTCCTCAGTTTTTCAGTTTTCCTACACTAATTGAGTTATCATCAGCCTTTCCTCTTCCTCTTCTCTTCCAACACATTTAAGATTTATTTACCAACCAATTCATTACTTGGTTCATATTCAATGTCACATTCAACCGATCAAATTAATCAATTAAATTCTCATCTTCCCATTTCCAATTTTAATTTGACAGTTTCAATCAATATAATGGGAAACATTAATTCCATTATTGAGAAAAAAGATCGGTTGTTTGAGTTGTATGAAACCGTTCAAGTTCAATAATAGGATGAAGATGAAACAACATGAGTTTGTGGGGGTTATGAACTCGATTATTTATCATATAAATACCCACACCAAATTTTAGGATATATTTTCTTTGCTTTAATTTCCTCCATCACAACAATTCTTATCCTTATTTGATTTTTTACCCAGGCAATTGATCGAAGAGGGATGGGTCTGCAAATTTGCATTATGGGTAAGCATAATTTTGATTCTTTTGGTTGTTGATATAAACGAGAATATGAGATTGGCTTAATTTTTTCATTTTCTATGAAGAAAATCCATTTAGCAAATACTGTGAAAAAATACATTTAGCAACAATGGAGATGGGTCCTATTCACTTGCATTCAACCTATATTAGATGAAAAGCCTATGAAGTACACTACTACTCACCTGCAACTAAACAATGGAGAAACGGTTGTGAAGGAGGATGTAGTCAAGTTCTTACTCGACTTAAGTAGGATAATGAATTATCATCTTATGGTTATCATACAATATTGTGGCATATCTCATACCATAATTGGTAATTTTAGTCTACGATTAAGGTGGTTAAGTTTTTTTTTTTAGTTTTGGTAATAAAATAAATACTCCTAATACGGAGTATAAGTTTCCTGTAAAGTATGACCACAATCCCCTTATGTTCATTATCACAACCTTAAATTCAATTCACACATGATTGCGTGGTAAGCACTAAGCAGTTAGCAATACTGAGAGTGTGAATGACTGCCAATAATACTTTTAAATGTACTCATGATACTTCTTTTCATTAATTATCTTACCTCTTGCTTTCTTATTCTGGTATAAAAGAGTTATGACCATTAATCAAAATTATAAACATATTTTTCCTTAAAAAAACATTATAAATATATACTTATATTTAAAAATTGACTTATACTCATCCCGTTCGTAGAACGGGTCAAAAACTAGTTCTTTATAGAATAGAGATTACATAATACTTCGTAATAATTAAAGATTGGCAACACTTAGCACAAGACTCAAGCGTGAGATTTAATTAAGATTATTAGTTAATAGTTAATTACGTTTTTTGTTAATCACGTAATCTATAACTATACTAAAAGAGAAGCCCCTAGAACCTAAGATGAGACATGTCGCTCTATCATTAAAAAAATTCCCGCTCTTTTCCCTTCCCCTAAATAAATTAACTTAACTATGTAATTAATTAATGTTAAAATACGTTTAATCAGATTTGATTGAGTAAAATACATACGCTGGCAAAAAATATATTTACTATACGTTGAAGATTTGTGCATATCAAAGAAAATCTATAATTACACTCAAGATTTGTACATTAAAAAGAAAATATACGGAGATTAATTAAATGAATAAAATATACGGAAAATAAAATATACGGAAAAGAAAATATACTAAATTATTGTCATGCATATATACCGTAATCAAATCTATTTTAGTAAATTATTGCCATGCATATATACCGTAATAAAATCTAAATTATTGTCATGCATATATACGGTAATCAAATCTATTTTAATAAATTATTTCCATGCAAATATACGGTAATGAAATCTAAATTATTGACAAATTTGCACGGGTATCGTATCATTGTTAATCATACTTACTATACGTTGAAGATGTGTGTATATCAAAGAAAATCTATAACTTTACTAACAGATTTGTACATAAAAAAGAAAATATACGGAGATTAATTAAATGTAGAAAATATACGAAAAATAAAATATACTAAATATTTTTAGATTCAGGACACTGTTATAATATGCTGACAATATTTTTAAACTGGGAAACTCATATAATAACAATAATAACCTGAGCATATATTTTACTAACTATACATTTATTTCAGTTAGTCGTGCAATTTTGATTCACTAATATATTCAAACCTATATTTTTCAAACAAAACAGAAATATATGCAAACCTAGTACTATGTATATTATTCTTTGCTATGTAATAACATTGGAAGTTATCATACTAACTATTTGCCTATCAGTTACGTACGTTGAGAAATTAAAATTAGTCCTCTGGTCAACAATTGTCACAAGCTGACTTCCAATTAAAAAATGAAGAATTTAATCAATACAAAGAATGAAAATTGTCTAATTTTTTATGTGAAAATACTCAGATTCTTTACGGAAATGCCTTAAGTAACCTATTTTAATAATGTAATGTAACACCCTAATAATTCCTTGCTTTTTATAAAATATTTTCCAACTTAAAACACAGGAATTACCAAGATATTACCGCCATCGTGATAACGGCTAAGGCTATTTACCAGAATTACGCAGCGGAATTAACTAACTTTCAAAACACATTTATTAAATAGTTAATGGTTATTAAAACAAGTTGGAACCGTTGAGGCCCAAATCCAAAGTATTAAACCATTTGAAATCCATTAACTGAAAATAATAGTCATAACTTTAAATAAAATAGAGTTTATAAATTACGGAAGAATAAAACTCTCAACTCGAATCCCATGATAACTTCTCCCGCAAGTTATCTCTACAAACCTGCTTTATTAAAAATCTACTCCCCACCAACGCAAATGCAATTTATGGATCATCATAGGGTCATTAAGGCAAAGGCCATGACCGGAAGACATGAAGCACGAAGTCAGCAAAAAGCTGAGTACGAACAAGCTAGAATAACATTCTATCCTAACATGCTTCACTCGACAGATTAAATAATCCACATGCAAAAGCCATATAATAAACAAATAAACAAACAAACATGGAGACAAGACTCGACGCTTGACACGACTCTTGACTCAAAAATTAATAAAAAGTAGCTTCGAACGGGTAAAGTAAAGTATCCTCAAAAGGAAATAAAAGGGTGATGGGAGCCAACCATACACCAAAATAAGTCGGGCTACTACCGACAGTCGGGCCATACCGACAGGAATTCCAATGCACAACGGCGTAAAAGAGAATGAAACAACGTCTTGTATCTTTCTAGGAGTACAAGTTTTCCGGCAAGACTCCCCCCATTTGTTCATACTCAACGTATATACATTCCAAGAGTTTTGAAGCTCTTTGGGTTACACTTTACGTTAATTAGTATATTATGTTCAAGGCGACTCAAGACACACCATACAAACAATTCAACAATGACACTTCATTATTTTACTTCTTTAGGACTTGTGATCAAACATAAACTCAAGTGAAATTACTCCCATTGTTCCTTCTCAAAAACACTGTTTGAGATAACCCAACATTGCCTATTAACAAGCGGGGTGTGCCCTTAGCACGAATTGTCCTTAATTCAATTCACATAGACTCTCTAACATATTCTACCCCTTTGGTAGAATATATTGCTCACTGGCAATATTCGACTGGCTCAATAATAATGCTAGACATCTTGTACTATAGCATAACAATAATAACAACTTGCATGCGCACTACTCATACATGCAAACCAACTTGAACAACATGTTTGACATAATTCAACGATTATAAAAGTCCATAACATGATAGTTCAATAGAATCTACAAAGCATAATTCAATTCATAACATGCTCGTTCACATAGATTCAACAATAATAATAACATGCTCGTTCTTAACATTAAACATGAATTCATAATAACATATTCATTCCCAATCATCAAACATGAATTCATAACAACATATAAGTTCACATGATTCGCATTCAATACACTTCACAAAGTCCTCAAGGGATGGGTGGTCACTCTAGTCTTGTACGTACCTGGAATACCTAAGTACGGGGGCACTGTGCGAATCACGACTCACTAGAAATCAACTCCTATAAACAAAATAAGAGAACTAAATTATTATCCATGTTTACTAAATTTCCAGCAACTATTCAAGATTCTAAAACTCTTAGTTTAATTAAAAATCAATCATTAATCGTTAATTTAATAGTCTCAAATAGTCAACTCAAGTCCTAACATAAAAACATTGACTTTTTAGATTTAAAACCCTTAAAAACTAACTTTTTAAAGCTTATAAACAATCTGAAAATTTAAGTTGATTCCCATAATTTAAATTGTCATTAAATTATGTGAATCAATCGCTTAATTAATTTGAAACCAAAACCCTAACAATAGTTTATTCCAAAACATGTTTTGACTTCAAAAATCAACACTTTATAAACTTATAAAATCTGAAAATTATAAATTCAATCATCAAAACCAAACTCATCAATTAAAACACAATGCTAACCCAATACGGTGTTCATAACCTTTTTAATTAATTTAACAACCCAAATATTTAAACTAATCACAACAATTAAATCAATTTAAAACTGAAAATTAATATTTTTGAAAATAAGTTTTTGATTAAACAATTGATCAACACACACACACACAACGATTAATTAATCGTGTGTGTGTGCCGACCAACACACACGACAAGCACAACAATAGCAGCAGCGACGCAACGCACCGCAGCAACGGGCGCGCGCGCAAAGGGGCAGGGCAGGCGAGCTGGGCGTGGGCACAGGCGAGGCACAACACGCGCACACACAGCTCTGTTGTTGTGTTGCGACGCGATGCGAGGTGAGGGACGAGTGGGCAGCGCAGCGAGGCACAACCGCACAGCACGCAGGCACGTAGTGCTACGCTGCGGCTGCGGGAAGGCGAGAGAGACGGGAGAGGGCTGGCTGCCTTGCGCCGCAAGCAAGGGAGAAGAAGAGAGGGGTGTGGGTGTGGAGTGTGCCGCAGGGAGAGGAAAAGAGGAGAGAGAGAGATTTCTGAATTTTTAGTTGTGAGGGTTTGACATGAGGTCTATTTATAGGTTTTCTCTCCCTTGTGGGCTATGTTAAGGTAGTTTTGAGTTGGGCTTATTACCGGGCTCATTTAAGTTTACTCCTCGCAAGCTTTGTTGGGTTTGATTAAGACAAAACAACCGGGCTTTAAGTATATTAAATTCGTTTTCGAAATACGACCCAACAATTCCCGATTAAATAAATTCGTTGAATCTATTTAATAAAATACGAGTTTTGAAATTAATTAATAATTAAATTAATTAAAAATAAAAAGCATTTAATTCTCATTAAATGAAATTAATTTATAAAAATTCAACGAAATTCTTTATAATTATAATAAAATATATTTATAATTATAGAAAAATACGGGGTATTACAGTCTACCCTCCTTAAAAGAAGTTTCGTCCCGAAACTTGGGCACGGAAATCACAACTTTAAAACTAGACTTGAGACTATTTTGAGACTTTAGTGTGTTTTCTTTGCAAAAAGTTTTAGTTGGTGTACTCTTTAAGTATTTCAACATGACAATAAACAGTGAAACTTCACTGAAAACAACGATTCAAGCATATCTTAAAGGATAAATTGGGTAAATAAGGTAAAAAGCGCGAAATTCTACCGCACTCTACCCCCTTAAAGAAAACGAGTTACGGCCCCGTAACTCAACTAACCTCGGGAAAAAGCTCGGGATATTTCTTTCTCATTTCCTCCTCCGATTCCCAGGTAGCTTCCTCAGACTCTTGGTTAGACCACAACACTTTAACGATCTTAACATCCTTAGTTTGTGTACTATGCACTTTGCTATCGAGTATTTTGACAGGTCTTTCCTCAAATGTCAAACTTTGGTCTAACTCTATGGTCTCCGGTTGCAGTACATGAGACTTATCCGGGATATACTTTCTCAACTAAGATACGTGAAACACGTTATACACTCTATGCAAGTCCATGGGCAAGGCTAATCTATACGCTACCTTCCCTATCCGTTTTAGGATCTCATATGGGCCTATATACTTTGGGCTAAGTTTTCCTTTCTTCCCAAATCTCATCACGCCTTTCATTGGTGAAACCTTAAGAAACACTTTGTCACCTATTTGGAACTCTTCGTCCCTACGCTTTAAATCTGCGTAGCTCTTTTGGCGATCTTGCGCGGCTTGGATTTTGGATTGAATAGTCCTAACCTGATTCATAGTGTCCTCTATCAATTGGGGACCTAATACAAAGGTTTCACTAATGTCACTCCAACATAGTGGACTTCTGCATTTTCGTCCATACAGGGCTTCGAATGGTGCCATTCTAATACTGGCATGATAGCTATTGTTGTATGAGAACTCAATTAGATCTAGGCTATCTTCCCATCCACCTTGAAAATCAATCACACAAGCTCTTAGCATATCCTCTAAGGTTTGAATAGTTCTTTCGGTTTGTCCATCTGTGGCTGGGTGGAACGTTGTACTCATTTTCAATGTTGTACCAAAGTTCTTCTGCACACTCTTCCAGAAATTTGAAAGGAACCTAGAATCTCTATCTGATACGATATCCTTAGGAACTCCATGTAATCTCATTACATGTTTGATGTAAGCCTTGGAAAGTTGTTCCATTTTCCAAGTTTCTTTCATTGGTATGAACACTGCCGACTTAGTCAACCTATCCACCACTACCCAAATGGTGTCATTTCCACTCTTCGACTTGGGTAAACAAGTGACAAAGTCCATTGAGATACAGTCCCACTTCCAACTCGGAATCTCTAAAGGTTGGACCTTCCCTTGAGGTCTCCTATGCTCAATCTTAACTTTCTAACAAGTCAAACACCTTGCCACGAATTCAGCCACTTCAATTTTCATCCTTGGCCACCAATAGACCTTCTTCAGATCCTTATACAGCTTGTCACCTCCCGGGTGAACAGAATATGGCGTATTGTGACCTTCTCTCATCAACTTCTCCTTTAGTTCACCACACTTTTGAGGTACACACCATCGTCCTTTATACCTCAAACTTCCATCCTCGTGGATCTTAAAATCAATCTCCTTCCCTCGCGAAATCTTTTCCTTGATTCGCTCCAACTTAACATCACCGGCCTGATTCTCCCTGATTTCATCAAACACCGACGACTGGATGGTTAAGGCACTCATCATACCCTCAAGGCATTCTCCACTCACTATTTCTAGATTCAATCGTTGCATGTCCTTACACAGCTCGTTAGCAACTACTAACGCATTCACACCATGACTTGATTTCCTACTCAAGGCATCTGCTACTACATTGGCTTTTCCCTCATGGTATTGAATATCCAGATCATAGTCCTTGATTAACTCCAACCACCTTCGTTGGCGCATATTTAAGTCCTTCTGTGTGAAAATGTACTTCAAACTCTTATGATCCGTGAATATCCTACATTTCACACCATACAAATAGTGTCTCAATATCTTTAATGCAAACACTATGGCGGCTAACTCTAAATCATGGGTAGGGTAATTGGATTCATATGGCTTCAACTGTCTCGATGCATACGCGATCACTTTCCCGTTTTGCATCAACACACACCCTAAACCATTCTTAGAGGCATCACTATATACATCATAAGTACCGCTCTCATCTGGCAAAGTTGACACCGGCGCGGTTGTCAATCGCGTCTTTAAGGTTTGGAACGCCTCCTCACACTGGTCATTCCACTCAAACTTCTCCTCTTTCTTCATCAAGGTTGTCATTGGTTTGGCGATTCTAGAAAAGTCTTGCACGAAGCGTCTATAGTAACCCGCTAAACCAAGAAAACTCCGAATATCGGTGACACTCTTAGGTGTAAGCCACTCACTAACAACTTTTATCTTTGCAGGATCTACTGCAACTCCTTCCTTGGATACAAAATGTCCTAAGAACGCAACTCTCTCCAGCCAGAATTCACACTTCGAGAATTTGGCGTACAACTGGTTGTCTCTCAGGGTACTCAACACTGACCTTAAGTGTTCCGCATGATCCTCCTCATTCTTAGAGTAGACCAGAATATCATCTATGAAAACCACTACAAACTTGTCCAAGAATGCATGGAATACTCGGTTCATTAAGTCCATAAAGATTGCAGGTGCATTGGTTAACCCAAAAGGCATAATTGTGAACTCATAATGACGGTATCTAGTCCTAAATGCAGTCTTTGGTATACCATGCTCTGCGATTCTCAACTGATGATAACCTGACCTCAAGTCAATCTTTGAAAATGTTCCCGCTCCTTTTAACTGGTCAAATAGATCATCTATCCTAGGCAAAGGATACTTATTCTTGATTGTGACTTTATTGAGCTCTCTGTAGTCTATACAGAGTCTCATACTTCCGTCCTTCTTCTTCACAAACAAGACTGGCGCTCCCCAAGGCGATGCACTGGGTCTGATATAACCTTTATCTAGAAATTCCTCAAGTTGACCTTTTAACTCACTCCTTTCTGCTGGAGCCATCCGGTATGGGGCTTTCGAGATAGGTGCAGTTTCGGGTGCTAAATCTATGGTAAAATTGATTGGTCGATTGGGCGGCATTCCCTGGATCTCTTCCGGAAACACGTCCAGGAATTCACTCACCACTGTAATATCCCCTGGTTTCTCTTTCATCACCTGGTCTAGGTCTCTTATGTTGCATAAGAAAACAGGGTTCCCTTTTGTATTAACTTCACGAGTTCCATTGCCGTGACGATTCCTACACTCCTAGGCTTCCCAAAACGTCGATATGATACAACCTTTCCTAGACTAGACTTCAAATGAATCTTCTGCTTCTCACAGTCAATCTTAGCTTTGAACATGGCCAACCAGTCCATTCCCACAATCACATCTAAATCTCCTAACTCAAACTCAATTAGGCTAGACAAGAATATGGTCTTGGCTATGGTTAAAGGTACATTCCTACGGATCTTAGTGCATTTCACAATTTCACAGGTTGGTATCACTATGGGTACTTCAATCTCTTCAGGTTCTTTCATTCCTAACTTCTCTAAGATACCCTTTGATATTAAGTCGCACCAGAATCAAATAGTAATTTAACTAAAATGGAGTTAATAGAAAAAGTACCAGCTATGACGTCAGACTAGTTTTCGGCTGCCTGCCTAGTGATCACATTCAGCTTTCCTTGGGCAACTCCCTTGTTATAGCCACCTCTATTGGCCTTTCCATTGGCATTTCGGTTCCCATTCTACTGATAGTTCCCTCCGGGCTTTCCATTACCCTGGCCATTATTGCCATTGTTACTGTTGACCCTAATTTTGGTTGATGACAAATAGCAAACTTCCTGATTATGTTTATGTTGTGTCTGCAAGTAAAGTGTTCAAGTTCCTGAGAGGAACTAGAGATGGTTGCTGATGTTCCTGAGGTGGAATGCGGGAAGCTAGGAACAACAAGCTGACACCTATCAGAGGAACAACAATGCACACAAGAGTGAAGTTTCCATATGATGAGTTCCTCTGTCCCTTTAGAGGAACTCACCTGTTCCAGAGAAGGAACCATTGCAGCTGCTGAGTTGTAGCTCCAGTAAAAGGATAAACACGAAGCTAGGTAGTTAAATACTCTTAGATTTTGTGTAAAATAATAATAGCTATAAGATACGTTACGGAACTATAGGATATTTAATTAAATATTAATTAAGATTTTATCAAATTATTTAACAGCAAGTTTTAAGGGAAATTACATAAATAAATTATCGTTTTATTTCTTTAAATAAAATCTGATTTTATCTTTTAAATCAAAACCGTTTTACTTCTCTTAAAACTTCTCCTAGAATCTGATTTTATTTTACTAAATATTTTCACAAATCTTTTAGTGGCTGACAAAGTCCAAAACCACGATTTTCTCTAAGGCAGTTTAAAGGGAAGTGGTCTTCCCTTGATCCACAAGTTATGGATCGTGGAGACCAAGTAGTGTAGGAGTGTGGGAAGTTGAGATTTTAAGGGAACTAACCCTAAGGATCATCTCTATAAAAAGGGTCGTTTGTTTTCTGATAAAAACACACAAATATCCTACAAGATTTCTTAACTACAAAACGCTTTCAAAAGAGTTTATAAAAACGATTTGTGTCCTAGCTAAATTCGAGTTCCTAAGTTCCATAAATATCTAAAAAGCTTTATTATTATCTAGAGTCTTCAAAACCAAATTGTAATCTGAGTGAGAGAAGATTGAGTAATCTTGTAAAGACTTTAAGTTAAAGTCGAGAAAGAGAGAAACAGAAGAGAGTGTAATCAGAGTTGATTACTGTGAGAAACTTGAGTTAGAGAGCAACTCAAGTTGTTATATTATTGTAATCGAGGAATTATTCTAATATAAAAGAGTTTTGAGGTTTTTCCTTCTTGTTTAGTGTCAAGAAGTTTCCTCAGATTGAGTAACTTTTGTTTCTGTATTTTCCAGTTCCTTAAATTGCTTTAAAGTCCGAAAGAAACTCACTCAAGTTTCAAATACAATTCACCCCCCCCCCCTCTTGTGCGTATTCCTATTAGACTATCAATTGGTATCAGAGCCAGTACTCACTAAAAACACAGGAAACCCTGTTTGAGTCAAGTTCCTGATAATATGAACTCACAAGAGAAACTGGAAGAAGGCTACTCCACGCAAAGGCCACCTATGTTCAATGGCAAGTTCTACTCATACTGGAAGAACAGAATGGAGATATTCATCAAAGAGGAAAATTACCAAGTCTGGCGTGTGATTGAAGTTGGAGACTTTGAGGTAACAAAGACCAATGTAGACAACGAGGTAGTTCCTAAACCAATGTCTGAATTTGCCAAAGAAGATTTTGATAAATATGAGATAAATGCTATGGATGTTAAAATCTTGCATTGTGGACTTGGACCCCATGAACACAATAGGGTCATGGGGTGCAAGAACGCAAAACAGATTTGGGAGTTACTACAAGTAACCCACGAAGGAACTAATGAAGTTAAACGTTCCAAAATTGATCTTTTAATGTCTAAATATGAGAGATTTGAAATGCTTCCAAAAGAAACTATTCAAGAGATGTTTACTCGATTTACTAACATAACAAATGAATTAGTTTCTCTTGGTAGAATCATTCCCACAGATAAACAGGTGAGAAAAATACTAAGGAGCATGCCACAAGATGATCGTTGGAGAACAAAGGTCACAACACTGTTTGAGACCAAGGATTTTACAAAATTCAACATTGAACAACTTGCTGGTTCCTTGATGACACGTGAACTGCATCTTGGAGCTGCTGTTCCTGAGAGCTCCAGAAACAGAGGACTTGCTCTAAAAGCTGAGGAACTCGATGAATCTGAACCAGATGAAGAAGAGGCTGCTATGCTGGTCATAAGGATGAGAAAGCTCTACAGGAACTTCAAACCAGGCAACCAGAAAGGAAGGAACTTTGCAAGGAAAAATGTTAGTTCCAAAACTGAGCAAGGTTGCTTCAAATGTGGAGAAACTGATCATCAAATTCGTGAGTTCCCTCTGTGGGAAAACGACAAAGGAAAAGGAAAGGAACAGGTCAAGGAACGCTACAATAAGTCCACCTTCAACAAGCCTAACTTCAAAAAGGCTATGATAGCTGCATGGGGCCAAGCAACAGATTCAGAACATGATGAGGAACAACCAAATGAAGAAACTGCCAATCTCTGTCTCATGGCAAGAACAGATGGAACTGATCGAGTTCCATCAGATGAAGTAAGTTCCTCCACTCTTCAGTGTCTCTCTAAGTCAAAACTGATTGAACTATTGCTAGAAACTCTAGATGATTACAAAAAGCTAAGCATGCTAAAAGCACAAAGTGATAAAGCCTTGGAACTCAGTAAAAACCACATGAATTATCTAAACAATGTTAGATCTGATGTTCAAGTAGGTTCTTTGAATTGCTAGATAGGAATACCACCATTACTGAGTCATTCGAGAAAATTAGAAATGAAAATATTCTTCTACAAGTGGAACTCAGTCAATATAAAATGTTTAATCTAAGTTTAGACCCTACAAAATCCTTGGAGATTAATATGGGAGTTTTTAATGTCGACCTAGAAAGATTAAACAAGGATTTGATCACCACAAAGCAACAGAAAGAAAAACTAGAAAGGGAACTAGCCGTGGCCAGGGCACAGAAACAACCACCTAAAGTTCCTCCCAAGTGGATTGAGAATGCTCAATCTAAGAGAACAGAAGGTTTAGGTTTTAATCATAAAACGTGTCATAAGAAAAAGTATGTGGAACTCCCTAGTGCGAAAGTCTGTTTCTCATGTGGAAGTGAAAATCATGTAAGCACTGAATGTTCCAAGATGAAGGAACTGGATCAAAGAAACATTAATTATGTAAAAAAAAAATGGGTTAAGAAGTCAGATGTTGTAGTTGAAAAGGAACTCGAGGAAACCCGAGTTCCTGTATCTAACCTTTGATTTCTTTACAGGTTCTAGTGAAGGGGAACAGCTCGTGGTATCTCGACAGCGGGTGTTCCAAACACATGACAGGAGACAAATCTAAATTCCTTTCACTAGAAGCCTACAATGGAGGAACTGTGACCTTTGGAGACAACATGAAAGGAGAAATTGTTGGAATCGGAAAAGTTGGAAGGTCAAGTTCCTATGCCATTGAAAACGTATTTTTAGTCGAGGGTTTAATGCACAGTCTACTAAGTATTTCTCAATTTTGCGACAAAGGGAACTCTGTAAGTTTTACTTCTGAAAACTGTCAAATTATTAATAATGACACTGGGAAGGTTATTTTAGAAGGAACTCGTAAAGGGAACACATATTATGTGGATCTAAATACAGTTCCAAGGAACAACTTAACCTGCCTCAGTGCCATTGAAGAAGACCCACTACTATGGCACAGGAGGTTTGGACATGCTAGCTTCTCACTGCTTGACAAACTAAGATCAAAGGAACTGGTTCGAGGACTTCCCTCAATTAAGTTCCTAAAAGATAAAGTTTGTGATGCTTGTGCAAAAGGCAAGCATGTCAGAAGTTCCTTTAAGCCTAAGAAACTGGTCAGCACAACAAAGCCATTGGAACTCATCCATATGGATTTGTGCGGACCAATGCGAATTCAAAGCAGAAGTGGGAAAAGATACATTTTAGTTATTGTTGATGATTACTCTCGATTTACTTGGGTCATATTTTTAACAAGAAAAGATGAAACATTTGATGAGTTTGTTGCCTTTTCAAAGAAAATCCAGAAAACCACAGGTCATCAACTGGTTCACATAAGATCAGATCATGGAACAGAATTTGAAAATTACAAATTCGATGAATACTGCAAAGAACAAGGTATGGATCACAATTTCTCAGCTCCAAGAACTCCACAACAAAATGGAGTAGTTGAGAGGAAAAACAGAACCTTGGAAGACATGGCAAGAACCATGCTAATCGCCAGTTCCTTACCAAGGAACTTCTGGGCTGAAGCAGTAAATACAGCTTGTTACATTGTCAACAGAGTAATGATTCGAGCAATTCTAAATAAGACTCCCTATGAACTATTAAAAGGTATTAAACCAAATATCTCCTACTTTAGAGCTTTTGGTTGTAAATGTTTTGTCCACAACAATGGAAAAAAGGAACTTAGGGAAATTTGATGAAAGAAGTGGCGAGGCAGTGTTCCTAGGATATGCTCCAAATAGCAAAGCTTACAGAGTTTACAACAAAAGATCAATGTGTGTAGAGGAAAGTATACATATAATATTTGATGAGTCTAACAACATTAATGCAGTACAGGAATTAGAAGATTTCGAAATTGGTTTGTCTCGTGTTTCAGAAAATTAAGAAGAGTTCCTCCCAACCAGACAAATAGCTAAAGAAACTGTCCAGCAGAACCAACAAGTTCAAATTCAAGAGGAACAACCAGAAGGTCCAATCCCAGAAGGACCAGATACAGCATCTGAACCTGAGGAACTCCAACAAGGAACTGAGGACACAGAAGAAACTGAGGAAGCTGCTACAACATTAGTTGCACAGTTCCAACCTAAACCTTGGAAACATCAGAGTTCCCATCCAATAGAACTCATTATGAGTGACATTAGAAAAGGAACTCAAACAAGATCATAGCTAAGGAACTTCTGTGCAACCCATGCGTTCCTCTCCATGATTTAACCAAGGAACCACAATGAGGCGTTGGAAGATGCTGACTGGATAATTGCTATGCAAGAAGAACTGAATGAATTCAAAAGGAACAAGGTATGGCACATGGAACCCAAACCAAAGCACCAGAAAGTGATAGGACTGAAATGGGTGTTCCGGAACAAGAAAGATGAACATGCAACAATCATAAGGAACAAGGCAAGGTTAGTGGTCAAAGGATATAACCAACAGGAAGGTATTGACTTCGAAGAAACTTTTGCACCTGTTGCTAGACTAGAAGCTATTAGAATTTTGGTTGCTTTTGCTGCTTTTATGGGTTTTAAACTTTATCAAATGGATGTTAAATGCGCTTTCTTAAATGGTTTCCTAGAAGAGGATGTCTATGTGGAACAACCTCTAGGCTTTGAAAATCCTGAATTTCCAAATCATATTTACAAGCTAGATAAGGCTCTCTATGGATTAAAACAAGCCCCTAGGTCTTGGTACGAAAGACTATCAAAGTTCCTTTTACAAAATGATTTTAAAAGAGGAAGAATAGACAAAACCTTGTTCCTAAATTCAAAAGGAACTGATTTGCTTGTTGTTCAAATTTACGTGGATGATATATTATTTGGGGAAACTAATGAAAACCTGTGCAAGGAATTTGCAAACTTAATGATCAGTGAATTTGAAATGAGCATGATGGGGGAACTCAATTTTTTCCTTGGTTTGCAAATCAAACAAACAGAGGAAGGAATCATGATCCACCAACAAAAATATGTGAAGGAACTCCTAAAGAAATATGAGCTAGAATCTGCTAAAGTGAATCACACTCCCATGGGAACAACTACCAGATTAGACACAGATCTAAATGGGAAAAGTGTAAATCAAACGAAGTATAGAGGTATCATTGGATCACTACTATATTTAACTGCTAGTAGACCTGACATTTCTTTCAGTGTGGGACTATGTGCAAGATTCCAATCCAATCCAAAGGAGTCTCACTTAACTGCTGTAAAAAGAATACTTAGATATCTCAAAGGAACTGATGACCTATGCCCATTCTATCCAAGAGGTGGATCATTCGAGCTAAAAGGATATGCTAATGCTGATTATGCAGGTTACTTAGTGAATAGAAAAATCACATCAGGGATGGTACAGTTCCTAGGTCCATGCATGGTTTCTTGGGGTTCCAAGAAACAAAATACTGTTGCTCTATCCACAGCTGAAGCTGAGTATGTAGCTGCTGCAGCTTGTTGCTCACAAATTCTATGGATAAAACAATAGTTAAGAGATTTTGGTATTATCTATGATTGTGTTCCTATCTATTGTGATAACACTAGTGCTATTTGTATTTCAAAAGATCCGGTTCATCATTCCCGGGTCAAACACATCCACATTAGACACCATTTCCTTAAAGATAATGTCGAGAAAGGTTTGATTAAATTAGATTTTTGCCAAACTGATCACCAAATTGCTGACATTTTGACTAAGCCTTTAAACAGGGAGAAACATGAGAAAATGAGGATGGAACTGGGGATGATCAAAATAAGATAACTGCAAATGTGAAGTTCCTCTGAAAACAAAGACAACAACAATGGTGCATGTGTGAGGGGGTCGAAAAAGCACGAGGCTAATGCGTGACCTCGTCCCTCGTGGGCGTGACGTTGTCAGATCAAGTGTAATTGGATTTCCTGTGAGCTTACATCCAATCAACTAGTAATATAGGAGTCGCCATTTAGTTTTTAACGACAATGAGAAAAACTGACAAAACCCGGTTATCGTGACATAAAGGGAGTGCAATTATGTTCGACCACGACGGCCATAGGTTCCCTTGTGATCCCTTGTGTGGGGATCGCTCAACGTACACCCGCAGGGCAGAGATTGAGAGTTCGGGGGACTGTAGCTACCGAGAGGAGTGCTCATCGATAATACTCCAGAGGCAGGTTTTCCTTACTAGCTCAGCATAAATAATTGAAGGGACATGCGTTAAACTATTAAACTATTCTGAATTGGTTTTAGCAATATGCAACACATAACACTAAACCGATCGTGATTATTTTATTTAGATTGATTTAAGGTACCTATCATGATAATTCAATTGTCCAAGGTATTATCTTATTAGGCGTGATAGATCAATCAAATTAATAGTTTGACAATTTTATAAAAGGGTGATAAAAGCGATTAAATCATATGAGGGACACATTACAACGCACCCTTGAGAGGTGCGTTGTGGTTCTCAGAAAACTAACCACTTGGCTTTGCTATTTCTCCTTTTATTTAACGAATCTCGGGTTTCTAAGCAATGTTCCAGTATTTAGGCTTAATTCATCAAGCTACAAGGGGCAGGACGCGTTCTGTTCGACTTTTGGGTCGATTGCGACAGAACGCCGGATCAATTTCGCAGCGTGAGGCTTAGGCTTAAGGCTAGAGTCAATACTCAGATTATGGAATTGTCTTCTTTTCACGTCGGTTTTTAGGCTGTATTTATAGGAAAAGGGTGTGTGGAAAGATAGATTTTTAAGATACGAATCCAAAAAGAATCCGGAGATAAAACGGCCCCAGGCATTTTCAGCGCCCAGGGCTGGGCGCCGAAGATTTCGGCGCTTAGATCCAGGCGTTGAAAATGGGATCTGGGCCGAGTTCTTTGTCAGATTTGGACTTTTAGAACACGGAGCTTTTGAGATTTATCCGAGACTTTTAGCGCGTATTAACTTATGACGGAATGCGTCTAGGCCCGTTACGAACTCTAGGTTCGTTAGGAATTTAATTAATACGTAACTCTTATTTTCGAATTATACCAGGAATGCAAATTCTATCTCTTTTAGGATTTATGTTGGAGTGCAACACCTAATTCTGACAGGTTTCTATCTTTTATGACTTTGGCACTTTTAACAACTACCTTTTACGGTAGTTACTATTCTTAGCAGGTTTCTATAAATAGCAGTTTTGGTTGAAATGAAAGGGTGATTGAGATTCGTTATTTTATAGGAGATGCGTTGCCAAGTGGAGATTTATGTTCTCATCATCGAACATTCCCTTTCGGGAATGGGGACAAAAGTAGGTGTCTACAGTTAGCCCCCACTTTGACTGAGTCTCGAGATGAGACGATGGTCAAAGTACTAGACGGAGTGCGTCATACAAGCCATGGTGTATGTGACCTGTTTTGCCAAGGTCTCACAAGCCCCCGAGTGATAACATTTGACTTAAGGGTCATCACTTGAAGTGTTAACACATTCCTCACGCGTCATTGGAATTTGTTAACCGATAGTATAGAAACTCCCTCACTTTGTCATTGGAAGTGTCTAAAGATGTTTTTGAAATCGAAGCTATAAAGTGTAACTAGGCCTGGCTAAGCCCAATCACGAGGTAAAACGTTTTAAAGATTCTCATTTTCAGGGTTAGCTAAACGAGAAAAACCCCCTTGTTTTTATAGGACTTAAAACGAAGGAAAATCCAGCACATCGCTCTTTTTTGGAAAAGTGGAAAACCAATCCTTTGATTTTTGGAAAAGCGAAACCATCCTTTGATTTTTGGAAAAGGGAAACCATCCTTTGAATTTTGGAAAAGGGAAACCATCCTTTGATTTTTGGAAAAGGATAAACCGGGAAAAGTTATCGCGGCAGCGACGAAGGACCTGCGCGGTTAGTGGCGCAGACCCCGCCCGCTGAAGGTGGGCGAGCCTGTCCGCTGAGGGTGGATGCCCCGTCCGATAGAAGTGGACGAATCTGTTTTGATGATTTGAAAATAAGGACCTACGCGGTTTGTGACGTAGATCCCGCCGGCTGAAGATGGCGAGCCTGTTTTTGTTTTTGAAGATTTTATTTTCTTGTCATTTTTGAAAACTGAGGACCTGCGCGGTTAGTGATGCAGACCCCGCCCGCTGAAGGTGGGCGAACCCTGTCCGCTAAGGGTGGACACCCCGCCTGCTGAAGGTGAGCGAACCTGAATTCGTCTTTTCGATTTGGGACTCGCGTGGTACGTGCCGCGATCTTGCCCGATTGAGGTGGCAAGTCCCTATTTCATTTGTTCTTGTGATTTCTTTTGAGAATTTCTTTTTTATTCATTCCTGTAAGAGCGAATTCTTTCGAGGGATGCTCGGATTTAGTTGCAACCTGAATGTGGGTTGACAACGTGCTTAGACGGACCATTGTCTCGTGGTCATCATCTTTCATGGTTTCGAGCTAGTCTTTACGGCTCAATTCTGCCACTACCTGGGTCCTTGATTAGGGGACTATGTATAAGTATCAACGGCGACCTTTGTCTTGAGGTCGTAATCCGGTTTTATCTTTTGAGATTATCCAAACACGGGACTTCGTATAGCGTAGTCTGGGAATATTGCTTTAACTTTGCATACTCTCTTTTGAAATATATATTTTCTTTCGAGCCCCCAAGCACTCGTGCTTGACGGTCATTTCTTGTCAAAGAGGTTCCTTGGGGATACGCATTTTGTAATGTCCTTGATCGCGTTTGGGATCGTGCTCGTAAGTGCGAGCGATCTTTGTAGTGGTATGCTACTTTGATGAAGTCGTGGAGTGCGACTTCATTTTCCGGGCGACAAAGTTTTGCTTCATTTCAATAATTAGCACATCGAGCTTACTTCGGCCCGGATTGATCTTTTTGACAAATAAACGCTTTTTAATTTGAGAAACCAACGACTAGAATTTTTTGTTTTTGTGTTTCGAAGAATGACCTTGATTTTTTTTTTTTTTCTAAATTGCCTTGAAAAATGTACACATATTTTTTCTTGAGATGAGTCTAAGTTTCGACAAATTTTAACATTTGTTTTCACTATTCGGGCTCTAAAGGTGCTTTGGGCTTGATCTTGATTACAACAGGGCCTCGTGTCTACTAACACGGTTTTAAGTCCTTTCCTGCTCCGCATTTTGAAGGATCCGGACCTTGGGCAACATTTCCGGCGCCCCTGGCCAGGCGTTTAAAATTTCGGCACCCAGCCTTGGGCGCTGGAAATTCTATTTTGGTATTTCCCGGATTTCTTAACGCGTTTCCGAATGGGATCAGGATGTCATTTGATGCTTCCGTGTATATATAGGGGTCGAGTACGTCTTTCTTTTTCACTCTCAATCTTCTCTCTTTTGCAATTGCTTAGCTTTTATTCTTCCCTGATCTTGCCATGTCGGTTCCTCCTTTCTCCCTCCAACGAGTTGTTAGGCGCTGGCTAAGAGCCATTAATCCCACAGAAAAGGCTTTGTTGAAAGGATACCACTTAGAGGCATTCTTAGGCTTACAACAAATTAATATTGATTATAATTTTCTGTATGCGGCCCTAGACTTTTGGGATTCTGATCACCATGTTTTTGTCTTTCGGGGCAATGAAGTATGCCCTTTGCCAGATGAATTTGCCGCGATCCTTGGTTATCCTACCAATGATACTCCTGCTACCCCTGGCACTGTTGAAGAGGGTAAAACAACCATAAGGGCTTTCCTAGGACTAGATGCTAACATGCTCGATGAGATCGTTGTGGGTGATAAGGTTAATTTGGCAAAGCTTGTAAAACATCACTTTAGACCTAGTAAAAATATGACCGAACAGAAATTGAATATTCGAGCACTTGTATTCTGCCTGTTGAACCACTATTTACTGTCGAATAACAATGGCGAGTTCGGTGACATAAGGTTGATTACCTTGATCATCCTGATGGAGAGTTGCTATTCCATTATGCCGTTGGTTGTTGCCGAGACCTTACTGAGTGCGGATGAGTTAAAAAAGGATGCCAAGTCTGAAATTTTTAAGGGGAGCCCCCTATTGCTGCAGGTAATTGATCGTTTATTCGCGCAAAGTAATACACATACTCTTTTCTTTTTTCTTTTCTTTTTTCGTTTGCCTCAACAGCCCCCTGCCTGGAGCTGATTTTCAGCGCCCAGAGCTGGGCGTCGGAATTTCTGGCGCCTGGTCCTGGGCGTTGAAAGTGCGTCCCAGGCAGGACTATTTTTTATTATTATTTTTCTGATCGTACCCGTTTTTTGCAGATTTGGGTCATGGAACGACTTAGGCTTTTAGAAGCTCCTGCCGATCCTAAAAATTATCGTCCTATAGCCTTGGGTAACCGAAAGTATTTGCACCAAGGCCAGGACGAGGCCGAGTGGGCCTCCTATTTTACTCATGGCATATGCTCTATTAAGTGGGTGGTACCGTGGTGGGGTTTGACTAATATGACGGGGGGTTCCGAGGCATTAGTTTATGTTTCTTTGTTGGGGCTATCTCGGCCCGTTTACATCTTTCCTTACCGAGTCATGCGATAGTACGGCTTAAGGCAGACTATCCCGTTTTCCGATACGGTACCACCTAAAGTAGAGGTCTTCTCCGAAGCACGGGTTCAAGTGTGGGCTAAGTATTATGGTGGCCTCCCGCGTTGGACCGTGGCTAGAGATGGCTATGTGGGTCTTTCTGAAAACTACAAGTTGTGGTTGAGTTCCGATGATAAGGCTGTGAGAACTAAGGCTCGAAATGAAGAGCCGGCTGAGCTTTTGATACCTCGAGGTAGGGCTAAGTATGAGAGCCGTGATACTGCTAATCCTCGCGACCATGGTATTAAGACTGTAAAAGCTCGTCCTGATCGAAAGCGAAAGGAAGTTCCTCCCCGTTCCAGTTCTAGGCCTAAAAAGGTGCCTAACACGAAGGGGCCTGCCGTTCACAAAAGAAATGCAAGCTCTCGCGGAGATCGTCGCCGGAATAATGTAGGGGTTAGGAAAGTTCAGCCCCTAGTAGAACCAGTGGCTAATCCAATTGATGTTGATAATCCTTCCCCTACCATTGTTTGTGCCCTTAAGGCTGAGCGGGCTATAGCTGTTCAAACTGAAAATGTTTCTGAGGCCTTGGCATCCTTGGAAGTTAGTGTCAAGGAGCCTGTTCTTATGGAGATTGATATAGGGGCAGCGCAGAAGCCTGTGGAGGTGGACCCTGCGAACATTGCCCTCTACAAAACTTTATTTGATGATCCGGAAGAACTCGAGTAGTGTAGTTCTTGTTAGGGTGTAGGTGCCCTTTATTTATTTCAGTTGTGTTTGTTTTTCATTCCTTAGCACTTTTTGTTTCCCTTCTTATTTATTTTTAAATATTAATAAAGGCGTAATTTTATTTTTCTTGTTTTCCTTTTGCTTCTCCCTTTTTTTTTATTTGCTCATTTCCAACACTTATGCACATTATATTTTCATTTGATTGGACCGAATCCATAAATAGGATTGCCTACGTATCCTTGTTAAGTAACTTTAACTTAGAATCAAGTCGCGCGTAGTTCTAGCTAGAATAAATTCTAGGATGCTGAATTCGATAAGTACGTTCTGAGATGGAAACATATTATTTGAAACGGTAGAATAAGTGAGGTTTATTATTATTTTAATCAGCTGCTTTGCCGTAAGCCAAAAATTTGTTTTATATTTTTTTGAGTACATGTATTTTTTTGTGGTACGTATATCTGAATACGTGCTGTACCCCCCCCCCCCCCCAAGTGTTCGTTATTTTTCCGTGTATGTGCGGATAAAATGACGAGCACTTCTGGGCAAAATTTGGCAAGCAGAGAGAATCAGCGCCCAGGCTGGGGCGTTGAAGATTTCGGCGCCCAGCTTTGGGCGTTGAAAATGATTCCTGGGGAGCTTTCTTGGCGCGTTGCTTCTTTTCCTTCACATGTTCTTGCATTTATTTCTTTTTCTTTGTTTTATTTTACTTTTTATTCGCCAGAAATCAATTTTGACACTATTTCGGAAGCTTTTTGGACTGTTAGCGTTAGACGCATTTTCGTCGGGATTAATTTTTTCTATTCGTAACTCTATACGGCTTTGAAAATGGAGTTAGGGTGCAGAAGATATGAAGATCTTTGCGTAGGATTTTTGGGTGGGTTGAGGTGCGTGTTGTTAATGATGGGGATGATGGGCTCATGTTTTATGAATTTTTTTTGTTGAGCAACATTTGCATTGTTTGATTTTTTTGGTTTCTTTGGGTTGCACGGGTTTGACCTTTATGTCTTGGGAATATGAAGGGATGGTGTGGTTTATTTTGTGGATTTTCGGGAATTGGTTTCGGTGTCACGATTCAAGACCGAGTGGGCCTTGCTATTGGGCCTAAAGTGGTCCGCTTCCTTACATTTTTTGATTATGTTTGCAAGTATGATTAGTGCTTATTTAGTGTTAGAATAATATTTTAGGAAAAATTTTACGCCTTTATTAATTTGGTAAGTAAGGAAAACACACTGAAATAAATTAATCAAAATTCTATGGGTACTTAGGACCATATCTAGAACTTTATTCTTTCTATCATCTAAAGAACTACTAGGCGTTTTGCTAAAGTGCTCTCTACGACTCAAGCCTTGGGTTTAGTCTCGTAGAACCTTGGTCCTTCGCCTGTACTCATCTTGAACTCTATTCCCTTTGCGTTGACCCACTGACATGTCTTCACCCATCCGTTCTCGGCCTCTTCTAGTGTTGATGTAGGAGCGATTAACCGAGTTGGATCGAAACCTTCATCTTGTAGAGCTAGGGTAGTTATCACAGTCTCGTCCTCCATAGGCCTCGATTCGTTAAACAATGTCCATAGAGCTTGGTTGTCCAATATTTCAGCTGTTTCAGTCTTGGTGAGGTGGGGTGCCTCATCCAAAGTATGACAATCATGGAAAATTTCAAATCCGGGTTTTAGCAGGCCATCCTGAACGAAGGGTTCAGGGAAGTCACAGCATGGGTGTTCTTCTCCTTCCCGGAAAAACATACCATTAAGGGTTCTTTGATATGGGGGAAGAAGGGTGGTTTGTTTTGTCTTGGCTGGTTTAAGGTGTAGCCTAGACAAGTGGTCAGCAATATCTTCCTCCGTTGGCTCATAGCCTAGGCCAAAGGGAGTAGATTTTTTGGGTAGGGGATGGAACATGTAGTTCTTCTTCCTTATGCCCAATGGAGTTCCCGGGAAATAGCCTTGAGCTAGCAATATTTTAGGGATGACCCGGGATGCACGCGGATCTAGAAATGCTAAATTATAGTCCTCAATGACTTGGATGGCTTCATCCACTTTAAAACCGTAAAGATCTTCTGCAGTTTCGGTCGTTCCAACCATAGTGCAACTGACGTCGAGAGGAGGGGCGTGTATTTCCAGAATTACCCCGTTATGGTTAAATTTAACCATTTGGTGCAAGGTAGAAGCCACACCTCTTAAGTCATGGAGCCAAGGGCGTCCTAAGAGGATTTTGAAAGTGGGCTTGATGTCGATTATTTGAAACTCCGTGGTACGTGCCACAGGCCCGGGTTTGTATTGTGAGGTTGATTTTTCCCAACACAGGCCTTCGAGAGTTATCATAAGCTCGTACCCCTTGCGTGGAGGTTTGGAAGTCATCGCTTCCTAACCCCAAGAAGTGGGAGGTTCGCAATGGGCAAACATTTACCGCTGAACCGTTATCTACGAGTGCTAGGGGGATGTTTTGTCCTTTGCATCCAACCACTAGATAGAGGGCCTTATTGTGGGCGCCTCCTTCTTTAGGTAAGTCTTTTTCAGTAAAAACTATTGCTTTTTCCTAAACATCTCTTGTGACGTGGTTAACCAACGAGTCAGGTGTGATATTTGTAGGGACTGAGATGAGATCAAGTGAGCGAATGAGTTTTTCACGATGTTCCTTTGAAGTGCACATGAGATCCTAGATGGTAATCTCGGCTTTAGTTCTTTTTAGTTGCTTCAAGAGAGGATTTTCGATGACTTCTGCGACGGTGGTGTGCCGTATGTTTTCAGGAGTCTGACTGACCGGGATGTCGTCCCCGGGAGGTGGGCGAATATCCTGTTGGTATACCCTTCCGGACCGAGTGAGATTGTCAATTTCGGACTCTTGAGGGGTGGTGTCAATGAGAGCATGCCCGGGCCAAGTTTCAGTAAAGAGGTCCTAGCCCGATACTTGAGACAGGTAGACATCTTCAGCATCATCATCCCACACACCGCACACTTCTCTCTCGATTTGATCCATAGGGACCATGGCGAGGGGTGCACCTTGAGGCGTAATATACACCGTAGGGTCAAAGTTCTTATTTTCTGGTTGATCGAGAGAGATGTGACAAGAATCGAGTGGGCTCTTGTTGTTGTTGGGTTTTCCAACGTTAGGGAGAGGTATTACTTCATCCTCTATCATATACTGGATCGTGTTTTTTATATTCTAGCAGTTTTCAGTATCGTGCCCATTTCCCTGATGGAATTTGCAATAGGTGCCCTCCACCCAATATTTATTTTTGAATGAAGGGTCGGGTGTGAGGCCTATGGGCCTTATCTTTCCTTGATTGGTTAGTCTTTGGGAGGCTTGTACCAGAGTCAACCCGAGTGGGGCAAACTTTCGATCTCGGGTCCACCTTCCAGGGCTCCTTCGGGTTGGGGTTTCTTCTATGGGGTGGACCTCTTGGGCTTGAGGCGTGTGGCCCCTGTTGTAGGTGTTACTTTTGTATGCAGGCTTGCTTTGTACTGTTTTTGCGAGGTCATCCTCGATCTTTATTCCTACATCATAAACCCTTTTGAAGGTATCAAGGCCCAAGTACCTAAGGTGTTGTTTATAAGCTGGGTCTAGGTTGTCAATGAATTTTTGGACCAATTCAGTTTCAGGAGGCCTATTGATTAGTTGGGCCGGTTGGTCTCTCCATCTAGCAAAATAGGTCATGAAACCTTCATTTTTCTTTTGGAAGAGGACTTCCAACTCGCGCATGGTGACTTGAAAATCCATGTTCGACGAGTATTGCTTGACGAAGACATTGACAAAGTCCTCCCAAGTGGGGAAGAGCTTAGGGTCATGGTGGTAGTACCATTTGAGTGGCACAGGTTCCAAGGACAAAGGAAAGGCAGGCAAATACATGGACTTGTCCACACCTTTCAAGTTCATGGCATTCACAAAGCTCAAGAGATGATCATGGGGATTGTCCATGGCTTTGAACTTTGGTAAGTCAGATGAACTGAACTTTTCCGGTAGTTTGCCAGGAAAAGGTTTAGGATCGAGGGAGAAATACTTGCTCCCCATGGTTTGCTGCAGAACACTTTTTTCGATCTTCTTCTCGCTATCGAGGTCATTTTTGGCTTGCGCAGCTGCTAAGGATTCGTTTTCCATTTTCAATTGATTCATAAGTTGGGTCATTTGGACCATTTGGTCTCGTAATTCTTCCATGGACGTGTTTGAGGGTGCGAATCGAGGTTGGAGAAGCGGAGATCCTTGAAAGGGGGAATGACAGATGGAGCTTGGAGTTACTAGACCTTGTGTTGGTGATGTAGCTTCGAGACGCACTAACCTTTGATTTTCAGATCGACGCCAAGTGGCAGAACCAGCCCTATGCATAAGACAAGCTAAAGTTTAGGTCCAAAGTTAAGCATTACTTAGTCTAGACTTCTGACTCTTTCTATTGGTTTTCTATTCTCGCTTTTGTTGGTACACTTTTGGCTCTTATTTTGGTCATTCTTTGGATTTTCGAAACATTTGCCCGTGTGACATTCAAAGTTATTTCAATTAGCATGCTCGGTTTTGGTGCCGAACATTGTCCTTATAGGAGGCCTAATGACGACACAAGGAGTAGTTTATTTTATAAGTCGTTCTTAGAATCGAGTGCCTTTTTTCATATGTCCTCGTAGAAAATTTGTTACGAATTTTTTTTATTGCTACGTATACTTTATGCGCGGGTAACGAGGCTGTTGCGCCTGACCAAAAGGCCAGGCAGCAACTTCGGCGCCCAGGCCTGGGCGTTGAAAATGATTGGCGCCCAGCCAGGGGCGCTGAAAATGCGTCCCTGGCTGGTACTCGTATTCTGTTCGCGTATCCTTTTTTCGTATATACGACTTAATTTTGCGTGCTCGCCTAATAACGTCCTTTACGCGTTGTGCAGCGTTGTGGGATCCGTTACAGGCTGTCCTGGGCGTCGCTTATTTGTGTGGCGATCGCCCGGGGCTGTGGAACACGTATTTTGGTATAACTCTTTGGCCAATTGGTGTTCATGAATGTTTGGGAAATTTTTAGGGTCGTTGGTTTTCTAGTATTATTTGTCACACACAATCACATAATTCGCTACACGTAACTAACAATACAACATGAAGCAAATTAATATGTCACGTAGTTTATGATAGGCTTCTATGGGTAATATTTGCGCCGGCTTGGTACCTCTTCTATCGTCGATCCAACACATGCCTCGGTCGAGGTAGTGCATTCACGAGCGAATTTCGTCCCAAGAGGCCAATCACGATGTAAGCCAAGGGGGCATGCACCCATGAGAGGGACCTAGTGGGCGAGCGATTGGGTTTGGGATAGGTGTACTACTAGCGAAAGTGCCGAGTGGCAACATTCGAAGCGTATGCACCCCCCGGGTGGCGATGGGTATCCTTATTCCCAACTCCCGAGATGAAACATGCCAAGGGAGCCAAGATTCGTTATGCGGTTCTGTCCGTTCACATTAATATGCTGATTTTTAGGTTGTCCCAACTTGATAGGGAAATAAAGGCGGGGTAGGATCGTTTCACCCTTCGGCTATTTTGATTACCTACGAGCACGAGTATTTCATTAACGTCCCCAGTGGAGTCGCCACTGTGAGGGGGTCGAAAAAGCACGAGGCTTATGCGTGACCTCGTCCCTCGTGGGCGTGACGTTGTCAGATCAAGTGTAATTGGATTTCCTGTGAGCTTACACCCAATCGACTAGTAATATAGGAGTCGCCATTCAGTTTTTAACGACAATGAGAAAAACTGACAAAACCCGGTTATCGTGACATAAAGGAAGTGCAATTATGTTCGACCACGACGGCCATAGGTTCCCTTGTGATCCCTGGTGTGGGGATCTCTAAACGTACACCCGCAGGGCAGAGATTGAGAGTTCAGGGGACTGTAGCTACCGAGAGGAGTGCTCATCGATAATAATCCAGAGGTAGGTTATCCTTACTAGCTCAGCATAAATAATTGAAGGGACATGCGTTAAACTATTAAACTATTCTGAATTGGTTTTAGCAATATGCAACACATAACACTAAATCGATCGGGATTATCTTATTTAGATTGATTTAAGGTACCTAGCATGATAATTCAATTGTCCAAGGTATTATCTTATTAGGCGTGATAGATCAATCAAATTAATAGTTTGACAATTTTATAAAAGGGTGATGAAAGCGATTAAATCATATGAGGGACTGTAGACACCTACTTTTGTCCCCATTCCCGAAAGGGAAGGTTCGATGATGAGAACAAAAATCTCCACTTGGCAACGCATCTCCTATAAAATAACGAATCTCAATCGCCCTTTTCATTTCACCCGAACCTGCTATTTATAGAAACCTGCTATAAATAGTAACTTCCATAATAGGTAGTTGTTAAAAGTGGCAAGTCATAAAAGATAGAAACCTGTCAGAATTAGGTGTTGCACTCCAACATAAATCCTAAAAGAGATAGAATTTGCAAGAGGAATCCTATTCCTAGTATAATTCGAAAATAAGAGTTACGTATTGATTAAAATCCTAACGAACCTAGAGTTTGTAACGGGCCCAGACGCATTCCGTCATAAAGTTAATACGCACTAAAAGACTCGGATAAGTCTCAAACACTCCGGATTCTAAGAGTCCAAATCTGACAAAGAACTCGGCCCAAACATCATTTTCAACGCCCAGCCCTGGGCGCTGAAATTGCCTGGATCCCATTTTCAACGCCCAGAGATGGGCGCCGAAATCTTTAACGCCCAGCCCTGGGCGCTGAAATTACCTGGGTACGTGTTCTCTCCCAATTCTTCTTGGATTAGTGCTCTAAAATTCTATCTTTCCACGAACTCTTTTCTATAAATACAACCCCAAATTCGACGTAAAAGTGACACAACACACAATTCATATTCTGAGTATTGACTCCAACCCCTAAGCCTAAGCCTCACGCTGCGAAATTGATCCTGCGTTCTGTCGCAATCGATCCAAAAATCGAACAGAACGTATCCTGTCCCTTGTAGCTGGAGAATTAAGCCCGTAAACTTGAGATTCGTTAAATAAAAGGAGAAATAGCAAAGCCAAAGTGGTTAGTTTTCTGAGAACCATGACGCACCTCTCAAGGGTGTGTCGTAATGTGTCCCTTCGCATGATTTAATCGCTTTCCTCGCCCTTTTATAAAACTGTTAAACTATTAATCTGATTGTTCTATCACGCCTAATAAAGATAATATCTTGGGAAATTGAACTATCATGCTAGGTCCCTTAAATCAATCTAAACAAGATAATCACGATCGATCTAGTATTATGTGTTGCATATTGTTAAAATCAATTCAGATTAGTTTAATAGTTAACGCATGTCCCTTTAATTATTTATGCTGAGCTAGTAAGGATATCCTGCCTCTGGAGTTATCAAAGAGCGAGTACTCCTCTCGGTAGTTACAGTCCCCTGAACCCTCAACCTCTTCCTTGCGGGTGTACGTTGAGAGATCCCCACACCAGGGATCACAAGGGAACCTATGGCCGTCGTGGTCAAACATAATTGCACTCCCTTTATGTCACGATAACCGGGTTTTGTCAGTTTTTCTCACTGTCGTTAAAACCTGAATGGCGACTCCTATATTACTAGTCAATTGGGTGTAAACTCACAGGAAATCCAATTACACTTGATTTGACAAAAAGAAACGTCACGCCCACGAGGGACGAGGTCACGCATTAGCCTCGTGCTTTTTCGACCCCCTCACAGTGGTGACTCCACTGGGGATAGTGAAGGAAATACTCGTGCTCATAGGTAATCAAAATAGCCGAAGGGTGAAACGATCCTACCCCGCGTTTATTTCCCCATCAAGTTGGGACGACCTGAAAATCAGCATATTAATGTGAACGGACAGAACCGCATGACGAATCTTGGCTCCCTTGGATGTTTCATCTCGGGAGTTGGGACTAAGGATACCCATCGCCAACCGGGGGTTGCATACGCTTCGAATGTTGTCCACTCGGCACTTTTCTCTAGTAGTACACCCGTCCCAAACCCAATCGCTCGCCCATTAGGTCCCTCTCATTGGTGCGTGCCCCCTTGGCTTACATCGTGATTGGCCTCTTGGGCGAAATTCGTCTGTTGAAGGCACTACCTCTACCGGGGCATGTGTTGGATCTGCGATAGAAGCGGTACCAAGCCGGCGTAAATTCTACCCATAGAAGCCCATCATAAACTACATGACATATTATTATTTTGCCTCATGATGTAATGTTAGTTATGTGTAGCGAATTATGTGATTGTGTGTGAAAAATAATGCTAGAAAACCAACGACCTTAAAAATTGCCCAAACATTCATAAACCAATTGGCCAAAGAGTTATACCAAAATACGTGTTCCGCAAACCCAAACGATCGCCACAAAAATAAGCAACGCTCGGGATGGCCCGTAACGAATCCCACAAACGCCGCACAACGCGTAAAGGGCGATATTAGGCAAGCACGCAAAATCAAAGTCGCATAAACGAAAAGATATACGCAAACGAAAGACGAGGACCAGCCAGGACGCATTTTAAACGTCCCTGGCTGGGCGCCAATATTTCTCACGCCCTTCGCTGGGCGCTGAAGTTGCTGCCTGGCCTTTTGGTCAGGCACAGCAGCCTCGTTGCCCGCGCATAAAGAAAAAACGTAGCAAAAAAAAACCTTTCGTAAAAAAAATTGTTGCGAGGGCGTATGAAAAGGCACTCGATTCTAAAAGCGACTAAAAAAAATAGTAATAAATAACTCTTCGTGTCGTTGTTAGGCCTCCTACGACGACAATGTTCGGCACCAAAACCGAGCATGCTAATAACTATGAATGTCACACGGGCAAGTGTTTCGAAAATCTAAAGAATGACCAAGGAAAAAACCAAAAAGTGTACCAACAAAGGAGAGAATGAAAAAACCAATAGAGAGAGTCAAAATTCTAGACTAAGTAATGCTTAAAACTTTGGGGCCTAAACTTTAGCTTATCTTATGCATAGGGCTAGTCCTGCCACTTGGTGCCGATCTGAAAATCAAAGGTTAGTGCGTCTCGAAGCTACATCACCAACGCAAGGTTTAGTAACTCTAAGCTCCGTCCGTCATTCCCCCTTTCAAGGATCTCCGCTCCCCCAACCTCGATTCGCACCCTCAAACATGTCCATCGAAGAATTGCAGAACCAAATGGCCCAAATGACCCTACTCATGAACCAACTGAAAGTGGAAAACGAATCCTTAGCGGCTGCGCAAGCCAAACATTTTGCATTACTGGTCATTTGGCCTCCTGAAACCGAACTAGTCCAAAAATTCATTGACGACCTGCACCCAACTTACAAACAACATCTTAGATACTTGGGCCTTGATACCTCCAAGAGGGTTTATGATGTAGGAATAAAGATCGAGGACGACCTCACAAAAACAGTACAAAGAAAACCTGCATACAAGAGTAGCACCTACCACAGGGGCCCCACGCCCCAAGCCCAAGAGGTCCATGCTCTGGAAGAAACCCCAACCCGAAGGAACCCGGGAAGGTGGACCCGAAATTGAAAGTTTGCCCCACTCGGGTCGACTCTAGTATAAGATTTCCAAAGACTAACCAATCAGGGAAAACTAAGGCCCATAGGCCCCACACCCGACCCTCCAGTCAAAAATAAGTACTGGGTCGAGGGCGCTCGCTGCGAGTTCCATCAAGGGAATGGGCATGATACTGAAAACTGCTGGAAACTAAAAAACACGATCCAGGGTATGATAGGGGAGATAATACCTCTCCCCAACGTTGGCAAACCCAACAACAACAAGAGCCCACTCGGTTCTTGTCACATCTCTCTTGACCAACCAGAAAATATGAACTTTGACCCTACGGCGTATATTACGCCCCAAGGTGCACCACTCGCCATGGTCCCTATGGATCAAATCGAGAGAGAAGTGTGTGGTGTGTGGGATGATGATGCTGAAGATGTCTACATGTCTCAAGCATCGGGCCAGGACCTCTTTACTGAAACTTGGCCCAAATCTGAAATTTTCCATGACTGTCATACCTTGGATGAGGCACCTCACCTCACCAATACCAAAACAGCTGAAATATTGGACAACCAGGCTCTATGGACATTGTTTAACGAATCGAGGCCTATGGAGGACGAGACTGTGATGACTACCCTAGCTTTACAAGATGAAGGTTTCGATCCAACCCGGTTAATCTCTCCTGCATCAACACTAGAAGAGGCCGAGAACGGATGGGTGAAGACATGTCAGTGGGTCAACACAAAGGGAATAGAATTCAAGATGAGTACCGGCGAAGGACCAAGGTTTTACGAGACTAAACCCAAGGCTTGAGCCATAGAGAGCACCTTAGTAAAGAAAAACGCCTAGTAGTTCTTTAGATTGATAGATAAAAAAAATAAAATAAAATAAAAAAAAGGCTTTAGATGGTCCTAAGACCCCTTAGAATATAGGCAAATTTTATTTCAGTGTGTTTTCCTTACTTTCCAAATTAATAAAGGCGTAAGATTTCTCCTAAAAACTTTTATTCTAACACTAAATAAGCACTAAACGTACTTGCAAATACAAAAACAAATAAGCGGCCCACTCTAGGCCCAATAAACAAGGCCCACTCGTTCTTGAATCGTGACATTGAAATTCAAAAGAAAAAAAAGAGTCCCAAAATGAACCACACTATCATATTGCCAAAACATAAGGTTCTAAAGTTAATACGCACTAAAAGACTCGGATAAGTCTCAAAGACTCCGTATTCCACGAGTCCAAATCTGACAAGAAAATACGGCCCAGACCCTATTTTCAACGCCTGGCTCTGGGCGCCGAAATCTTCGGCGCCCAGCCCTGGGCGCTGAAATTACCTGGGTACGTATTCTCTCCTAATTCTTCTTGGATTAGAGCTCTAAAATTCTATGTTTCCACGAACTCTTCCCTATAAATGCAGCCCCAAATTCGACGTGAAAAAAAAAGACAACACACAATTCATATTCTGAGTATTGACTCCAACCCCTAAGCCTAAGCCTCACGCTGCGAAATTGATCCCGCGTTCTGTCGCAATCGATCCAAAAATCGAACAGAACGTATCCTGTTCCTTGTAGCTGAAGAATTAAGCCCGGAAACTTGAGATTCGTTAAATAAAAGGAGAAATAGCAAAGCCAAAGTGGTTAGTTTTCTGAGAACCGTGACGCACCTCTCAAGGGTGCGTCGTAATGTGTCTCTTTGCATGATTTAATTGCTTTCCTCGCCCTTTTATAAAACTGTTAAACTATTAATCTGATTGTTCTATCACGCCTAACAAAGATAATATCTTGGGAAATTGAACTATCATGCTAGGTCCCTTAAATCAATCTAAACAAGATAATCACGATCGATCTAGTATTATGTGTTGCATATTGTTAAAATCAATTCAGATTAGTTTAATAGTTAACGCATGTCCCTTCAATTATTTATGCTGAGCTAGTAAGGATATCTTGCCTCTGGAGTTATCGAAGAGCGAGTACTCCTCTCGGTAGTTACAGTCCCCCGAACTCTCAATCTCTGCCCTGCGGGTGTACGTTGAGCGATCCCCACACCAGGGATCACAAGGGAACCTATGGCCATCGTGGTCGAACATAATTGCACTCCCTTTTTGTCACGATAACCGGGTTTTGTCAGTTTTTCTCATTGTCGTTAAAAACTGAATGGCGACTCCTATATTACTAGTCGATTGGGTGTAAACTCACAGGAAATCCAATTACACTTGATCTGACAACGTCACGCCCACGAGGGACGAGGTCACGCATTAGCCTCGTGCTTTTTTGACCCCCTCACAATGAACGATTATGTCTGCTCGTTTGAGAATTTGTTTGCTTTGATGCTAGCTAAACGTCGCACCGTAAAAGGAGGCTATAAAAGCAGTTATTGGGCGTACTATGAATCGAAGTGAGTGTTCATAGATTGCAAGAATTGATTGTCCTCCTATCTTTGATAGGATATGGTGTTGTTGTGTAACAAGGCCTCTCGGAGAGTTAGATACTGTGAAAATGCATGGTTGTGCTCAGAATGGTTAAGGCTTAACCTTCTGTAAAAGTTTAACAGTTGAGCTCTGTAATCCGAGAAACACTGCTAGACCTAATAAGGATGGCTTGGATCTTACCTTATGTTCAGCAAGTAACACTAAGAGACAAAGGAATGTGAATGCACACTTGTCTGAATGACAAGTGGGAGACTGAAGAAATATGTCCTTCAAACAAGGTGCATTAAGTCTAATATCAAGGTTCAGAATAATTGCGAACAATTAATTCAATGAGATCAAGTGATCGGAATAGCTAGCTGGAGCAATGCTTCTGATCAGTGAGTTCTAATGAATATTAAGCTCACAACTTACTCTTGACTGAACCTACAAGGTCACACCAATGGCACGTAACAGATCACCGGATTAAATGAATCGGAAATTCATTTAATAGCTTTTCGGAAAATTAGTTCGAAAAACATAATTATACGATTAAACATTGGATCGTGAAATCGTATATCGTATTGCGCATATTCGTAAGCTAGGCGAGACGAATAAACATATCGTACGACATTGGATCGTCAAGTACGAAACGATAAATAAATTGTCGAAGGATAATTTAATCGCAATACGAAAGTAACCCACGAGACGGAGCGCACAAGCGCAAGGCCCATGGGTGCAGCGTGCATGGAAATGCAACGCTGGCCCAAAGGCCTTGGCTGTGTAGCGCGCACGGACCAAAGGAGTAAGGAGCAGCAACGACACGCGGCCCACGGCCCAGCTGTGCGCGCCTGCTGCTTCCTTTGCGTGTGGGGTTGGCCGGCCAACTTGGTTGGCTTGCCCACCAAGTTGGTTGGTTTGCTTATTATGACTACTAGGTTATTCTAATAACCTAAGTACACCTTTCCAACACACCTAATCAGATTACACACATCAAACCCTAAGGATGAGAGAGAACCCCTAATTCTCTCTCAGCCTCCATGGATGTGTTCTTCCCAAAAGCACAAACTCTTGAGTAATTTCTAAGCTACGATTATCAAAACGGATCTGATCGTGTCGGTGAACCAAGTAGAGGAACGACAAGTGGAGTTCTAAGTTCGTGTTCGTTGACAGATTACTAGGGAAAATACGCTTCGAATGTAAGTTTGCTTAATCTGTGCTTTATACATGTTTCCTGGCTTTGGGGATTGTTTCCGCACATGTTATTTTGTTTAACTGTATTCCGCTACAAAAATATATACAAAAACTAATTGTTTAAGGCTTTTTTTGAAAGATAAAATAAAATATATCACAATATAGTAATATTTACAACATATTAAAGGAGAGAATAAATTTTTTTTAATAGGTTCTATTATATTTTATTAAGGAAAAATCGGTCCGGTCCAAAATCGGGTTTCGGACCGGACCGGACCGGATCGAAGACCGGAAATTGAAATTTCTCGACCCGAAAACTGGACCGATTGGCTTCGGTCCGGTCCGGTCCGGTTTGGGTCGGTCCGGTCCGGTCCATTTTTTCGGTCCGGACCAATTTTTGCACACCCCTAATTGTGACTATATTGTATCATTTCAGAAAGTTGTTTCTGTTTCACTTTTTCACAGGTTACCGTGCACACAATCCGCATAATATATTTAGTTACGTGTTATAAATATTTTGAAATTACACATTCTGAGAATCAATTGAAAATATAAACATTTACTACACATGAAAGATTACAAATAGATAAATTTTTGAGGAACGAGTCAAAGTGTAATGTAGATTGATCTTCCAAGAACATAGATATTAGCAGGCCGAATAAAATTACGATATTATATTTCGCGTTGTACTTAAGCAAAAATAAGATCAAGCTTAAAATTTAATTTCCCACTGCATCATTGTTGAATTTTCCTAATACGTAACGTAGTTGATTTTAACTAAAGAAGTTCTATATTACCCCTCATTTAATTATTTAGTTCCATTGAAAAGAACAAATTATGTGTAAGTAGATTTTAAATTTTTCTAAACTTAATATTTCAACTTATTAAACCGTGCAATTGCACGGGTACTATACTAGTTAGAGGTTTATTAACTTACTTCTAATCTTATCTTTTCTTTTTGAATAGTTACGTTGTTTCAAGTCAGTTTTCTCTTTATCTCTATTCCTGAATGTTCTCATCAAATATTATCATCTCTCTCCCTCTTTCTCTCAAAAATTGCTTTACGTTCATATAAATATTTTTGTTTTGCTACAACTAATATTAGTTTAGAAAAATCTTGGAAGTAACTTAACCGGTAACTCATAATAAAAACTAATGGGGGAATATAACTTTAATGACAGTGATAATCACGACCCTAATTTATAGTCTCGGAAATCATTTCTAACGGATTTCTTGTGGAAAGATTTAGGCCCTGGTCTGGTGGGAAGGGGGAGATGGAGGAGGTGGTGGTTGATGGGGGCATGGTCAGATGGTGAAGGAGGAAGTGACTCCACGTTTGAATGTGCGAAGTCTTATGATGATTGGTTAGCCTAAAATAATGATGAGTTAGGTTAGTCACAAATAATGGGATAAGGCTAGAGATGTACATTGGCATCTTACGCACCACCTTGATGCCACCTAACAAATCCCACTAAAAAAAGAGAGGGAAAAGCTTTCTGAAAAGAAGATATTGGGCGGCAAAAAAATTCAGCAAATTGCGTCATTTTGTGCAGTTCCGCGGGATGCAGTTGCGCCATAATACCCAATTTCATTTTGCCGCCAAACATTTCTTCACCTCTTATTTTCATTCTTTCACCTCCATAAATAAAAGAGGAACTGCAAATGGTGTTTTCTGGTTTCCGTTTCTATAGTAAATGCAAAGCACTTGATTCTTTTTTACCCACCCTGAATTTTTTTGTTCTTTCCTTTTTGGTTGAGCATTCATATTTTATTTATGGAGGTGAAAGAATGAAAATATTTTGATGTTTTATTACATAAACCTCCCTTTGTGATGCATATAAGGTGTTTGATAAAATGCTTAATTGAAATAATAAATTTAATCTACCTTTTCTAAATTAGTGTCAGTTGCAAAAGTTAGCTATATTGATGGTTGGAAGAATGTGTAGAAGAAAACTAGCTATATTGATGTTTTATTCTTGAACGGAAGCAAAAGTTGGACCCTTTACCAAAGGTTGATGAAGATGACAATGGCTTTTCAGAAGTGACAATGGTCGTATATTGCAATATGCAATCTGATTATGTATTGTTTATTATGATTCCTTAAATACTAAAAAGAAACCATAAATAATAGTAACATAAAACAACAATTGCCCAAAGAAAAAAAAAGATCCACATATAAAGGATCGAACGCAGGTCTAGAGGCAGTGTAAAGATAATTATATAAACTTCGTTGTAACCAGTTTGGCAAGGGGTATCAGCACATCCATTTGTGCTAGAAAATATATAATGTATTTGAGATTTTGAGAATATAGATAAGGTTTTATATGCAGCGAATGTTTAGATTTCATAATACATGAAATGATCCCACAATATTAAAATTTATACTTATAAAATTTTATTTTCATTAAATAAAACATACGGAGTATCCTAGTAAAAATATAATAAAAAAAAGCTTTTTCTGCCAATAACCCTTTATTGAATTAGGACCGAATATTGTATTATTATCTACGATTAAAAAAGATGATTTCACCTTTAAAGAAATCTTATTCGGAATTCTCAAACTCCGTAAAATTATATTAAAAAGTTTCGTTTGAAAAGACATATGTGTTGATACCCTCTTGCTAAAAGGGTCACTACTACACTGCTATAACATCTACTCGATCTAACTGCGAGAACCCGTGCTTGATTCTTGACTAGAGCAAAAATAACCAATATTTTAATTGTGACAAACCAATTTATGGGATCATTTTAGTCAATAAAACATCAAACTTAATATTGAATGTTTTTTTCACCTTTAACTATGAATTTTTGGTAAATCGTTATCTTTATGGGGACTATCTGATAATTAATTTACCTCATTATCAAAAAAGAGTTGGTTGTTAAAAATATAATTTATTTTTTCAAAATTATATATATATACTACATATTTTTATGATTACACAAAGGCTTACAATAAAACTTAACGATCCCAGAAATAGTAACATCAAATTTTTTATTACCGTATGTCTAAACCTGTAAAAATAGTAACATTATCCAAAAAAAATAACTCCGTACGCTGTAAATGAATTATTTAGATCAAACTTCGAACAGTTAGCCTTTAATTACTAAGTTTGGCTAAGATTACACAAGATCATATAACTTTTGAAGAAGTTAAATTTAAATATAAATAAACTCAAGTAAAACAGATGTGTAACTCCTGACATTTTCATAAACATCTACTCAGTAAGTTGTTTACTTCTTGTTATAATACAAAATTATGACCCACCACCAAGATTAGAAAAGATAGCTAGAACACATGAATGTGTTATAATTTTATCTACGATTATAAAGGATCATTTCACCTTTACATAAATCATATTTAGAATTCTCAAACTCGGTAAAATTAGCTTAAAAGATTTATGTGTTTGCAATGACTTACGTGCTGGTACCCCTTGCTATAATGGTCACTACTATGTTGTTACAACATCTACTCTAACTGCGCAAACCGGTGTTCGATTCTTCTCAAGAGGATAAATAACTAAATTTTTTATTGCGGAAAATATTTTACGGGATCATTTTAGTCATGAAAAGATCAAAATATTGGATGATTTTTTGGTTACTCGTTTCCTTTATGGGGAATGCACTCATTGCTTTTACGGAGAATTAAAGATAATTAATTGCTAATTGTTGGGAACTTAAAACAAATTTGAAATTCAAAATTAAAATTTCAAAACACATTTCAAATTTCAGTTTGAAATTTTCAAAAGAGATGAATCTTTTAAAATTGAGGTGGCATATTATAAGTGGTGGTGTGCAAGACGCTCTTTCACACCTTGTGTACTTCTATCATCTTCCCAAACAATGGCACGGAGTATTATGATATTAAGCAAATAAGAACATCATCATTAATTAGTGAGTCTTTACTTGGGATCAAAAAAACTTTCATAATTGCTTTTATTTTCTACAATGATCAGTCATTATTTTTTTAAACCTCTTTTGAGATTCAAACATTTCAGTAGTGAAATAGTCTATTCGAATCGAAATCTAACCCGAAAATACTAGGCCTTGAACAAAATTTTATTACACATAACCTGATTCTCACTACCTCAAAATTGGCCAAAAGTATCACAAATAAGAGACCTCTTTTATAAAATAAGAGGTTTCTTAATATAAGAAACCTCTTATTTTAGAAAAGAGGTTTATTTGATTGAAATGTAAAAGACCACCCGAAAGAAAATGGTCTCTTTGTTTTGCTTTAAATATTCTGCCTTATCTAAGAAACCATTTATCTGTTTAGGAGGTTTCTTTATTCGTGAAAGAAAAAAAAATAAAAAAAACAAAACCGAACAACCCGGAGAGTAACGGGTCAAAAACCCGACCGAACTCATTTTTTACCCGGCCAATTGAAAATCGTTGTATTTATAGTAATAAATGAGATTATGAAGAATTTTAAGCATAGTAAACACGATGTTTTTACTATAGTTGGGTGTAATACTATTTTGGCTTCAATTACAAATACCGTTTTATGGTTGAATTTGACTAAATATAAACTTGTCTATGAAATTTGGTAATATATGCGCATATTTTGTATACTAGATTTTAGCCCGTGCGATGCACGAATTCTATTAAATTGTTAAATTAAAATAAAAATTCTGCTATATTTTATATGTTAGATTATATTAGTTTTTTTTTTTGGATTGAATTTCATTTTAGATTTATTTTTTAATTATTAAATTGTTTGATTTTGGATGAAGTTGTATATGCGTTGACATTGCACCTAATTATGTATCTATGTGGCACTTCACTTTTTTAATTCAAAATAATTTCAAAATCTTATTTTTCATTTGTCTAATTAAACCATTAGATTTCTTACGTGGCGCTCTAATATTGGATTAATGTTTAATTTTGGATTGAATTTTGTTTTAGATTAGTGTTTGATTTTGGATGAATTTTATTTTAGATTTATTTTTCAATTATTAGAGTGATTGATTTTGTGGAAATATATATATTAGTAATTAATTAATTAAAATATATATGTGGCCCCTAATTAATTATCTACGTGCACTAGTAGAAAAAACCCTTATTGCAGCGGGCTTTTAGACCCCTGTTGCAGCGTACATCGTATGCTGCAACTGGGGGGCCTGCAACAAGTCTGAACTTGTTGCAGCGTACATTGTTCGCTGCGAAAAGTGCTTTTTAGCAGCGTACATATATTATATATATATATATATGTACGCTGCAACAAGTGTGTAAAATTAGGCCAAAATCTAGACTTGTTGCAGCGTACAAATTGGTGTACGCTGCAAAAAAAACTCATTCTGTTGCAGCGAACATCTCTTTGTACGCTGCAACAGGTAATGATTTTTGCTAAATTTTACACCCTTGTTACAGCGTACATATATATGTACGCTGCAACAAAGAGCTTTAGGCGGAATTTTTTTAATTTATTTAGGGATATCTAGAGTGCCTTGCACACAAATATAGAAACCTGTCACAACAATAATAATATCGCTAATAATATCGCAACCTGTATAACAATTATAAAAACAATAACCGGTGTTTTGTATATTATATATCCCAAAACAAAGTGCATGTAGTACATTCAAAAATATGTACGTTCCAATTTCAACGTACGCATACATTTTAATATAAAAGATTGTTCTATAACATCTAGGCCAACTCGATCAAACGCGCTCAGGCCAATAATAAATACTTGCTGGTAAAAAACTTAGCCCATTGCTCAGGAACCACATCAATTTCCTCACTAGCATAAGGCGCATTCCTCGTAGTATAGAACTTCAAAAACAAAAATTTGATGGGAGCATTAGATTAAATGTCATTTTAGTCTAAATATGACATATAACGACCCAATGAGCCTTAAATGTGCATAAATAGATTGGAATGAGTATTGAAAACTTTAAAACTAAGCATATTAATCATGTAATAAGTTTGAAATAAGTCCTTAGGTTCTTTAGTTCAAAGTTGGAACGAAAATGTCATTTTAGTCTAAATATGACCTATAACGACCCAATGAGCCTTAAATGTGCGTAAATAGATTGGAAGGAGTCTTGAAAACTTAAAACTAACCATATTAATCATGTAAAGGGTTTAAAATGAGCTTTTAGGGTCCTTAGTACAAGGTTAGGAGCGAAAATGTCTCATTTTAGCCTAAATATGACCTATAACGATCAAACAGTTTCAAATGTGCATAAATAGATCGGATTGAGTCTTGAAAAGTTCAAAATAATCATATGAATCATATAATAAGTTGGAAATTAGTTCCTAAGTTCGTTAGTTCAAAGTTGGGAGCGAAAATGTCATTTTAGCCTAAATATGACCTATAACGGCCAAAGAAGTCTCAAATGTGCATAAATAGATTGGATTAAGTCTTGGAAAGTTGAAAATAATCATATGAATCATGTATTTAAGTTTGACATGAGTTTTTAGGTTCGTTAGTTCAAAGTTGGGAGCGAAAGTGACATTTTAGCCTAAATATGACCTATAACGGCCAAAGAAGTCTCGAATGTGTAGAGATAGATTGGAACGAGTGTTGGAAATTTAAAACTAATCATATTAATCATGTAATAAGTTTGAAATGAGTCCTTAGTTTATCTAGTTATGAATTGGGAGCGAAAATGACTTATTTTAGCCTAAATATGACCTATAACGACCAAAGTCTCAAATGTGCATAAATAGATTGGATTGAGTCTTGGAAACTTAAAACTAATCATATAAATCATGTTATAAGTTTGAAATTAGTTCTTAAGTTCGTTAGTTCAAAGTTGGGAGCGAAAATGTCATTTTAGCCTAAATATGACCTATAACGGCCAAAGAAGTCTCGATTGTGCATAAATAGATTGGATTAAGTCTTCGAAAGTTAAAACTAATCATATGAATCATGTAGTAAGTTTGAAATGAGTTCTTAGGTTCGTTAGTTCAAAGTTGGGAGCGAAAATGTCATTTTAGTCTAAATATGACCTATAACGATCCAATTATCCTTAAATGTGCATAAATAGATTGAAACGAGTATTGAAAACTTAAAACTAAGCATATTAATCATGTAATAAGTTTGACATGAGTCATTAGCTTATCTAGTTCAAAATTGGGAGCGAAAATGCCTTATTTTAGCCTAAATATGACCTATAACGACCAAACAAGTCTCAAATATGCATAAATAGATTGGATTTAGTCTTGGAAACTTAAAAATAATCATATGAATCATGTTATAAGTTTGAAATTAGTTCTTAAGTTCGTTAGTTTAAAGTTGGGAGCGAAAATGCCATTTTAGCCTAAATATGACCTATAACGGCCAAAGAAGTCTCGAATGTGCATAAATAGATTGGATTAAGTCTTGGAAAGTTAAAACTAATCATATGAATCATGTAGTAAGTTTGAAATGAGTTCTTAGGTTCGTTAGTTCAAAGTTGGGAGCGAAAAAATGTCATTTTAGCCTAAATATGACCTATAACGATCCAATTATCTTTAACTGTGCATAAATAGATTGAAAAGAGTATTGAAAACTTAAAACTAAGCATATTAATCATGTAATAAGTTTGAAATGAGTACTTAGGTTATCTAGTTCAAAATTGGGAGCGAAAATGCCTTATTTTAGCCTAAATATGACCTATAACGACCAAACAAGTCTCAAATATGCATAAATAGATTGGATTTAGTCTTGGAAACTTAAAAATAATCATATGAATCATGTTATAAGTTTGAAATTAGTTCTTAAGTTCGTTAGTTTAAAGTTGGGAGCGAAAATGCCATTTTAGCCTAAATATGACCTATAACGGCCAAAGAAGTCTCGAATGTGCATAAATAGATTGGATTAAGTCTTGGAAAGTTAAAACTAATCATATGAATCATGTAGTAAGTTTGAAATGAGTTCTTAGGTTCGTTAGTTCAAAGTTGGGAGCGAAAATGTCATTTTAGCCTAAATATGACCTATAACGATCCAATTATCCTTAAATTTGCATAAATAGATTGGAACGAGTATTGAAAACTTAAAACTAAGCATATTAATCATGTAATAAGTTTGAAATGAGTCCTTAGGTTATCTAGTTCAAAATTGGGAGCGAAAATGCCTTATTTTAGCCTAAATATGACCTATACCGACCAAACAAGTCTCAAATGTGAATAAATAGATTGGATTGAGTCTTGGAAACTTAAAACTAATCATATGAATTATGTTATAAGTTTGAAATGAGAAAACTCCACATAGAAAACTCAAACTCCACATAGAAATAAAATCAGTTTAATAATTGTGTTTGCGAGGGGGTATTTCACAAGCAGGAGATGACTAGTTTGAATGATGTATAAGGCTAATTATAATTATGGTAAATAAAAAGCAATTTAAAGACATACCAAGTCATCTGTCAGCATGTCCACCTTTTTCACTTCCTTTGAAAAAAACCAACGGTGACTGCACGTTTTAAGAAAATTACAATTAGTACATGAAAGCTATTGACGGATAGACATACAACGACACTGTAAGTGCGAATAAAATTAGTTATTAGTGTCACTGATGTATTCGCCTAGCTAAGGAGATGCAAGACGGACAACAAACCACCATAGGGTTATAGGGGAAATAACATAAAGTAGCAAGAAAATAAGCACACACTTACTGTTCATCTTTGTAAACACGGTAATATTTCTCTACATGCTGCCGTTGACCAATAACTTGAGTGATTTATATACTAATCAGTTGAGTTGTCCAATAAATCTCAACAATAAGAGAATAAAGTGGAAAAGCACTTTTGCATGAACCCTACAGAATCATCAACAATAAGCCAAGGAAAGGCTCATATGAGCGCAAAAGAGGGAATTACAAATTCACATAACAAGAGACCATAAGCTAACCTACTGAAACTATCATAAACACCTGATCATTTCACATCTCGACATGAAATGGATATTGGATTCAAGAAACTAGCTAGTAATACCATCAAACTAAAAGAGATCCTAAAAAACAAAACAAACAAAACAGATTAATAGATCCCCTAACATTAATATATACTAAATCCTCCACAAATCCAAGGACGGAGTAGAGAATAATGTAGCTAACTTCTAACCTAACTTACTGCACAGAGAATAAATAACTGTTTCAGATTAGCAATTATGGAATACATAAATAAGTTACAGAGATAACTAATTATAGTACCAGCATATATTCTGTATAGTGCAAACTCTGCAGACAAAAGATAAATTGATGTTTGTGATGCAGCAAGTCAGCAACTACCCCTTTCAATAGACAATAGTGTTTCCTTAAGTATAGAAACAACACAAAAATGGAACTTAAATAACCATTAAAAAATCCAAAGCCTTGACACCAACCACCCCTCGCCTCAACCTTCCTCTTGATGAAAATAATTCATGCATGACCCCTTCCCCAAGACCCCTTCATTTGTCCATCATTCTAGCTATTAATTTGTCGTCACTGCCACTTAAATGTTGTTGCAGGTAGATTGAACATAAAAAATGGCAAATGAATACAACCATCTAAATCAGAGTAATTACTTGGTCATTGACGATGTACTGAACTTCCATAAGTATAGGTGATCAAAAAAAATTCACGATGATAAAAATTGTATTCTGCAGTCTGTTTGTTTCAAACATCTTAAGCGCATTCTTCTTCACTTAATTATCACTTCAGGAAGACAGGGAGATTGCATTGCTAACAACTGTTTTATGGCTCGGGAATATATCATTTCAAGTTACTAACAATGAAAACCACGTAGAAGCTAACAACAGTTTTATGGCCCGGGAATGTATCCTTTCAAGTTCTACCAATGATTTATTGCTTTGTAGTATGCATCATTTTATCCCAAGTATGAAAAAATAAGTTATAATATTGACTGTTCTACAGCTCCAATTGCTAATATGAGTTGCATATCTGTTCTAGTGTATTTTAATTTCACCAGCTTCTCATATGGAAGCTACTTGTCAATTTAGTTGTCAATTTTTTTCATAGCTGCCTTGTTTATAGCTTTAACTCAGATTCATGACTCATTGATTCATGACTCATGTAGTTGGCGCCAATGAGTAATCGTAGACTTCCAGGCACAAAAATCGATTACTTTGCAAATGGTTTTTGGGTAACTCTACCTTTTCTTATCCCCTACAAGCAAGAGGCTAGCTGGAACCATAGCAGAATAGGATTTGACTAGGGAGCTCTAACTCAAAGTCTAAAAGAACAGACAGATCTGATTGTAACTAGGCGAAAGAGAGTAAATGTAAATGTAATACTTCATAAGACCAACTCAAAATAATAAGTACCAGTAACAAATTCAGGAGGCTGAAGATTAAGTCGCAAAATAAGCCTTGCAAATGCTGGTGTCAACAGCAAAATAGAAGCCTGCATTTTCAAAAAATCACAAAATAAGAAACTGCTCAAACTCCTGCATGTTCAATTGGTATCAAAATTATAAAACTTCAGTTATGTGTCAGCGTATTGCCATGAAGTAAATCAATTTAATCCAAAAGGGTTACAGATATTCCAGCAAACATTTTCATTGACTTTACAATTAAATTATCAGATTATACAAACAAAAAGAAAACCAAAAAGGTGATTAGAAAAGAAGTGTTCCAGAATCAAATCCAACGTTTTTTCAAATTGCATTCAAATTACATACCAACTTGTAACTTATCTATAATTCTTAAATAATGCCAAAAATTGAAATTTTCAATTGCTAAAGATACAGAAATTATGACTTCCTATGAGCTGGCCTCAGACTTTCAAAAGAGGAAAAAGAGAAACTCTATGAATATAATTAGATATATCAATACCTTAATACAGTTGTTGAAATCCAGACAAGCACGATGATAGATTCCTGCAGGCAGCTACAATCTTCAAAAATTAAGTGCAAAGACTTGAACAACTAAGTAAAATTAAGAGGAAAAAGAGAAAATTCTGAATATAATTAGAACGAATTGAACAACTAGCAAAAAAAAAAATTGTACAAACCCTAATTCTGAAAAAGAAAATCAAAAGGGGACAGGAAGAGAATTACTTGTTGTGGCGATGAGATTGACGGCCGAGCAAGCACCGAAAAACAGACCGTTCTTTCTTGGAACCACCGGCCGAGCTAGTTGAGTTTTCAGCGACTATGTCAGTCGTGGTTCAGCGCGGGGAACGTACAGGACGCGACGGGTGGCGAGGAAGCGAGGAAAGACACTCAACGGCGAGGAGAGTGACGGCGGATCCGAGCAAGCTGAGTTCGACGGCGGCGCAGGACCGGGCAAGCTCTGAGTTCGACGGCGACGGAGGGAATTGAAAACTGAGGGAAGAGTTGAGCGCGGGGAACTCCAAAGTTTTGAGAGAGACATTTTGGTTAAATGAAATCATTAATCAACAATAATATTATTGCAGCAAATAAATTTTGTTACACGGACTTATTGCAGGGTACTATGACATGTACGCTGCAACAGTATCTAGCTATTGTAGGGGGCTTTTAATATGTACGCTGCAAAAAACTCTTTTGCAGGGGGCATTTAATTTGTACGCTGCAATAACCCTTTAAAGGGTTTGACCCGCGTTGACCTCCTGCTTGTTGAAGCGTATTAATACATGTACGCTGCAACAAGGGGGCTGCAACAGGGGTTTTTTCTACTAGTGGTGGCGGTCAATTTTTTAATTCAAAAATAAATTAGAAATCTTATTTTTCATTGACCGAAACCATTAGATTTCTTATTTGGCGCTCTAATGACAGAAACCATTATATATATATATATATATATATATATATATATATATATATATATATATATATATATATATATATATATATATATACACACTTCGTATTAGATTAGATTTATCACCCAAACTAATGAAAATAGATTACGCATTTTAAAATCTATGAACCCATTGGGTCGAACCTAACACGAAAAGTTATGGGTCTTGAACAACATTTGTATACTTGAACCTGGACCCTAAAGTGAAAGATCTGAATTAACCCGAACCAAAAAGTAATTTTTATAACCCGACCGATCCGTTTGACAGGTACCGAGTGACTCTTAAAAAATATTTTTATTAATGAAATATTTTCTTCCAGATTCCCCCCCCCCCCCCCAAAGCGTTCCTTTGTAGAGGGGAAAAAAACTCTTTGAACCCTTGTTTGAGCCCTACATTGAAGATGATCTATGGCACATAATGCACTTCGTAATAAATAATACCATGGAAAAAAAACTGACGGCTCTTTCTCTCTCTACCTTTCCTCATCCAAAGGAAACCTAAAAAACCCAAAACCCTTGTTGCGCCGCTTGCTCGCCGGTGGCCACAACCTTCACGGCTACCGGCGAGTTTGCGTGCCTCCGGCGTAATAGTAGTTAGGTGGTCAATCTAAGCGCACGGTGGTGTTTTTCGCCGGCGAAGAAGTCGAAGAAGGAACGAGGTGTTCATACCGATTGCTTCCTACTCCTCCTAGTTTTCTCCTCTTCTAGTCGGATTCTCTTTTTGCTTGTACGTATCATCGGAAGGAAACAACCTAATTAAGCTCGGTCGAGTTCGGGTCAGACGATTAGTTGGGTCGATTGTCATCAACCTTGGTGCCTATTTCCAGATATTCCCGTAGCGCCGTCGTCGATAAATCGCCGGTAAAGGTAAAGTTAAGGGTTAGGATTTCTATTTTGGGATAGGAAACACTAGTTTAGGTTGTGATTTGTTGTCTTTAGGGTTTTGGAATCTTTAATTCCGAAAGTATCCTTGTCGTCGCCGTATCGTGGTGTCGGAAAACGCCGACCTTGACGGTAAAGGTAAAGATCATGGTTTTGGCATCTTTAATTTTGAATTTAGCCTTGTTGTCGCCGTCTCGAGGTGTCGGAAAAACGCCGACCTTGATGGTAAAGGTAAAGATTAGGGTTTCTAAATTGGTTCTTAATTTTGATGTTTGGTGTCCTTGAGGCTCGATCCCCTGGTTGTTTGTAGGCTTAGTTGCTCTTTGGGTGGGTTGGTTATTTCCTTATGTGTTTTAATAGGTTAATGTTATTATGGCTTCTTTGTGGTTTAGTAGTTTGGTATCCTTATGAGTTTGTTGATGTTGGTAATCAAACGTGGTTTTTGTTGGTGTGGTGTTTAAGTGAGGAAGTGAAGGGGTTTGATTTTATGTATTGGTGCTGGAAGTTTTTGGATGTAATCTTAGGGTAATGCTCTTAGGTGATATGGCAGAGGAAGGAATTGTTAGTCAATGGAAGGTTTGGTGTTCTTGGGTTGTAGTTGTTAGTTGGTCTTTGGGATTAACTTTTGTTAATTCTAATATTAGGTTGGCGTTGCAAGAATTCAACGCTTTCAAAACCCTTAATCTGAAAGCAGCTCCCCAATTTTCGGGGGTTCATAGCTTGCTACCAAAGTCACCAAAGTCAAGTTTAGTGACTCAAGATGCTTGTGAGCGGTTCACAAAGTCTTTTCAACCCAGTTGTGACATTCTTACACTTCCGATCATTTCTTTGTCTTCCATAGTTTACAGGTTAACAAAGGAATACCCCCTCAAACCCTTTTTCATCTCCTATAAGGAAATCATGGCTAACGACGGCTTTGGCACGAGTACACCTTGTTGGTGGTGCAAGCAAAGCCCATTCAACAAACAAGAATGGACACAAATTAAGAATGCATACTTGTTTTGTAATGGCCTTTAAAGACCATAGTGATGTAATTTGTTTAGTTTATGTTGCAATGGTCTTTAAAGACCTTAGTGGTGTAGTTTAGTTTGTAACTTTATTTTATCAATGCAAATTAAGTCTATGCAAAAAAAAAAAAAAAAAATTACCATGGGCTACTTTAGAAAGTAAAACCATTTACCCTTTTTGTTTCCATCCTATATAATATGAAATTATCAATATATTAAAGGTGGATCATCAAATGGTGCATACTATATTACTGACTCCGTTTCAATACTATCTTTTCATTTTTTATTTTATTTCGTTTCATATTGTTCTTTGCACTTTACTACAGTTGACGTCAATGTTATTTTCCGTAAAAGCTTGGTTAAGAAATCTCAAACATTTCATGCAAAAAAATGCATCGACTTTTGAGTTTAATTAAGCTAGCACCTTAATTACACCTTCATTGCTTTTAATTAGCTAAAGTTTCATATGTTCATGCCAACCCCTATTCCGCATCTTATGCATTTCCTTAGTGTTGGGATACTATTCTACATTCTCCTTCACGATCCGTGACTTGACAATGACAAATTGACGACCTCCAGATTAAACTCACTGATATGCCTTTGTCCAAGGATTGGAGAGATGAGGGAGGCCAATGTGGTTTTACTTTTTACATACTCCAATATTTTCTAGTTAAGTTTCTAGTTGTAATTACAACTTGCCAATACTTTATACTGTGTAGCGTAACACATTGTCTCAATAATAATCTGTTTTGATGGCAACAGTTGTGTTTTTTCTTTAAATACTTCCTTCGTTCTTCAATATTAGTCATATTTTGAAAAACACGTGCAGGGTGTTGCTGGGCATTTGCATCAGTGGCAGCAGTAGAGAGGCTAAACAAAATATAAAGAAATGGGCAATTGGTTTCCTTAGGATAGCCGCCTTCGAATTATCAAACAAAACCAGGGCTTATTGACAAAAATCAGTAGCCTTACCAGTTAGCTGCCGGCAAGTGCTTGATTGGGTGAGCAGGATTTTAATTATATTCTACAGTCACTGTAATAGAAAAACAAACAACATATGCATGCAAAACATGTATGCGAGACAGTGTCTGTTTGGATAATATTAATTTTATCCTGCAACTGCAAGGTCAATGGTTGTGTGCAAATCAAACGCAAGATCAAATCTATTCAGGTCACATCAACTACTGTGGTGCCAGGGTTTGACAGCTCTAGTAATTTCAAACAACCCCTTGCTTACTAATGTGGCACACTTAAATTAGATCTCTTTTGTCCTCGACAATTTAGAAATTGCACAACAAAATCACCACAAACACATAACATCATAGACAACAGCTGAATCAATGCCGGATCTGTTGAAACAAATCTCACAGCAAATACCTCCAAATCGGGGAAGAATGTTGGCTGCAAATATCTCCAAAAGGGTGAAACAATGATATAAAAAGAAGTATGTTGCACATATGCAAATATTCAGTTAGTCATTTCATAGCATTGCAAACAAAACTTTTCAGTGTTGTGTTTATACATGATAACAGATATAGAATTTTACATAATATAATGATAAAAAAAAAGAATCAAAATTTTGGGATGGTCAAGCTCACAAGTCACATGGACAAGATTGATGAGGTGAAATTATCAACTCATTTAGTCATCCTCTTCCATCGGCACTTCTGGAATATCAAACCTGTCCTCCTGGATCGTTTTATTGATAACAGATACTGGAGAGGGTAATAATAAGTCAAGGTACACAAGCAAAACAAGTGACAGATTTTCAAGCCATTCTTGAATTAGGGACTAAAACTGTAATAGGAAAACTGCGAAAGATGAAACAAAGACAGCATCAATGAGAAGCAGTAAACAATATGGAGTTGGATGGAGTACCTCAAGCAAAAAAAAAAAATGACCCTTAAATCAACCCAGAATCATTTTACAACTAGCGCACAGTTTCTCCAACTAGGAATCATTTTACAACCAATTTAATGTTGTAAAGCTTGTGCCTACTCAAATTTTTGGTGGAAACTTGGCACATTTAAAACAAAGAAGGTGTGGAAACTTGGCACATTTAAAACAAAGAAAGAAACGCTTGTGCTGAATGCAACTTGGATTCTTGCCATAAATTATAACAAAAAGTATGTTGGACTCCGTGTTAGTGAACCAGGTTACTTTTGTTCTGTCACTTTCTTTTTGTATTTGGGGAGAGGGGCTTGATTGAAGTGGCCAGAGAATAGATATGCAGCCACAAGACTATGCAAAGGAGCATGGAAGAAGTAGGACGTTGGCAGGTGACAAAGAAAAGGCTCACCAGGAGAAGTCAAGTGCTAGTTAATTAATATAATTTCACCTTCTGCCAAGAAAAGGGAGGTTGCAGAATATATTTTGGAAAGGTCGATAAGGAATATCATAAAGGCTGCAAGTTTGATGCTGAGGCCAATCTGCTAGAAATAATTTGCAAATGATTCAGCAGAAACAAATGAATTAAAAACTCAATGTGCCAGTCAAGATTTTTCTCAGTCGCACCAGTCAAATGAATTCTAAATTTCCAAAACTTCCTACTCCAAAATGTGAAGAATGATGCAGGAGCTGATAATAATACAAATCAAGAAGCATTGGTTATCAGGCTTACCTACAGCAAGACACGCCATCTGATACCTGAGTGATAATGTCGAGTAGACTTGCGAGCTGAACACAATTCCAAACTCTACTTTAGTCGAGCTTAACTTAGACTTGAGCTAAACACAAGTACTTCACAAGTAGAGCTCAGCTCATCTAAACTTAATCTAAGAGGGGCTCAAAGTTTATAAATAAACTTAAGGTACTCATTAATACCTACTCTGTTTTTATTTACTACAGTTGCAACTGTGTGAATTGGACCACAAACCAAAAAGGAGAGGCAAAGGGAGAGGAGTTTGTTAGCCCATGCGGGTAGATGACATGCTCAGAAAACAAGAGTATATACTGTAACTATACAACTAATGCACGTGGAAACTTCCATTCTAAACTTGAATGCATCTTACCATTAACATGACATTCCTGTAACAGGAAAGCGTTGCAAACAAGAAAAGAGGAAGTTATAGTTTTTACCCAACTTATAAAAAAACACTACACCCTGGTGAGATTACTTGTTCTAAATATAAATAACAAGCAATACTTTGCATTTATTTTTCTTCTAAAGCCTTTATGCCTTACATAGTACTATAAACATAACAAATGTTCAATGTTTAAAAATATATAGAAACAATTAATTAAGAATTTAAAACTTCACTTGTAATTTTTTGGGGTAAAAGTTCTTTTGATATGCTCAATCTAATTTAGTAGGTCGGTTTATTTAGTTCTCCTGATCTAAAAATTTGAAACCTATTTACAAAACTTTTTAATATAGGACAATTCATTTTTATTTTTCAACAGTCTACCTACCCCACCCCTAACTACCAAGTACCGACACATTTCCTGCTTACTCCCACCCTTAGGCTTTGAATTCTAGAACTACTCTAATTATCCATAACTGTTATCTCATCTTCATATCCATCGTCGGTCCATCTCCTCAAATGACCAACTTTGTTCTCCTCTCCATTCCAGAAACACCTTGTTTGAAATCAACAGCTGAGATCAAACCAACACCTATTTCAACCTTTGATCGCATCTCCACACTAATACAACAAAAATTTGAGTAGTTTAGCAGAATAGATCTGGATTTGAGTTTTTTTCTTTTTGCAAACTACCTCTGCATATCAGGAAAATACTGACAGGGGTTGACGAGATTCCCTGCCCAAGAAAACCATGCAGGAGAGAAGGAACTAGAAAGAAGACAGATAATTGGATGAGTCACTAATGAGTTTCCTGAATTGCAAAGGTTATACTTATGATAGATTGGCAAATGCAGCAATTTTGAGTCGTTTGGGGCAAACTAGATTAACTATAGAATGAAAGAATTTAGCTAACACTGATCAAATCCTCTCATTTAGAATTAATCATCAATGGTTAACCAACAGCCCTAAAAATCCAGCAAACTCATGAGCTAATCAAGATTAGATCAAACAAACTCAAATAAGACTATACCAAATTTAGCTTGCCTAATGGGTTGAGTTCAGCTGTCCTAGCACTCCTGGGCTACGATGCTATCCAACTAATATGAGACATCTACAACGCACCCGTAAATATCAAACATGCCCATAAAAGCGCAAACAAACATCACATAATTAGTTTGCCAAACAGGTATTCAAAAACCTCCAATAAAATCACAAAAATAGCAAGGAGGTATCATGCACGGGGAGCATAAAGATGAGAAAGAACATAAGCAGATCTGGAGTGAAGGATATAAATCAGCATATTATCCTCCTCTTTTTCACCACGGTTACGGCTATTATTAAGCTCTCTTGAAATCTCAGGTGTTACCTACACAAATAATAAATCTCTGTAAAATAAACATGCTTGGAATTTAACAAGTCCTTGCAGATATGGGAGTGCTATTACCAAATAGTGTGTTTGGTTTTGCAATAATTTATTAAGATTGTCTTTGTCTTCTTTCTGCAGTTCATGTTTGTATCTGTTAAAAATATGAAATATAACCATGGCATCAGTGAGATCTGAAGTTGCTACAACGGCAAAAATATAAACCTCAATATAGACTGGTGCAGCAAAAACTTTAAACATACATATTCATTCAAGCGAGAATTTTTAGAACAAACAATACTTGTGGAACAAAATGCTGCAGCAATAAAGCAATCTGATCTCAAACAGGCTTCCAGAAGCTCCACATCCACAATACCAAATGGGTAATAAACTAGTAGCAAGCGCACATTACACCATCAAAGCCATTTCAATAGACAAGTATGAAGTAAATCACAGGGAATAGCCCACTTCACCATGAAATTTTTATTTAGTCACGTGAATTTTTTTTGTTGTTTTCATCCCAGAAGTCATTGTACCTATGTTTTCCTACTCATCAACCACATAAGAAAAGTTCCAATACCATCGACCCTAGAAATCCTAAAGAAACAATAACGACAGCATTTGAAGCACTAATCTCCAGACATTAAAAAATCCTACACAAGATTACGGATTACCTAGACAACTGATTTATATAGAGCTCATAAATGATTAACTGAAATCCATTTTGGAAAACTACGGAGAACATAAAATAAATATTCATACATAGATGAGCAGAGATACAAGGAAACTGAATGCTTCAAGATGGGATAGGCAATTATAAACAAGAGAAACCACAAAGTTCAGGAACCAAGAAACAATGATGGAAAAGTCCCTGAGAACTTTAAATATTTGCAGAAATGAAAATGGGAAAAAACACATGCTCAAGCATGTCATTGACAATGAAATTATTTTCTGTTCTAGAAGGAGGGGGGAATTACTAACCTTTGAACAAAGGCAAGAAGAGTCTGATGCCAGATCACTGGCATAACCCTTGAGTCTTCTACAAATCTCATGAAATGAGCAACCAAAGCATCCAGCACCCGATAAGGCAAAGCATACTTCTTGTCAATAAAAATCTTGATTATATAGCTGCATTGAGGGTCCAGATCAAAGTTTATGTTAGCCAATTTCACAAGTCCCACGAATTTCTACCTTTTTGTGGGCTGAGGTCTTCTTTAATCAATGTGTGAGAAACAAAGAGGAAAAAGGTATAGTTTAATTGTAAGGAATTTAGATCCATGACCTTTTTTACATAGATGCAAAAATGGTAAGGCCCCAAGTTTATTCAAATTTCAAACAAAAAGAAGCATACATTGCAGTTAATTTGCTTTCACGCAGATAAGCAACCTGCACTAACATCTACAGAAGAAATCTCAACATTGTTATCAAAGAATCTGATACTAAGGCCTATTGATTTTATTACATTAACTTGTGAAGCAACAAAGTTTTTCCAAAGAATAAGACTCACCTACCAAAGTTTGGAAATTATGCAGCACAATAAATTTCAAACTCAACTTTACCTTCTACACACAAGGAAGGCAACAAAAACCCTATGTAGAAACATATTAAACAAGGTTGTTACCTGGTAGTCCCACAATATTCCATCTCGGCTAGCCTCATCAACGCAACACTGCAGATGCATTGGATTACATGTTATATGAGGAGTACAAAGCATGCAAAGTAAACAAGGAATAAATTTCAATTTCCAGCAACAAGTGGTCACTTGCACAATAATAAAGTAGATTGAATTTTTGTTTAGAGAACATTTCAAGTTCAAGAAAATACAGACCCGGGAAGTATTACAACCCCATAGAACATTAAAAAAAAATAGTAGCTTTAAAAGGCATTCTTCAAATTCTGACCCACAGTTTAGGCCTAAGGCATAAGGAGCAAAGTTGCAAATGATCACAAGGCAAAATACATTTCTCCTTAGTCCAAACTCCAAACTAAAGAGGTTTATCCATCTCATGAAGATTAGAAGCTTAGCAGCTTGTACAGTTGTGCATAGAAGTTAAGCACAGTTATACCTGTCCTCAGCTTGTTTTCTACCCCAAACGTTTTTTCTTTACACCCTCCAGTTTCCAGGTTTAGGCCCAAATTAAGAAATAAATTGTTAAAACCAGGAGTATATATTAGGTAGACGGATAGAAGAACTTTTCACAAGTAGCATCTCTGCCCGGGCAACACCTTCGTAACAGCAAGAATAACTACTCGTCTACACAAGTGACATTAAATCCTTACAAATATATCAAATCTTTTGTTATCAAGTAAATATTACATTTGTTTTTTGAAGTTCCACACAGATGAGTCCAACTTCACCCAGTAAGTGTTTCCTTTATTTCATTCACTTAGACCCTATGGGGTGGATTATATGTCTACAAAATTAAGAGGAAAAGGAAAAAATAATGACATGTTAAATATTTTAAGGTATCCCTCCTATACAAATTTTGGCCAAATGTCCTCAAGCCAGTGCTAAAAATGTTAACAACAACCACTCAGTGACAATCAAATAAACCCAACCCTGAAGTAATTAATTTATTGTTTAAATTTCTTACCCGGGAAAAGTACCGAGTATTAACTTTTCAATGTGCAATCATTTAAAAGGGTGGCAATCCTCACAATAAGTTCATTTTATTCTCACATTAGATAAAGCTGCGATTTTCCAACATTTGGCATGGCAATTTGCCAATTCCCATAATCAAAACATAGATCTGCCCCTGATATTCCTGTGTTACGTGGACTCCGTTACAAGTATCAAATATTAATCTAGGTCCTCCATTGCCAAATTTGGTTCCATGTAAAAAGGGTGTTAATTGCTTTAGTTGCTTGACTATACTGTTACCTTTTGGTACTTAATAAAGTTGCATTTATTTGCCCAAAAATAATAACCTACTCAGACTAAAGTTTTGACCAACAACAATAACCTGTAATACAGTTCTTAAATCAGGGCAGAAGCTTACAACGGAAGGATTCTAGAATAAGAATTATCCAGCAGCAAGTTCAAAAATAAGAGTAACACGGTCGCTGTTCGATAGGGATTTCCGAAATGAAGACAACCAATTCTCCAGAAACTAAAAAGTCACGAAAACAGCATTCCCTCCCACAAAGAATGTTAGTAGATTCCAAATGTGGAAGATCCTCTTCTTTCTCCACCATACCACCCACATAATAATCACACACAAAAGTTAACTGTACAGGCTCGCAATACCTTCCAGCCAATTCCTATAAGATCTGGTAATAGAAGTTAGCAGTTGCTCCATACTGGTGGCAAGAACTGATTGCATGACAAAAGAGGGCTAAAAAGGCTAAATAAGTCCTTTATAAAAAACAACTCTAAATAAAAGTGAGGTGTCTAAAAAATAATTGAAGAAATTCCTTTGGATAAACCACAGTAATTTCAGTATACACATTAAGGATTGTACACTCTGTCCATAGTCCCTTTAACTATTCGCAGAATCTCTCTTCCTGAACTTCCAGCTACAGGTACTTCATTTATAAAAACATTCTTACAAACAATAAACAAAACTTAGTTTTTGCAATAAAGGGCGAACAAAAGGCAGTCCAAAAGTTGATAAAGACTAGTATCAAGCAAAAGGATGTGAATGCACACAAGATCACTCTTATGGTGCTAAAGATCCCTTGCTCTCTTGACCAGAAGAAACTGGATATGTACTAATCCAGTCTTGCAGATTATAAGGTCGAAATCCTCAATTTGAAATTGGCTTTTTTAACCTTCAGACAAGGAAAATCAGAGGAAGAAAGACACATGATTGAGTATCTGAAAATACAGCAGGGAAGATGAAATGACTGACACAAAGTAGTTAATCCAGGAAGCTCTGTCAGTCTGTGCATAAGAATTGCAGATCTCGACCACTAATAATATCAATAAAATTAGGTTGATAATTTATGCCCGTGTAAGTACTAAGTAATATATGTACAGCAATCAGCAGCGTATAAAAATTTCAAACAAGAAACCACCACAAGCTACAGAAAACACGCAACTTTAATGGTCAAAAGATACTTAATATACCTTGAATGATCTGGAGGAATGGACATTTTCTGTATCACACTTCCTATGATAACTGCTTCCCGAAGATTACAATTTCCAGACTGCATGAACACGGGAAAAAAAAAAAAAAGGAATGTGTTGACACCATCAGGCACACTGACAAGTGACAACTGAAATCAAGGTACGCACAAGCAACCTAGCTACATGAACTTAACTGAAGCAAATCAAGGAAAAAACATATATCATAATACCTTAAAAATGGGGAATAATATCCCTTTAATGAAAGCAGATGGCTTGTACAGAGCTTTCTTCAAAGTTTGATATAACTCAAAATGCAACCTTTTATGCTTTCTTATGTCTTCCCTAACTCGAGGAAGAAGCACGAGTTTGTAAAACCTTTCAGCCTTCATCCTACTCATGTTGGAAGCAAATATTCTAGTAACCTGGAATACTGCGCCGGGCGACCATTTTTCAGGTTCAGTTAGGTATAGCAATTCCTCCCAACACGAAGTATTAGGAATAAGTTTAACTGCTTTTGGTATCTTCCCTGAAGTATAAGTGCTTAAGAACTTCCCCACCCTATTCATCGAGACATACACATTTTGATTTTTTCATGAGGATAATTAAAAAATAAAAATGAAAAAACAAACAAACAAACAAACAAACAAACAAAGGATTACAATAAAGAAGGATACATACCCTTTGTATGTCTCTATGAGATGGCTATCTAATTTGGGAACCGGTCTGCTATCTGGAAACAAATACCGTTTGTAAGAAAGTCAGGCACAAGTAAACACAATTTCATGAGAGTGAAGAGGAAAAATCTCTGGAAACCTTAAAATTTAAAAATTCAATTAATAGAGTATACCAGAGGACACATTAGCATCTTGGTCTTTAATACGAGCAGCAATAACATCTCCAAGTGTACACTGTGGACCAGCATCTTTCGACAAAAAAGCCTCCAACAATTTCTCATCCTCTTCATTAATTTGATCCTGTTAATCATCATCAAAAATCACATCCACATAACAATCAGATTATCCTAAACTTTTATACATTCGGGTATTACTCAACCAAAATAAAGAGTTACACGGATCTTTTGTGGATGCAATAGATTAGTATTCTAAGCATGCTAGAATAAGAAAAACAAGCATCAAAGTCATCAATATTGTAAAACAGAAGTTCAGACCTCAAAGTCCTCAATCTGGTTTCGGGTTTCAAGGAAACCAGCATGGTCATCAATGTCTTCTTCCTCATCCTCATCAACCGGAACATCAACAGCAGAAAACATGGCGATGCCCGGAGTTTTCTCGTCATTTTCCTCATCTACTATTTCTTTTTGCTGTTTAAATGCTTCCTTGAGGATTTTATCGCTCATATTGTTGGAAATCATCTGCAAATTTGTCCAATTTTCAAAATTAACCAAATAAAAGCTAACCAAAATCGTTAAAATTAAAATTGAAGCAAATTGAAGAGCTCAAAATAAATACCTCTTCTCCTTCCTGGTGGCGTTTGGAAGGTTTAGAGCGTTTCTTAGAAACGGCGGTGGGTTGTTCGGCGAGGAACTTCTGTGGATTAACCATCCTTTCGTTTGCTCTCTTCTTCCCCGCCATTTTTCTCTCTTCTTCCCGGATATTTGACGGCAGAGCAGAGAAGGAGAGGTCGTTAGGAGAGGCGCCGGCGACTACAGACACAACTACGACTACAACTAAAACTAAAAGAAGCTGCTTCTGTTGTTAGGGTTTAAGGGGGGAGGGTGGAAAGCGTCCAGGCCAATCAATATACGAAGTACGGAGTTGTATATGGAGTACGGAGCATTTGATAAATTAGATTTTACCATCCCATACACGAATTCTATTAAATTGTTGTTAAAATAAAATTCTATATTTTATTGTTTTTTTGTTTCTTTTGAATTTTATTTATTAATTATTAGAGTGTTTGAATTTGAATGAAATTGAATTCTATTAAAATGTTGTTAAAATAAAATTCTATATTTCATTGTTTTTTTTGTTTTTTTTGAATTCTATTTATTAATTATTAGAGTGTTTGAATTTGAATGAAATTATATATGTGTAATATTAGTAAACTAGATTAGATCTCGTGCACGCACGAATCATGAACAGTTTTTTACAAATTATTTAACTGAATATCCCCAAACTACTGCATAATTATAAAGTTTTGAATATACTCATTTAAATTTATTCATCTAATATGCATATTATATATGTATAATATATTAATGTGACCAACATATCGATTGAATATGTTTTCCGTATTAACATATCGATTTGACTAAAATATTACCAACAAATATTTAGCAAAATTATTATTAGGTAAAACTCCCTCTATTCCATAATGTTCCTCATGTTACTATTCATATAGTCAAAGTTTTTAAACTTTAACCGTTACGAATAGTATAATTATGAATAAAAATATTAACTTGTGGGATATCATTGGATTCGTTTCAATATAAATTTTCTAATTATAATTTTCTTTTTATAATTTTTACTAATGCGAAATTAAAACTACTAACGGTTAAAGTAGTGTATTGAGACCGCACATAATGGAAAAGGGAGGAACATTATAGAACGGATGGAGTATCTATTATTGCCATAATTTGTACACTAATATTTTTTTCCATATATAAATAGTTTATAAAAAAAGATAGAGAATAAAAAAAAATAGATATTTTTTTATGAAAATGGTTTTTGGCGGAAATTTTTTGCACCAGGAAAATGGTTTTTAACACCGCAAATTCTATTAAATTGTTAAGTTAAAATAAAATTCCTATGTATATTACATTACTTTTTTTTATTTTTGATTGAATTTCATTTTAGATTCATTTATTAATTATTAGAGTGTTTGATTTTGAATGAAGTTGTATATGCGTACTATTAGTAAATAATTAACAAAAATATGTATGTGGTACCTAATTAGTTATCTACGTGGTACTCAACCTTTTTAATTCAAAAATAATTTTGAAATCTTATTTTCATCAGCTGAAACCGTTAAAGTTCTTGCGTGGCACTCTACTATTGGATTATTAGTGTTTGATTTTGAATTGAATTTTATTTAAGATTAATGTTTGATTTACATTTTAGATTTTGGATGGATTTGTATATATTAGTAAACTAGATTTTAACCCGTGCGATGCACGGATTTTGTTAAATCGTTAAGTTAAAATAAAACTCCTATTATAACTGCTATATTTTATATAATAGATTAAATTAGTATTTAGGTTGGAATGAGAGGTTGAGTTCTAGGAAAACTCTACGCCGTCGGTGAGGAATTTAAAATATTAAATTATAATATATTTAAATTGGAAACATATTTTCTAATATAAGACTGATTTATTATTTAAATATTTGGTAACTTATAATAATTAGGAAAATTTGTAATTATTAATCCAACCTTTGCCCGATTTTCTTTAATTAAGCCTACCTATGCAATATTTCTAAATAATCCAACCTTTATGACCCAACTACTATTATTAAGCCTAGCAAGTTAATAACCTGCTGTAACCGGTATTCACCCTTACGTGGCAATATAACCGTTACAATTTTTTTCCCCTCCTTTTTTTTAATTGTTATTCTAATGTTCGTTCCTCTCTCCTCTGCGATTTAATTGCTTCATCTCTGCAATTTTCGTTCCTCTCTCCTCTGTTCATCATTTCTCTTCTACCTCTTCTCCACCATTGTTGATCCCTCATACCTCTCCATTCGAAGTTCGTCAAAAATAATCAGCAATTGCTATGACTGGGTTAAACCAATCAACTGTTGGATCTGGGTTAAGGGTTAAGGGTTAAGAGGAGAGAAGGGTTAAGGGTTTTTTGGAAAAAAAATAGAAAATCCTGTTTAGGTGGCACGTGATGTGACGTGTCCAAAATTTTAGGAGGAAAATCAACTTCAGGTTGTCAACGTTTTTAATGTTGACTTTGTAACAGGTAACCGGTCACACAGGCTTAATAATAGTACTTGGGTCATAAATGTTGGATTATTCAGAAATATTGCATAGGTTGGCTTAATTAAAGAAAATCGGGCAAAGGTTGGATTAATATTTACAAATTTTCCTAATAATTACAATCGGAGATGATTGTTTATTAGTAGAGTATGTATTTTAGTATGAAAAGGAATGTAACTATGAAGAATGTATCTATTCATAATTCTAGTAGTAGAGTAATTAGTAAAATCTCCTACGGCTTATTTACTATGCAATTAGCCAGTAATAAGATAAAAATTGGGAAGTCTGTTTGTACTTTAGCATATCATAGTCAATTATTTATCATGATTGATTTTTACTTATTCAGTGAAGTTTTAATCAACTACGGAGTACTATTATTATTGGTGTGCTTAATTAACGCTTTATTTAGAGCGTTATATTATATTGTAAACACTATAGCATGTATAGTATACTTCGTATTAGAAAATAGACAATATTAGAAAAGTATAACTCTAGTTATTATTGAGATATTTGTCATGATTTTATTTGATGTGAATAACAATAATGAGATACTCCCACTTATTTATAACCTTAATATATTGGGTTTAAGTTCTTTGCTTTGGGTACTTTTCCCCTTCGTATAGCCTAAGTACGTATAGATCCCGATAGTTGGTATGACCAAACCCGAACCAAAAGTTTTCCAGCTCCATTCAGTTCAATTCACAAGAACGACATTGTGTTCATTTTTATTCTTTAATGATCTATTTTATTTATTATATAAGTATTACTATTAATTATAATGTAATTTTCATTTTATTATTATTTAGTGTTTACTTTGGACAAATTTTTATTGTAGATTTTGGATTAAATTTTATTATAGATTTATTTTAATTATTAGAATATTTGATTTTGGATGGAATTGTATATATTATTAATTAATTAAAATATCTACTTGACACCTAATTATTTATCTATGTGGCACTTGATTTTTTTAATTCAAAAATAAATTAGAAATCTTATTTTTCATTGGCCGAAACCATTAGTAATCCTAGGTGGCGCTCTAATATTTTAGCAAATATGCCTTCTTTATACATGTATATTAGATTTAATTAATTAGTTAATTAAATATGTATGTGACGCCTATTACTTATCTACGTGGAAGTCGATTTTTTTTAATTCAAAAATAAATTAGAGATCTTATTTTTCATTGGCCAAAACCATTAGATTTCCTACATGGCGCTCTAATAATTCAGCAAATATGTCTTCTTTATATATATATATATATATATATATTGTTCCGGGGTTGAAACGATGGTAGGAGCGTCCTTGATATCTTGAGTTCCGGTCACGTACGGTGCCTGCAAGATGAACTCCGAGCCAAGGGGGGGTCCCCGAGGCGGAGCCTCCGACGCTCAAGTCAGTACATTTGATGTATAAAATGAGGTGTTTAGGGGAGAGAAAGAGAGTAGGGTGGCTTCTCTAGGGTTAGAGAATGACCTCTTTTACCTTGCCCCTTGAGGGGTATATATAGTGCCTTGTTGGGCCTTTGAGACCTTGTAAGTTATATTGGGCTTGAGTAGGTTTTATTGGCTTTTGGGTTAAAATGGTGGGCCCATTTTAACACCCCAACATATATATATATATATATATATATATATATATATATATATATATATATATATATATATATATATATATATATATATATATATATATATATATATATATATATATATATATATACTAGTTTTGAAGCCCGTGCGATGCACAGGTTTCATTTTATTTCTTTGGGTTATTTTATTTCTTTGTGTTGATGCAATTATATATAGTAGGTATTTTATTTATAGGTTCGTAGTTCAAGTTAAGAGGTTTAGAATTAATTAAATAAATTGTGGTGATTTACTGTTCATAACATTTATGTAATGGTAAATTTATTTATGATAGTTTTTTTTGGTTACTCGCATAGTTGCATAATTATATTTGTTGTTCTACAGAAATTTGCAGAATTACTAATGTTTGCTTTTGTATCAGATATTCAAATTAGTTAGAAAACCGATCTTATATTTGGACGACTAAAATTGATACTCTGTACGTACTAGAAGTAAATAAATAAAACAAAGAACCCTGGCTTATGGAGTATTTTCCATCTTAACCAATGAATTACTATTCTTAGTTGTAAACGTACTGATCGAATTTATCATAGTCACTTAAGATTTAAACTTTTAAACTCGTTTGTTTGCATTTTCTTAATATCTTAGATAGCTTAGAATACTCTTTGAGATGGAGAAGAGTCCACACCTTAATATTGTTTTTGTTCTCTCTTTCAAAAAAAAAAAAAAAACTAATACAAATTGTTTATCTTTAACTTACAGAAAAGGGTGGGTAATAAAAAATGAATGGAATCCTCATTATTAAGGTAATTGAAATAACAATCACCATTTGTTATCAATAAATGCCATGAGATTGCTTAAAAAACACATAATAACATCTACGGATATTTCATGAAATACTCCCGAGTTTTGAAGTAATTCACCAAATGCCCATCAAATTCCAATAATTCACCAAATACCCCTGACAATTGACTTAATGCCCAAAATACCCTTACTAATAACGGTCCGTTAGTCCGCCGTTAGCCTAGTTTCATAATTCACCAAATGCCCCTTTTTTAAATTTATTTCACCAAATACCCCTATTATTAAACTTATTTCACCAAATGTCTCAAACTTAAAAATAGTTATTATGATGTTCCAACGGCTAGTTTTTTCGTTTGAAAAGTAGCCGTTACTTATTGTTTGCTTATGCCTTCTTGATCCACTAAAGTCGTGATAATATCTAAAGGCTAATTATGAACAAACGTAGTAAGAAGAGAAAATAATAATGTTGATTGTGTGTTCCACTCAATACAAAGCTACGCAATTTATAGGTATCAAAATAACAAACTAAGCCTAACAATAAGGGAGAAAGATACTAATGAAAAGAATCCAAGCATAAAAAAAAAAATCAATGTTTTGATTAACGAGTGGGATATCTTGAAATGACAATTTGTACATTAAACCCAAGGCATAATCCAAAGAGAAGTTAGTAGGAAAACTTATTCCTGATTTACAGCTACGATGCCAATTATGAGCTATGGATCTATTGATGTCACAAGGAAATTTGACAAGCATCAACTCATCGTACACAAATTCAACTCAACTGCTTCAACCCAGGGACGGGAAACACTTGAGGAGAATCTCAGAACCTGTTTCGAGCTCCTGTTCTAATATGTTCAGTGGAGGAACCAATCTCACTAATTTTCCTTTTCCGGCAGTTAATATTAACAATTTAACATTCCTGAATTTTGACAAGCATCAACTAGCGGGCCAGCTTGTACACCAACTTTATACCAATAATAAGACCCTGCCCTCGGAATTCTAACATGTTGGTTGCCTCCCAATTTCTTTGCTAAGAGTTCTCTGAAGTCCTGACCTTTTTTTGCTAAAAGTACTTGCGTGCTCTCCTGAGTCCTAAGTTATGCATGTCCATCCCAAACCATGACATAAATAGGATTAGCCTTTCTTCATTTCAAAATCACAATAACTATTTTTAAGTTTGGGGTATTTGGTGAAATAAATTTAAAAAAAGGGGCATTTGGTGAATTATGAAACTAGGCTAACGACGGACTAACGGACCGTTTTCAGTAAGGGTATTTTGGGCATTAAGACAATTGTAAGGGGTATTTGGTGAATTATTGGAACTTGATGGGCATTTGGTGAATTACTTCAAAACTCGAGGGTATTTCTTCCGTAACATATAACTATCCTATGTTTGGTGTAATTTTCACACCTAAATTGCGGTTCGTTGTGCCAGATAAAAGACAATATTTTGTCCTCAATTGCGCAGTAGCGGTCTACTATCATTTGGTGCAGCAATCGCCCTCCATGTATAATACTTCACCATAGACTTTAAAGAATACTACGTAAGATGGATATGAGAAGGGTAGGAGGAGGTTGTGAGAGATTGATCGAGCTAAAAGTGATAAGTGTGTCCTTCCGTTGGATGCTTGGTGAGGATGTATCATCAATTGAAAAAGGAAACGATTGAGGAGTTGGGGGCAAAGCCTCCCTCTTTAATTGAAGCTAAGGGAATACTATCTTTAATTATACCATCACCAATGAGTTTTTGTGGATTTTTGGTGGTCGTGCGTCACAAAAGCTTAGGTCATTTGACCAAATTGGTAAAAAAAAGTGGACGTTAAGCGACAAATTGGTAAAAAAAAGTGTCTCAGGCGACAATTTGGTAAATTTAAATCACAACGGCGACGAATAAGTCACAAAATCGATCGGAATTTAGAAAACCTAATCGCGTGACTCACACGCTCATAATATTATTTTTTTCAATTTTTTTCTTCATTTTACTCCAATTTAATTTTATGATTAATATTTCCAACTACCAACTTCATTTTTATATTCCTTCCCTATTTTTCTTCTCCTCCATTTTCCTGCCACTGTCAAACCTAAATTCTTTCATAAATGAAAATACTGGAAGAAGGTTCATGAAATGTGGGCAAGTTAAAAAGATTTGATGCAAATTATTTCTGCATTTTTAATTTCCCCATTTGGAGAGGAGTTGTTTGATGGTTAATTGGCTTCTTGTTGATTTTTTTAAGGGGAATGGATGCAGAACATGGGAGTGGATTGACACTCCTGTTTGTCATGTTGGAAGTCAATTATTTTGCTTCATAAGAGATGATTTAATGGAGTTGGAACCGGACAATGATTTGAAGGTAAATCAAATCAGATTCATGGAGGAAGCAATGGTGAAGGCTTACTATAATGTAGGAGAAGGAATTGGTGGGGGGAAACTTACAAGCGACCAATTTTCATAACCAACCAGACATAATCAAACATCAATCACCATTACTAATTTGGCATTTGAAAAGACAAAAGCAAGAACTTAACTCCAAAATTCACCTTTACCACGCCAAATCTGTGTGTTAATGCTGCTCCTCCCTTATTTTTGTTGAGTTAACTCGGGAATTCTTCAGCAATGATAGGTAAGCACAAAAATGGAATAGGAGGAGAAGAGAGAGAAAATGAAAGAGAAGGAGAAGGGGAGGAAATTAATTACGATTTTTTTTTACGAAAGTATTAATCATAAAATTAAATTGGAGGAAAATAAAGGAATCGAAAAAAAACATTATTAGGAGCATGTGAGTCACGCGTTTAGGTTTTCTAAATTCCGACCGGTTTTGTGACTTATTCGTCGTCGTTGTGATTCAAAATTACCAAATTGTCGTCTGGGACACTTCTTTTACCAATTTGTCGCTTAACGTCCACTTTGTTTTTTTACCAATTTGGTTAAATGGCCCAAAAGGTTATATATATATATCAAAAGCTTATATGTATATATATACAAAAAGGTAGAGAAGTAGGATAAATTTCCGTTGGAATATATCTTTATCATATTATCTACCTGAAGGAAATAATGCCCTTGGTCCAAGTATGCATTCTATGTTAAGTCTAATAAATGCGGTTCAGTATTAATTAACAAGTTAATAATTCAGTGAGATCAAGTGAGCTGAATGCCTAGCTAGAGGCCGCTTCAGTTCAAGTGGAATTAATGATATTAATCCACAGCTTACTCTTGACTGAACCCGTAGGGTCACACAAATAGTACGTAAACGGATCAAGTATTTAATGGCATTAAATACTCCATCTATGAATATTCGGAACCGACGGATCTTGGTTTCAGTGGGAGCTAAGATCGTCACAGGCAAGAAATGAATACTCCGGAAACGATGATATTGCCGGAAACGGAAATATGGATCGTATCGGAAATATGAATATTATCCAAGTCGTAGATGTTACCGGAAACGGAAACATGGTACGTATCGGAAAGTATTATTGGAAATGGAAATATTATCAGAATCGGAAATATTGCCGGAAACGGAAATATTGTCAGAATCGGAAATATTGCCGGAATCGGAAAATAATTCCGAAAACGGAAATATTAAATATTTGTTCGAAACGGAAATTAATTCCGGAATCGGAAATATTAAATATTGTTCGTATCGGAAATAGATTCCGGAAATGGAAATTTAATCGGAAGCGTATCGTACGAATTAGCATCGGACGAGGCCTGCCGGACGAAGGCCCAGCACGAAGCCAGGCCATCGCCCAGCAAGCACGCACGCCACAGCCCAGCGCGCACAAGGCCACGCATGCGTGGGCCGCGCTGCGTGGGCTGCTGCTCGCATGCGTGGGCAGCCCTTGTGGCTGCCGTGTGTGTGTGAGTTTGAGCTCATGCGAGATTCCTGAATCTGCAAGAGTCAGTGTATGATTAAATGTCTATTCCTATTGGATAAATTGATTAAGTAGAATTCATGTAGAATTCTAATTCCAATTAATTCGCATCCTACTAGGATTACGATTCCTTTTCCATAACTCTATAAATAAAGGCCTAGGGGTCATAATTTATACATAAGTTTCAAAGTATTCAAAAGTGAGGTTTTTGAGAGAAAATTCAAACACCCATCTTGCCCCAAAAGTGCCGAATTTTCTGAGTACCTTAAGGGCGATTCTAGTTGGTCAATCTTAAGGCGGATCCGGACGTGCTGTGGACTTTCTACGGAGGGACGACACTTGGAGTCCTAAAAGACTTGTTCTTGTTCGGTTCGGGCGCAGCTAGGGAAGGCACGCAACAAAGAGTATGCATCTAATTATGCTATATGATTATGTGTAAATAATATGTTTCCTGGGTTAATGGTTGTTTCCGCATGATCTATGTAAATGTCATATGTATCATAACCTAACAGTGGTATCACGAGCCCCTTATTATTTTCATAATCTAAATTGCATGAACATGGTTAAATATTACAAATTTGCAAGAATTAAAAGGGGTGATTAATTTTCGTAATTGTTAATTAATTGCAAATTGCGTTTATTTAAATATATGTACGCAGTTTTTCGGCAGTTTCTTCATTACTCATCCGAATTGAGTGATTTTTGTGTCAATTCCGTATGTAAAAGGCATTCTAAAATTTTGACAAAATTAGTATTTTTCTGCCGAACCCAGAATTCTCAAATTCGAAGCCTAACTATGACTTTTCGAAGGTTTTAGTTTTTCGGATGCAAAATTTCGTAAATTTAAGATGTTAAATTAAATATTTGCGATTCCTGTTGATAAATCTTGAATTTTTGATTGACCTACTGCATATGTTTAACAAGTTTGAATGCCTAGTCTTGTTAATTATGCAATCTAATTTGTAATTATGATTAATTTGTTGAAAATTAGAATAATTTAGAATTAATTTGATTTTCATAATTAATTGTAATTTAATTAGAAACCTATGATTAAAAACCACCATAAAAATTGTAAATTTACGATAAATTTTAAATTTTTATGACCTAGACTTGAATCCATATCAATCGGAAATCAATTGGATAATAAATTTTCGATTTTTCGCCCTAAAATTATGAAATTAATAATATTTATTAATTTGTCATTAATTTTAAATATAAATTTTAAATTTTTATGCGATTCGTTCAAATAACTTGCACGCACGAAGCAATGGACGCTTCGTGTTACCCTTAAGGGGTGTTGTATAATGCGGGCATGCGACGACGAGCAAGGGAGCTCGTCGCCCGTGCGGCACGAATGCAATGAGCAAGGGCGTAGTGCACGAGCACAAGGCAGCAGCCCTGCCTTGTGACGTGTGCCACGAGCAATGAACGGATGGGCATGGGCGAGGGGCGAGCCAAGGCAGTCGCGTGTGGGCAGCAAGCGAGCTGCGCCACAGCGCGCGCTGCCTCGCACAACAGCGCGCAGCCTCGTGCGCAGCGAGCGCAAGCTCGCGTGCCACGAGCGCTGCGCACAGCATCACTCGCGCGCGCAGCGAGCGATCTCGCGCGCCAGCGAGCGATGGCTCGCGCGCACCAGCGAGCGATCTCGCGCGCCAGCGAGCGATGGCTCGCGCGCACCAGCGAGCGATCTCGCGCGCCAGCGAGCGATGGCTCGCGCGCACCAGCGAGCGATCTCGCGCGCCAGCGAGCGATCTCGCGCGCCAGCGAGCGAACCAGCGCGCCCAGCGAGCGATCTCGCGCGCGCACTGCGAGCGATAGCTCGCGTGCGATGGGGCGCTGTGCGGAGGCTTGCGTATGGGACAGCAGCAGCTATGCAACGAGCGCATGGGCTGCGCGCACATGGCCAGCAATGGCTGTGTGCGTACAGCCCATGGGCGTGCAACGCGTAGGGTGTTTGCGTTTCGATTAGATCGTTTTGAATGTTTAATTTGAAAATTTCAGTTCACGTAATTTTAATTAATTTTAAAATTAATAATTTGAATTAATTTCTTGGATTTTAATTTTGAATATTATAATTATAATAAATGGAATTTATTCTAATTATTTTACTAAAATTAAAATCATGAATTAATTTAAATGCGACTGAAATTAAATTAAATTTTGGATTCAATTATAAATTTATATGAGCTTTAAATTTTAATTAAATTTGTATGTTTCCGGTTAGACTAGAAATACAATTTTATGTTTAAAATTAGTAAAGCATATGAATTTATTGGTTTGAGTGGGAGCACTTTTTAGTCATAAACTCTTGATTAGGTCTACAAATCCTTAAGGTTAAAACAACTCGATTAGAATTAATAAGGACTGAATAATTGGTAGATTATTGGTGCCCTTGATTAATTGCTGCAAATGTTTACGTGATGCATAATGTGTTTAACTAACCAGCTATGTGGGCCATTCATGATAATGAATGGGTGAATGGTATATATTGTATATGTACTGTTTTGCAGGTTATGAAGTGACTAGTATGGCCCAAATAGGATAGAAAATATGGTCTGCGTACCATTAATTTGAATGTAATTGGTCTAAAGTACCAAAGTTGTTTTTCAATTCAAATATGGTCTGCGTACCATCAAATAGTTGTAATTAGTTATAACTTATCCTATTTGAAGAAAATGGTGCCTCCCACGGAGATTTTCAAGACGGACTTTGAAGTCAAAGCTTCAAGATGAAGTCGGGCCATACTAGATCACAAATATCTTATGCATGTTTTAAGTTATTTATTGCTTTGAATATGTCTTAAAATGCATGAGATCAAAAGCTTGATTATGTTGCATGATTAAGGATTTTAGTTCACTTAAAATCTAACCAACATAGTAAGAGCCTTAAGTTCCAAACTTAAAAATTGAGTTAAAAGGTGCCATGCCAAAATATACACTTGCTTGGATATCCTTTACATCAATCTAGTAATAGTTTTCGCTCAGCGAGGTGTTACTTATTGGTCCTAAAGGGGCAAGGTACACAAATAATTGTGAGTACATGTTAGTTTTGGTGAAACTCAACGATATAAGTAAGGAGTCCTTTTATGTCGTGGCAAATTCGATAGGTTTACCTAATAAGTTCTTAGACGTACCTATCAACCAAGAATAGTTTCTAGACTATTAGCAAAAGGCTTTTGCTTACCTAAGATGTTCTAGGATTAAGTCGACAAACTGTGCTTAGTTCTTCAATGATTTTAGGATCTTGGAATCATTTTATTCACACCTGCCGGAACACATAACTTGAATAAAATGCTTAATAAACATTGAATTATGCATGAATGCTAGAATTTAAGTTTATTAAGAGAAACTGTGAATGGTTATTTATTTGTTTATTCTTTTCAATTGTAGTTTTTAATATGGCAAACAACAATTCATTCAACATTCGATCAATTCTCGAAAAGGAGAAGTTGAACGGGAAAAACTTCCTTGACTGGCAAAGGAACTTGCAAATAGTTCTTATGCAGGAAGAAAAGGAGTATGTCCTAGATGAGGCGATGCCCGAAGCTCCAGGCGACGGGATCACTCAGGCAGCCCTCAATCGTTGGATTGATGCCAACAAGGATGTGAAATGTCTAATGCTCGCCACCATGAGTGCGGATCTGCAGAAAACGTTCATCAACTCAGATGCTTTCACAATCATCAGTGAGTTGAAGAACATGTTCCAAGATCTGGCTCGAGTCGAAAGATTCGAGACTCATAGGCAAATTCTTGAGACCAAGCTTAAGAAAGGCGAGCCCGTAAGTCCACATGTTCTCAAAATGATTGGACTCATTGAGAATATGAGTCGGCTGGATCAGCAATTTTCTCAGGAAATGGCTATAGACACCATCCTCCATTCTCTTCATAGCGGGTATGATCAGTTCAAACTGAACTACAGTATGAATAGTCTGGACAAAACGCTCACTGAGCTTCACGGTATGCTGAAGACCGCTGAAAAGACGCTCAAAAGTGATAAGCAAGATGTGCTTATGGTGCGTGGGGGCAAGTTCAAGAAATCTGGAAAGAAGAGGAATGCTAAGAAAGGTGGCAACAAGGCCAGCCCAACTAAGCAAACTGGCGCCAAATCTGCAAAGAGGAAGGTCAGTCAACCCACTTCTGAATCCGAATGCTTCTACTGCAAGAAGAAGGGGCATTGGAAGAGAGATTGCTTGAAGCTAAAGGAAGATCAGAAGAACGGAACAGTCGTTCCATCTTCAGGTATTTTCGTTATAGACTGTATACTTGCTAATTCAACTTCTTGGGTATTAGATACAGGTTGTGGCTCACACTTATGTTCCAATCCACAGGGACTAAGAAGAAGTAGAAAGTTAAGCAAGGGTGAAGTCGACCTACGAGTGGGAAATGGAGCACGGATTGCTGCATTAGCTGTAGGAACATACTATTTGTCGTTGCCCTCCGGGCTAGTTTTGGAACTGGAAGAATGTTTCCATGTTCCAAGTCTTACTAAAAACATCATTTCAGTTTCTTGCTTAGATGCTAAGGGATTTTCCTTTATAATAAAAGACAATAGTTGTTCGTTTTATTTTAAAGAGATGTTTTATGGATCTGCTAGATTAGTCAATGGACTCTATTTATTAGATCACGACAAACAAGTATATAACATAAATACCAAAAAGGCCAAAAAGGATGATTCAGATCTCACCTATCTGTGGCATTGTCGATTAGGCCATATAAACTTGAAACGCTTAGAAAGACTTCAAAGGGAAGGAATTCTAGAACCATTTGACTTAGAGGATTATGGTAAATGCGAATCATGTTTACTTGGCAAAATGACAAAGCAACCTTTCTCTAAAGTTGGAGAAAGAGCAAATGAACTATTGGGTTTAATCCATACAGATGTATGTGGACCAATGAGTACAAATGCTAGAGGTGGTTTCAGCTACTTTATCACTTTCACTGATGACTTCAGTAGGTATGGTTATGTCTACCTAATGAAGCATAAGTCTGAATCCTTTGACAAATTCAAGGAATTTCAGAGTGAAGTAGAGAATCAATTAGGCAAGAAGATCAAGGCACTGCGGTCTGATAGAGGCGGTGAATATCTGAGCCATGAATTTGATGACCATCTGAAAGAATGTGGAATTCTATCAGAATTGACTCCTCCTGGAACACCACAATGGAACGGTGTGTCAGAACGGAGGAACAGAACCTTGCTAGACATGGTCAGGTCAATGATGGGTCAGGCCGAACTTCCATTAGAATTTTGGGGACATGCACTAAATACAGCTGCACTCACTATAAATAGAGCTCCGTCTAAAGCTGTCGAAAAGACTCCATACGAATTATGGTTTGGAAAGCCTCCAAATGTGTCTTTTCTTAAGATTTGGGGATGTGAAGTATACGTCAAACGATTAATTTCAGACAAACTTCATCCAAAATCTGACAAATGTATCCTTGTGGGCTATCCAAAGGAAACAAAGGGGTATTACTTCTACAATACATCTGAGAACAAAGTGTTTGTTGCTCGAGATGGTGTCTTTTTGGAGAAAGATCACATTTCCAAAATGACAAGTGGGAGAAAAGTAGACCTCGAAGAAATTCGAGTCGAACAACAAACTCTAGAGAATGCTCAAGATGACATTCAGGATGAAACTCAGAGACCTTTAGAAGAATCTGGTGAGAATCATGGTCAATCTAGAAATGTTACCCCGCGTAGATCGCAAAGATATAGATCTCAACCGGAAAGGTACTTAGGTATTTTGACGAACGAGAGCTATGACGTTCTATTACTTGAAAGTGATGAACCTGCGACTTACAAGCAAGCTATGACGAGCCCTAGCTCCAAGCAATGGCAAGAAGCCATGCAATCTGAATTAGACTCCATGTCTGAAAACCAAGTATGGGATTTGGTCGATTTGCCAGATGGCTACCAAGCCATTGGAAGCAAATGGGTTTTTCAAACTGAAAAAGGACAAGGATGGGAAACTTGAAGTTTTCAAAGCTAGATTGGTTGCGAAAGGTTACAGGCAAGTCCACGGTGTGGATTACGATGAAACCTTTTCACCAGTTGCAATGCTAAAGTCTATTCGAATAATGTTAGCAATCGCTGCATATTACGATTACGAAATATGGCAGATGGATGTCAAAACTGCTTTCTTAAACGGCGTTTTAACAGAAACTGTGTTTATGACACAGCCTGAAGGTTTTGAGGATCCAAAGAATGCTAAAAAGGTATGCAAGCTAAAGAAGTCAATCTACGGATTGAAGCAGGCATCCAGGAGCTGGAATATACGTTTTGATGAAGCAGTCAGTGACTTTGGTTTCATCAAGAACGCGGACGAATCTTGTGTATACAAGAAGGTCAGTGGGAGCAAAATTGCTTTCCTAGTATTATATGTCGACGACATATTGCTTATCGGAAATGACATTCCTATGTTGAACTCTGTCAAGATTTGGCTTGGGAAATGTTTTTCGATGAAGGATCTAGGGGAAGCACAGTACATATTGGGCATCAAGATTTACAGAGATAGATCTAAAAAGATGATTGGACTTAGTCAAAGCACTTATACCAATAAGGTGCTTGATAGGTTCAAGATGGCGGACTCCAAGCGAGGCTACCTACCCATGTCTCATGGAATGACTCTAAGCAAGACTCAGTGCCCAAAAACACTTGATGAGCGTAGACGAATGAATGGGATTCCATATGCATCATTGATTGGTTCAATAATGTATGCTATGATATGTACACGCCCGGATGTTGCGTACGCACTCAGTGCTACGAGCAGATACCAGTCAGACCCAGGAGAGGCGCATTGGACTGCTGCCAAGAACATTCTGAAGTACCTGAAAAGGCACAAAGATGACTTCCTGGTCTATGGTGGAGATGATGAATTAATTGTTAAAGGCTATACGGACGCAAGTTTCCAAACCGACAAAGATGATTTCAGATCACAGTCTGGGTTTGTCTTCTGCCTCAACGGAGGAGCAGTAAGCTGGAAAAGTGCTAAGCAAAGCACCATTGCGGATTCTACAACTGAAGCGGAGTACATTGCTGCACATGAAGCAGCAAAGGAAGCTATATGGCTAAGGAAGTTCATAGGAGAACTTGGTGTAGTCCCCTCCATTAAAGGACCAATAGCCCTGTATTGTGATAATAACGGAGCTATTGCACAGGCAAAAGAGCCTAGACACCACCAGAGAGTCAAGCATGTACTTCGTAGATTTCACCTTCTACGAGAGTTCGTTGAAAGAAAAGAAGTCGAGATAAGCAAAATTGGAACTGATGACAACATATCAGATCCATTAACTAAACCTCTGCCGCAAGCGAAGCACAACTCGCACACTGCAGCTATGGGAATCAAGCATATTGGAGAATGGCTTTGATGTCTCTGTTTAATGTTTTAAAGTTTTAGAGTTTAAATCTTTGTAAAACATTATTGGTTAATCATTCACAATAAATGAAAGGAATTCATTTTTCCATTTAATTTGTGGTTTATTAAATGATGAGTCCCTTCAACTTGACGATATATTCAAGATAGACTGTCAGGACCAGTCCTGTGACTAAGAAATGTCTATCAAGTGAACTTGAATGTCAAAGGTTGAAAATGGTCCCTAGTCGGAGTTTTCTATAAAATTGGACGCATAGAAAACGTTAGACGATTAGAATGCAAGATGACTAGTAGTTCTGTTTCTTGAACTATGTGGACATGGCAATGTCATAATCATTTGCATAGATACTTACTTTGGGAAGACTAGTATCGGACAAGACCTATGAAACTTTACTGTAAGAGATGAAAGTCTGTCATAAGTAAATTTCATTAAATTATTAGACACTAAATCCTCAATACCTGAGTGATTTGAGATTACTTGTTTGAGAACTGGTTGCTTTGACGTTGACCAACCGTCGCACCGTAAAAGGAGGCTATAAAGGCAACGCTCAGGTAATCACCTATCAAACGAAGTCTAATCTCAAGATCGCAAGATTGGGATTGTCCTCCCATAAATCGGGATGAGATGCTTAAAAGTTGTACAAGGCCACTCGGAGAGCTAGAAACTGTGAAATGCATGGCCGTGCTCGGATGAATCATAGGCTATGATTATCTGTTTATTTGATCAGTTGAACTCTGAAACCGAGGAACACCTCTGGACATAATAAGGATGACAACTCTTACCTTATGTTCAAGAGCAAGCATCGAGCGACAAAGGAATTAGGAAATGCACACTTGTCCCTAAGGACAAGTGGGAGACTGAAGGAAATAATGCCCTTGGTCCAAGTATGCATTCTATGTTAAGTCTAATAAATGCGGTTCAGTATTAATTAACAAGTTAATAATTCAGTGAGATCAAGTGAGCTGAATGCCTAGCTAGAGGCCGCTTCAGTTCAAGTGGAATTAATGATATTAATCCACAGCTTACTCTTGACTGAACCCGTAGGGTCACACAAATAGTACGTAAACGGATCAAGTATTTAATGGCATTAAATACTCCATCTATGAATATTCGGAACCGACGGATCTTGGTTTCAGTGGGAGCTAAGATCGTCACAGGCAAGAAATGAATACTCCGGAAACGATGATATTGCCGGAAACGGAAATATGGATCGTATCGGAAATATGAATATTATCCAAGTCGTAGATGTTACCGGAAACGGAAACATGGTACGTATCGGAAAGTATTATTGGAAATGGAAATATTACCAGAATCGGAAATATTGCCGGAAACGGAAATATTGTCAGAATCGGAAATATTGCCGGAATCGGAAAATAATTCCGAAAACGGAAATATTAAATATTTGTTCGAAACGGAAATTAATTCCGGAATCGGAAATATTAAATATTGTTCGTATCGGAAATAGATTCCGGAAATGGAAATTTAATCGGAAGCGTATCGTACGAATTAGCATCGGACGAGGCCTGCCGGACGAAGGCCCAGCACGAAGCCAGGCCATCGCCCAGCAAGCACGCACGCCACAGCCCAGCGCGCACAAGGCCACGCATGCGTGGGCCGCGCTGCGTGGGCTGCTGCTCGCATGCGTGGGCAGCCCTTGTGGCTGCCGTGTGTGTGTGAGTTTGAGCTCATGCGAGATTCCTGAATCTGCAAGAGTCAGTGTATGATTAAATGTCTATTCCTATTGGATAAATTGATTAAGTAGAATTCATGTAGAATTCTAATTCCAATTAATTCGCATCCTACTAGGATTACGATTCCTTTTCCATAACTCTATAAATAAAGGCCTAGGGGTCATAATTTATACATAAGTTTCAAAGTATTCAAAAGTGAGGTTTTTGAGAGAAAATTCAAACACCCATCTTGCCCCAAAAGTGCCGAATTTTCTGAGTACCTTAAGGGCGATTCTAGTTGGTCAATCTTAAGGCGGATCCGGACGTGCTGTGGACTTTCTACGGAGGGACGACACTTGGAGTCCTAAAAGACTTGTTCTTGTTCGGTTCGGGCGCAGCTAGGGAAGGCACGCAACAAAGAGTATGCATCTAATTATGCTATATGATTATGTGTAAATAATATGTTTCCTGGGTTAATGGTTGTTTCCGCATGATCTATGTAAATGTCATATGTATCATAACCTAACACTACCATCTTATCATATTAACTATTAAGTGGTCTCAAACAGAAATTTAATCATCACAAGACTCTATATTATTTATTTATTTTTAAGAATCCTAAAATATTAGTTAATTATATGTGATGACGTGAAAATCTTACTTGGACGCTCTAAATGCTCTCCAAAATACTCTCATATATATATATATGAGAGTATATACTCTCATATATATATATATATATATATATATATATATATATATATATATATATATATATATATATAGGACCAGGTTCTGGTGAGAACCTAGGTTATAATGAGAACCAATCCCAGCCGTTGGATTATGATGAAACAGATGGCTGAGATTATTTTGAGCATTAATGACCAACTGCAATTTCTCTCTCTTGCAAACTGACAACTTCTCTCTCTTCAACCAACACACTTCCTCCCTCACTCACGTCAAATTCTCTCTCTTCAACCAACGCACTTCCTCCCTCACTCACGTCAATTTCTCTCTCCTCACTTGAATTCAAACGATTTTTTTTTTCAAAATCACTTGAAAAAACGGGAAGAATAACGTAATAAATCGCGAAGATTGTTGAAATTTTGAGGTATGTTTACATAATTATTACATAGATTTTTTTAATGTCGATTTTCCTCAAATTCTGCAAAATTCTACTCAACTTTCTACGAATTTTGCTCGATCCTACTGATTTGAAGTATTCGCAGCTTGAAATTTGAATTTTCCGGTGCCGGAGCTTCGATTTTCCGGCAAGTGAACTACTAAGGTATTTTCTCTCTCCTACTAGTTTCAGAACTTTTGTTGTTTGTTTGTTTTTATTTTATTTTTTGGTAAATTTTTGATGTGAAATTTTTCGATATAATTTTTTGTGTTTGATTTTTTGTGTTTATTTATTTTAACAGGAAAAAATGACAAAAATTGAGAAAAATCCAAAATAAGGTAATGTAGCCTAATTTTTGTTTACTTTTGATAATAGTTTGTTTACTTTTCAAAAATAAGATTATCTACATTTTTAGCACTGGATAGTTTGTCGAATTTGTTGAGCTCTTTATATTAATGTTACAAGCTCTTTTAGTGACAAAATTTAAAAAAGTAAATGATATAGGCTCAGAAGTAAACAAAAAAACTAAAAAGAAATCTAAACATATGTTTACTTTTAAATCTAAAAATTCTTACAAGGGACGAGTAACTAGGCAAGTTAAATCATTATAAGAGCATGTTTTTATGTTGCTTTATCAGGTTCATCTTTTTTACTATAGTTTGGTAGTAAATTTGCAAAAGTAAAATATATCTACTTAGAAGTTGATTAAATCTCTCCAAAAGTAAACTTAGTAATAATTAAGCGCTAATTGTCTTTCTATTCCTAAACCAAGGTGTTTGGTTATGATACATATGATATTACATAAATCATGCGGAAACAACCATTAACCCAGGATTACATATTATTTACACATAATCATATAGCATAATTTAGATGCATACTCTTTGTTGCGTGCCCTCCCTAGCTGCGCCCGAACCGAACAAGAACAAGTCTTTAGGACTCCAAGTGTCGTCCCTCCGTAGATAGTCCACAGCACGTCCGGATCCGCCTTAAGATTGACCAACTAGAATCGCCCTTAAGGTACTAGAATTTTCGGCACTTTTGAGCAAGATGTGTGGCTGAATTTTTCTCTCAAAAACTCACTTTGAATACTTTTAAAACTCGTTATAAATTATGAACCCAGGCCACATATTTATAGGGGTATGGAAAGGGAATTGGAATCCTATTCAGATACAAATTAATTAAACCTAGAATCCTACAAGAACTCTAATTTAATTAATTTATCAAATAGAATTAGGAATTTAATCATTAACCGAACTCTGTACGTTTTAGGAAACGTGCACGAACACAAACACTTACGCACACACACACGGCAGCCTCGATGGGCCGCCCATGCGTGCGTGCGAGCAGCAGCCCACGCAGCGAGGCCTGCGCGAGCCACAAGCCCACGCAAGCACCCGCGCGCGCTGCGCGCGCTGTGCGCGCTGCCACGGCCTGCTGGGCCTGGCCTTGCGCTGGGCCTGGCGTGGCTGTTTGTGTGGCGCGCTTGGCTTGCTGGGCGATGGCCTGGCTTCGTGCTGGGCCTCGTCCGGTAGGCCTCGTCCGATGCTTATTCGTACGATACGCTTCCGATTAAATTTCCGATTCCGGAATTCATTTCCGATACGAACAATATTTAACATTTCCGATTCCGGAATTAATTTCCGTTTCGAACAAATATTTAATATTTCCGTTTTCGGAATTATTTTCCGATTCCGGTAATATTTCCGATTCTGACAATATTTCCGTTTCCGGCAATATTTCCGATTCTGGTAATATTTCCATTTCCGATAATATTTTCCGATACGTACCATGTTTCCATTTCCGGCAACATCTACGACTTGGATAATATTTATATTTCCGATACGATCCATATTTCCGTTTCCGGTAATATCATCGTTTCCGGAGTATTCATTTCTTGCCTGTGACGATCTCAGCTCCCACTGAAACCAAGATCCGTCGGTTCCGAATATCCATAGATAGAGTATTTAATGCCATTAAATACTTGATCCGTTTACGTACTATTTGTGTGACCCTACGGGTTCAGTCAAGAGTAAGCTGTGGATTAATATCATTAATTCCACTTGAACTGAAGCGGCCTCTAGCTAGGCATTCAGCTCACTTGATCTCACTGAATTATTAACTTGTTAATTAATACTGAACCGCATTTATTAGACTTAACATAGAATGCATACTTGGACCAAGGGCATTATTTCCTTCAGTCTCCCACTTGTCCTTAGGGACAAGTGTGCATTTCCTAATTCCTTTGTCGCTCGATGCTTGCTCTTGAACATAAGGTAAGAGTTGTCATCCTTATTATGTCCAGAGGTGTTCCTCGGTTTCAGAGTTCAACTGATCAAATAAACAGATAATCATAGCCTATGATTCATCCGAGCACGGCCATGCATTTCACAGTTTCTAGCTCTCCGAGTGGCCTTGTACAACTTTTAAGCATCTCATCCCGATTTATGGGAGGACAATCCCAATCTGTTAGGTTATGATACATATGACAATTCATAAATCATGCGGAAAAACCATAAAGCCAGGAAAACATATTATTTACACATAATCATTTAGCATAGTTTAGATGCATACTCTTTGTTGCGTGCCTTCCCTAGCTGCGCCCGAACCGAACAAGAACAAGTCTTTAGGACTCCAAGTGTCGTCCCTCCGTAGATAGTCCACAGCACGTCCGGATCCGCCTTAAGATTGACCAACTAGAATCGCCCTTAAGGTACTATTATTTTCGGCACTTTATAGGCAAATGTGTGACTGAATTTTTCTCTCAAAAACTCACTTTGAATACTTTGAAACTTCTTATAAATTGTGAGCCCTAGCCTCATATTTATAGGGGTATGGAAAGGGAATCGAAATCCTACTCAGATACAAATTAATTAAACCTAGAATCCTACAAGAACTCTAATTTAATTAATTTATCAAATAGAATTAGGAATTTAATCATTAACCGAACTCTGCATGTTTTAGGAAACGTGCACGAACACAAACACTTGCACACACACGCACGGCAGCCACGATGGCCCCCCATGCGTGCGCGCGAGCAGCAGCCCACGCAGCGCCCGCGCGCGCTGCGTGCTGCGCGTGCTGTGCGCGCTGTGCGCGCTGCGCAGCCTGCTGGGCCTGGCCTTGCGCTGGGCCTGGCGAGGCTGTTTGTGCGGCGCGCTTGGCTTGCTGGGCGATGGCCTGGCTTCGTGCTGGGCCTCGTCCGGCAGGCCTCGTCCGATGCTTATTCGTACGATGCGCTTCCGATTAAATTTTCCGATTCCGGAATTCATTTCCGATACGAACAATATTTAATATTTCCGATTCCGGAATTAATTTCCGTTTCGAACAAATATTTAATATTTCCGTTTCCGGAATTATTTTCCGATTCCGGTAATATTTCCGATTCTGACAATATTTCCGTTTCCGGCAATATTTCCGATTCTGGCAATATTTCCATTTCCGATAATATTTTCCGATACGTACCATGTTTCCGTTTTCGGCAACATCTACGACTTGGATAATATTTATATTTCCGATACGATCCATATTTCCGTTTCCGGCAATATCATCGTTTCCGGAGTATTCATTTCTTGCCTGTGACGATCTTAGCTCCCACTGAAACCAAGATCCGTTGGTTCCGAATATTCATAGATGGAGTATTTAATGCCATTAAATACTTGATCCGTTTACGTACTATTTCACTTGAACTGAAGCGGCCTCTAGCTAGGCATTCAGCTCACTTGATCCCACTGATGTATTAACTTGTTAATTAATACTGAACCGCATTTATTAGACTTAACATAGAATGCATACTTGGACCAAGGGCATTATTTCCTTCACAATCTTGCGATCTTGAGATTAGACTTCGTTTGATAGGTGATTACCTGAGCGTTGCCTTTATAGCCTCCTTTTACGGTGCGACGGTTGGTCAACGTCAAAGCAACCAGTTCTCAAACAAGTAATCTCAAATCACTCAGGTATTGAGGATTTAGTGTCTAATAATTTTAATGAAATTTACTTATGACAGATTTTCATCTCTTACAGTAAAGTTTCATAGGTCTTGTCCGATACTAGTCTTCCCAAAGTAAGTATCTATGCAAATGATTATGACATTGCCATGTCCACATAGTTCAAGAAACAGAACTACTAGTCATCTTGCATTCTAGTCGTCTAACGTTTTCTATGCGTCCAATTTTATAGAAAACTCCGACTAGGGACCATTTTCAACTTTTGACATTCAAGTTCACTTGATAGACATTTCTTAGTCACAGGACTGGTCCTAACAGTCTATCTTGAATATATTGTCAAATTGAAGGGACTCATCATTTAATACTAAACCAAGATTAAATGGAATATGAAAACACATTTCATATATGATAAATGTTCAACCCCAATGTTTTACAACCATGGGCCTCTAACCCATCTTTAAAACATTTCATGGAATTCAAAGCTATGTTTGATTTCCAGTGCTACAACGTGAGTGTTGCTTCTCACTTGTTGCATAGGTTTAGTTATCATGCTTTGCCAATCTTAATATCCTTTTCATCGAATGTTCTTCGAGATATGATGATAAGATCTTTTGAGTTTGTTTATTATGTGATCTAGTCTTTCTTACTTCGATAGTGGTTCTACGCATTTTGCAATGAAGAATCATCAAGTTAGCAGACATGTGATCCACCCAAGTTCAATGAAGAACTCATTAATATAAACAACTCTGTTTTATTGCTTCTTAGGCAATAAGTACTTTTACTTCAACTGTTTAGGTTGCTAGTGATGCTTTGTTTGGATTTGCTTATCCAAGCAGTTCACAGATATGTGGAAGACTTTCCAGCTATATCTTAGAACATATTTAATTTCCCACGCAACAACTCATGGTCTTCAATCCATGTTGCCATTTCAAAACACGATGCTCTTTAGCTCGTCCTTGTCAATGGTTAACTCCAAAGGGTCTTGCTTGATCCTTTGCCAGTGTTTATGCGTGTAGCATCAATATTTAGCATATCTTTATTTCCTTGAATCAAGAAGTAATCCTATGTACCTTTTCAAGTACCATAAGTTTTTCTTGATCTCAATCTAATTGGTCTTCACTTAGATCAATAGAGATTGGTATATGTTCGTCATGCCTAAAGTCATACGATACGTTTTTGGCGATCCTCATATTATATCATACATGATAAATTCTTTTGTAGAATAATTCCCAATTGAATTCTATTCATGTAACTTTAGCTCATTCAATTTCAGTAGATACTGAATCCAGCTAAATTCTTTGACATATAATATAGGTGAAGAATCTCATTAGATTCTTTGATGTTAACTTAGTAAATGCTTATACATAGTTCAAACATCCTTTACTTAGATTTATTCACATGGGTCGAATATCTCCAATGGAGACTTTCGTGTTTGATTTAGTAAATGCCATTACTTAATCCAAAATAATATCATAAGATCTTTGTAAATAGATCTTAATACCCAGTATGTACTAAGTTTCGCCATGGTCCATTATTGATGAATACTTTCAAATCTAAGTCATTAGCATTTGAATGTTATTTCACAATAGAGAGATATGTGTGTGATACACATAGGACCAATTAAGTTTTAAGTACTCCCACTAAACTTCTTATATATCTATAAGAATCATGTATATTTTATGAAACTAAAATACTTATTAGTTTCACTAAAATACAGTTCCAATTCCCAATTGCTTGCTTAAATCTGTACTTAGATTTTATAAGCTAGCTTTCCTTTTCAAGCATTTATTTGGATCCACAAACTCTATGACATACCATGTACATATTGTATTCCATCATTTGATTGAGGAATACGTTTTGTCATCCAATTGCCATATGTACCAATATGCAATCATTGCTTGAATTATAGACTTAAGCATTACGATTTTGCATGAGGTTTCAACACAATCCATGCCATGAATTTGCTTGTAACCTTTAGCAACTAATCTAGCTTTGTGTGTGAACACAATTCCATGTTTGATGGTTTTTATCCTTAAAACAAACTTGCAACCAATAGGTGTGAAAATATTCTTGCAAATCAACAAAATTTCAATTTTGTCATCAAAACATTGAGTATGTTTTATGGCCTCTAACCATTTAAAACATTTGAGTCTATATATGGCCTCTAACCATTTTAGGGAATCTGGGTTTCGTCATAGCTTTCTTACAAGTCACAAACTCATTAATCTACATGATAATAGTTTGACTGCAAGTTGTAGGTTTCTTCACTATTTAATAGAAGAATCTCATAGTTTCATTGACCTGATCTCTATGTTTCTTCACTATCTAATAGAAGAATCTCATAGTTTCAGTGACTTGAATTCTATGCCTACTTGGGTATAGAACATCAAACAATAGAATATCAATAGCCACTTGAAAGTCCTTTGAATATTCTGTTCTCCTTGAAGCACTTGTAAAGTCTTCTAAGAGATATCTATTCTTTAAAGCCACTTCTAAAGTCCTTAAAGAATAAGTTCGGATTTTCTGAAGCACTTCGAAAAGCCTCCGGAATGTCCGTTTATGTTTGTTGTTCGCCTCGAAAACTTTCGAGGTCTATTTTCTCCCACTTGTCATTTTGGAAACGAATCTCCAAAAGGACATTATTTCGAGCAAACAAACATTATGTTCTCAAAAATTCGTGGTAGAAACAATACCCTTGTGTCTCATTTGAATAAATCACAATGAAACATATATCTATACTTGGACCTTAGTTTGTTGAATAACAAACACTAAGCTCCCACTGAGTTTAAGAACTCTTTAGATATATTATGAAAAGATATTCTGAAATTACTTTTCAATAGCTTTGACGAATTTGGTTTAGTTTGGTGGTAGTTGAGCATTTCGTTTTAGAAATTATAGGAAAAGTCTTTATGATCCATCATTGATTGAATCAAGTACTAATCGACTTCGATCATTCCAACTTAGATATGCCATATCTTATGGAGCTAGATTGTGAAATTAAAACACACAATCATTGATGATCATATTTGGTCTCAAGTAATCATTAACATGATCTAACCTAGATCTTTATGATTTCTTGCCAAGTGGATTTTATACTTCTGAATCTTTGAACTAGCCAAACAGATTCAACTTATATCACATTTGAGTAAATAAACCTATATTCACTCAAATCCATGTGAAATAATAAAGTCATAAAATCTTTCTTTAGCTTTGAACTCTATCGTCTAGGCGTTCTAACAATAGTTCATATCTTTTGTTACTTTCAACAAGTAAGACTAGCTTGTCTTAAGTTGATCTAGAAATCAACCAACTTTCAAAAGTCCATTAAAATAGAGCTTTTGAATGTTAACTTGTTGATATGGTCTAAGCAACAATGCCAAAGATTAGTGGAACTCAAATCAAGGGGTTGATTTGAACCTAGTAAAGTTCTTTAAAGAGTTGTTTGTTTTAATCAAGCATATTGACTCATTCTGTAAATGACCATTTCATTCAAATGAACAAACAATCAAGCATTGTTTTTGTTCTTCTGAATGTGAGTCTTTCTGTGTTTGAAGCAGAAATTTAGGTATGCTGATTATGGAACAAAATAGCCATTAAGTTCCAGCCTTTGAAAGGACTTAAAACAAACTAGATGACCCTACAACTAATGTAGCATTGCCATGCTTCATTTCCCACTTGTAGGTCATTAGTGTATCCTAGCTTCCATTGTTTGAGTTATTATCGAAGTAAGAACCTCAAGCGGTATATGATACCAAGGAAGTTTGATTGCTAGGTTACTTCTCTTTAAACATAAACTTATAGGTAGAAACGGAATCGTAAATTCCTTTCATGTGTTCCTTTGTTTTCCTATTTCTTGTATCCTTTCTTATAGTCTTAAGAATTGAATTCTTTAGTGTTGACTTTTATACTTTGTTAGACATGTCCAATGTCACCAACAAGGTTCTTTACCATTTTAATTTATGTTGAATATTTTGTTTCAACTAGATGATCTTACCAGAAGCTTCTAAAGTTCTCTAAGCATCGATCTATTCGAATGTCTAGGGACTAGACTCATTCGAGAATTAAATGGACAAAGATATTAGGTTGTTAATCATTGGTAAAGCTGAGCGTATTAAACTCAATGCTTTATGATCTCAAAACTACATTGTATTTTGAATTCACAATCACCAATCGGTTTGCCATTCGATTTTGATTCTCGAAAACAACCATAAAAGTCGATATAAGAAACGTACATTTTAAATTGCTCATTTTCTCTCATTTCCGTGAATCGTTCTTGGATTCACTACCAATCGAGGAAATTTACTGTTACCTTTCTAAAAGGATTTATTGCAGTGCAAGATATTTAATTATAAACAATAATTAAAACATACATTGAAGCATGCAAAGTCTAAACATTTATCATGAATAATAACTTGAAATTAAAGCAACCATGCAATTCAAACAAGTTATTAGCATTTTATTCGATTTTATTGTTCCGGCAGGTGTGAATAAAATGATTCCAAGACCCTAAAATCATTGAAGAACTAAGCACAGTTTGTCGACTTAATCCTAAAACATCTTAGGTAAGCAAAAGCCTTTTGCTAATAGTCTAGAAACTACTCTTGGTTGATAGGTACGTCTAAGAACTTATTAGGTAAACCTATCGAATTTGCCACGACATAAAAGGACTCCTTACTTATATCGTTGAGTTTCACCAAAACTAACATGTACTCACAATTATTTGTGTACCTTGCCCCTTTAGGACCAATAAGTAACACCTCGCTGAGCGAAAACTATTACTAGATTGATGTAAAGGATATCCAAGCAAGTGTATATTTTGGCATGGCACCTTTTAACTCAATTTTTAAGTTTGGAACTTAAGGCTCTTACTATGTTGGTTAGATTTTAAGTGAACTAAAATCCTTAATCATGCAACATAATCAAGCTTTTGATCTCATGCATTTTAAGACATATTCAAAAGCAATAAATAACTTAAAACATGCATAAGATATTTGTGATCTAGTATGGCCCGACTTCATCTTGAAGCTTTGACTTCAAAGTCCGTCTTGAAAATCTCCGTGGGAGGCACCATTTTCTTCAAATAGGATAAGCTATAACTAATTACAACTATTTGATGGTACGCAGACCATATTTGAATTGAAAAATAACTTTGGTACTTTAGACCAATTACATTCAAATTAATGGTACGCAGACCATATTTTTTATCCTATTTGGGCCATACTAGTCACTTCATAACCTGCAAAACAGTACATATACAATATATACCATTCACCCATTCATTATCATGAATGGCCCACTTAGCTGGTTAGTAAAACACATTATGCATCACGTAAATATTTACAGCAATTAATCAAGGGCACCAATAATCTACCAATTATTCAGTCCTTATTAATTCTAATCAAGTTGTTTTAACCTTAAGGATTTGTAGACCTAATCAAGAGTTTATGACTAAAAAGCGCTCCCACTTAAACCAATAAATTGATATGCTTTACTAATTTTAAACATAAAAATGTATTTCTAGTCTAACCGGAAACATACAAATTTAATTAAAATTTAAAGCTCATATAAATTTATAATTGAATCCAAAAAGTTTAATTTAATTTCAGTCGTATTTAAATTAATTCATGATTTTAATTTTAGTAAAATAATTAGAATAAATAACATTTATTATAATTACAATATTCAAAATTAAAATCCAAGAAAATAATTTAAATTATTAATTTTAAAATTAATTAAAATTACGTGAACTGAAATTTTCAAATTAAACATTCAAAACGATCTAATCGTAACGCAAACACCCTACGCATTGCACGCCCATGGGCCGCTCGCACATAGCCATCGCTGGCCATGTGCGCGCAGCCCATGCGCTCGTCGCATAGCTGCTGCATTTCCATCGCAAGCCATCGCACGCTGCGCGCGCGCCAGCGCTCGTCGCACGCGAGCCATCGCTCGCAGTGCGCGCGAGCCATCGCTCGCTGTGCGCGCGACATCGCTCGCTGGGCGCGCGACATCGCTCGCTGTGCGTGCGAGCCATCGCTCGCTGGGCGCGCGACATCGCTCGCTGGGCGCGCGACATCGCTCGCTGTGCGCGCGAGCAACGCTGGGCGCAACGCTCGTGGCACGCGAGCTTGCGCTCGCTGCGCGCGAGGCTGCGCGCTCTTGCGCGAGGCAGTGCGCGTTGTGGCGCAGCTCGCTTGCTGCCCACACGCGACTGCCTTGGCTCGCCCTTCGCCCATGCCCATTCGTCCATTGCTCGTGGCCCACGACACAAGGCAGGGCTGCTGCCTTGTGCACGTGCACCATGCCTTGCTCATTGCATTCGTGCCGCACGGGCGACGAGCTCCCTTGCTCGTCGTCGCATGCCCGCACTATACAACACCCCTTAAGGGTAATACGAAGCGTCCATTGCTTTGTGCGTGCAAGTTATATGAACGAATCGCATAAAAAATTTAAAATTTATAAAATTAATGACAAATTAATAAATATTATTAATTTCATAATTTTAGGGCGAAAAAATCGAAAATTTATTATTCAATTGATTTCCGATTTACATGGATTCAAGTCTAGGTCATAAAAATTTAAAATTTATCATAAATTTACAATTTTTATGGTGGTTTTTAATCATAGGTTTCTAATTAAATTATAATTAATTATGAAAATCAAATTAATTCTAAATTATTCTAATTTTCAACAAATTAATCATAATTACAAATTAGATTGCATAATTAACAAGGCTAGGCATTCAAACTTGTTAAACATATACAGTAGGTCAATCAAAAATTCAAGATTTATCAACAAGAATCGCAAATATTTAATTTAACATCTTAAATTTACGAAATTTTGCATTCGAAAAACTAAAACCTTCGAAAAGTCATAGTTAGGCTTCGAATTTGAGAATTCTGGGTTCGGCAGAAAAATACTAATTTTGTCACAATTTTAGAATGCCTTTTACATGCGAAATTGACAAAAAAATCACTCGATTTGGATGAGTAACGAAGAAACTGCCGAAAAACTGCGTACGTATAATTAAATAAACGCAATTTGCAATTAATTAACAATTACGAAAATTAATCACCCCTTTTAATTCTTGCAAATTTGTAATATTTAACCATGTTCATGCAATTTAGATTATGAAAATAATAAGGGGCTCGTGATACCACTGTTTGGTTATGATACATATGATATTACATAAATCATGCGGAAACAACCATTAACCCAGGATTACATATTATTTACACATAATCATATAGCATAATTTAGATGCATACTCTTTGTTGCGTGCCCTCCCTAGCTGCGCCCGAACCGAACAAGAACAAGTCTTTAGGACTCCAAGTGTCGTCCCTCCGTAGATAGTCCACAGCACGTCCGGATCCGCCTTAAGATTGACCAACTAGAATCGCCCTTAAGGTACTAGAATTTTCGGCACTTTTGAGCAAGATGTGTGGCTGAATTTTTCTCTCAAAAACTCACTTTGAATACTTTTAAAACTCGTTATAAATTGTGAACCCAGGCCACATATTTATAGGGGTATGGAAAGGGAATTGGAATCCTATTCAGATACAAATTAATTAAACCTAGAATCCTACAAGAACTCTAATTTAATTAATTTATCAAATAGAATTAGGAATTTAATCATTAACCGAACTCTGTACGTTTTAGGAAACGTGCACGAACACAAACACTTACGCACACACACACGGCAGCCTCGATGGGCCGCCCATGCGTGCGTGCGAGCAGCAGCCTACGCAGCGAGGCCTGCGCGAGCCACAAGCCCACGCAAGCACCCGCGCGCGCTGCGCGCGCTGTGCGCGCTGCCACGGCCTGCTGGGCCTGGCCTTGCGCTGGGCCTGGCGTGGCTGTTTGTGTGGCGCGCTTGGCTTGCTGGGCGATGGCCTGGCTTCGTGCTGGGCCTCGTCCGGTAGGCCTCGTCCGATGCTTATTCGTACGATACGCTTCCGATTAAATTTCCGATTCCGGAATTCATTTCCGATACGAACAATATTTAACATTTCCGATTCCGGAATTAATTTCCGTTTCGAACAAATATTTAATATTTCCGTTTCCGGAATTATTTTCCGATTCCGGTAATATTTCCGATTCTGACAATATTTCCGTTTCCGGCAATATTTCCGATTCTGGTAATATTTCCATTTCCGATAATATTTTCCGATACGTACCATGTTTCCATTTCCGGCAACATCTACGACTTGGATAATATTTATATTTCCGATACGATCCATATTTCCGTTTCCGGTAATATCATCGTTTCCGGAGTATTCATTTCTTGCCTGTGACGATCTCAGCTCCCACTGAAACCAAGATCCGTCGGTTCCGAATATCCATAGATAGAGTATTTAATGCCATTAAATACTTGATCCGTTTACGTACTATTTGTGTGACCCTACGGGTTCAGTCAAGAGTAAGCTGTGGATTAATATCATTAATTCCACTTGAACTGAAGCGGCCTCTAGCTAGGCATTCAGCTCACTTGATCTCACTGAATTATTAACTTGTTAATTAATACTGAACCGCATTTATTAGACTTAACATAGAATGCATACTTGGACCAAGGGCATTATTTCCTTCACAAGGTTGATTTTATGATGTTGGTTTCATTACTTGTTGGATGTTGACCTCAATTAGTTGATTAGGTGGTGGTTCAGTCTAATATTGGTCTATGATAACTGCAGACCTTCCATGACTTGTTGTTTGTTTTGCATGGTTGGTTGACAGGCTAAATCGCACTCCTATCAAAGATAAACCTAACGTTCACCAACTAAAAATATAGTAAGGGAAGCAGGGATCGTATCCACAGGGAAACAATGTTCTTTCTACTATTAATTAACTAATCTAGACTACTGGTAACAAAGAGTTGGATTGGTTTGTATATTAAACTAAAGCAAATAATCAAATCGGAAAATAACAATATTAAAGGAATCTAGGGCAACGGTTCACCATAAATGCAGAGCGGGATTGGACAACGGACAATAACAATCAATGAACAATCATAATTAGGAAAACATGCATCTCTCGAATCTTGTGAATTCCTTAGGATAGAACAACTAGCGGGCTCTCGCTACGTACTAGAAATAATTCCTATCTAATAGCCACAGACCAAAAACATCAGATTTATACCTCTCGGCGCATAATCCAAGGTTAATCAAACTCAAATCAAAATAGTCCGGCCGAACAGAATCGACGAGCAATAATAATAAGCTATAGAAATTATAATCAATCAATCAATCAATAATCAAGTCCACATATAATCCCAATCATGCATTCATGGATCCCCTAAACCCTAGAAATTAAACTACTCACTCATGATAATAAATAACAAAGCAATTAGCATAATGGAAAACATGATTAAAGCAACAAAATAAATTAAGGTAGGAAATAATACCGAATTGAAGAACAAATAAAATAATAAAGCTTGGATCTTTACTTGAAATTAAAAACTAAGTATTTGAATAATTGGAGAGAAAACTAGAAATAAAATAAGTATTGAAAACTAGAATAATAGATGTCACTAAAAATATAAGGGGCTAGTATTTATAGTTTGCCCAAAATAGAGCCCAAAATCGGAAATAAAATCTCGCGAAATACGCTGGAGGTTGGCGTGGCCCGATCGGGCGACGCTTCGCCCGATCGGGCGATGTGCTCGATAGTCGGCCCGATCGGGCGAAATTCCGCCCGATCGGGCGGTTGCAAAATGCCCAAAACAACGCCCAGAATGACCGCCCGATCCGGATCGGGCGAAGCCCGCCCGATCGGGCGCGTGTTGAAACTGCACGATCCTCTATCTTCAAAACGTCATATCTCCTTCGTTATTCGTCGGAATTAGGCGAGTGACCACTTGTTGGAAAGATATTGAAGTCTATAATCCAACCCAATTGGAATTACATCATTTGGAGTTGTAGAACTTGAGTTATGCTTAAAATAGTGGACTATAGTCATTTTTGTACTTCCTTCGTTATTCGCTTTGCTTCAAAACTCTTCAAACTTAATGTTTGTGCTCTCGAAAGTACATAATCTCTTTTATTGATTCAAATGAGTAGGAAATGCACAAAAATATACTAATTCCTACAATGATGAACCTGAAACTACAAACACACTACGAGGAGCACATTAGTACTAAAAATCGCTCCGAAGAGCTCATTTGAGATCAAAAAGTACTAAGGGACGGGGGTAAAAACTCTACATAAAACACACACATCAAACTCCCCCAAGCTAGATCCTTGCTTGTCCCTAAGCAAGAAAATCATCGATGAATACAAGACCAACTTCACCCCCACCATAGTTCAAAATGAAAAACATAATTCAAGGCAAAATCTAACGAGCATGCATCAATGTCAACCAATCAAATCCACCCAACCACAAATCCTCCCTAACAATCGTCACGCAAAGCGAACCACAAGTGCACAATGGAATTCAAGACTAGTGCTCACACACTCATCACTCATTTATGTGGCGGGTAAAAGATGTACCCGTTCGCTCTCCTCCCAACATATAAGTGAACAATGCCCTCCCAAACTCACAACACTCGTGTGTCTAGAAAAACATACACTCAACCTAGTAGTCGACTTGAAATGTGTCATGTCATAACTTGCATTGATAAACAACTATTTTCACATAAGTACGACTCTATGCACAAAGGTCGGAAGGTCTTCAAAGCTTGTAATGTTAGGCTTAGGTAAGGGTGCGGTAAATTTGGGTATAATGTGAGCTTTAAAGCCTTGGCTTTGGGGAGCATAAATCCTAAAAACAACCGTGATAAATCAACATAATGACCATAATCTCCCACTCAACACATGACAAAACAACAAATAGCCAACACCATACTTTCTTGCATTTTTTTCACAATTGTAACCAATCACTCATAAGGATATGAATTTGCAGAACTTGATTGAAACAACACTTTGAACTTTTTTATGAGAGTAATAGATTTTTCTCTTTCTTTTCCTTTTCAATCTCTCTTTTTTTCTTTCTTTTTAGAAACCTTCACATTTGTTTTGTTCTTTCATCTCTTTTCATTTTCAACTCATTTTCAACAACAAACATGATAAGACGAACTCCTTTTTCAATACCTACTTTGTGCTCAAAATGTAGCACATTACAACTCCCTCACCTCACTACTATTAGCTCCCCCAAGCAAGGCTTGGGACTAGTAACCAATGGGGTTTTTCATGGGCTTGTAATATGGCTAGTCACCGAATAAAAGGGCACAAGCAACAACATGGGTAGAAAAGGAGGGGACAAATGTATCTAATTTCATCTGAAGGCTACCTAAATAGAAAAATGCCTTCGTCCTCCACAATGTGCATGTATATGAGTCATAAAACACTACTAATAGTTGCAAATAAATACTCAAAATCAATGACACACCAGGAAGCTATCACACATCCTAACCAAATCAACTAGTCAAGCACCAAGTCCACAAATAGTTAGTCGGAGTTGACTCATGTTAAGGCATCAAAGCAATCGAATATCAAATCATGGCTAACACATCTACATTACCCATCATCAAATACCAAGAATCAAAACAATTTTCGTTCAAGGGGCACAGGGAAGCATGATATTGTATTCATCGGAACGTATTTTTGTATTTTTTTTTTTCAAAGCAATAAACTACTCTAGAAAACATTAAACACACCAAAATAAACACACAAAAATAAGTAAATGCAAAAATAAAAGGAAAAACATACCTAATATGTACAAGTGAGTGAAACACCCCCCCAAGCTAAATCAGACAATGTCCTCATTGGCTCAAGGGGTATCATGAGGAAAGTGAGCAAACCGTGGCTTATTTGTCGCTGATTCGCAAATCGCTCGATCGGGCAGCAGATCGCCCGATCGGGCGAATTTCGAACCTTTTCGTTGAATCTGTGCGCGCCCGATCGGGCGCACCTCGCCCGATACGGATCGGGCGAAATTCAATGCCTTGTTTTATTGACTTTTCTCAGCCCAGAATCCTTCCTTGACCTTTCTACGACGTCATCATCAACCGCCCGATTGGGCGGAATTTCGCCCGATCGGGCATTTCACTCGCCTTTTGTGTGGATCGGGCAACCGTCGCCCGGTCGGGCGATTTTCCAACATTTTCCTTGAATCGACACGCGCCCGATCGGGCGCTCCTCGCCCGATCCGGATCGGGCAAAACGCAGACTACTCCGTTTCAGCTTGAATTCAACTTTTTCGAACTTGGAGCCTTAGATCTGCACAGCATTAAACGTCCAAACCGTAAAATACCCTCTTCTCACCTCTCTAACACCAAAAACTACAATGAAACACACACTTGCTCAAAAATTATACTAAAACACACAAACAAAAGCGAAAAATACACTACGAAAAGCAATAAATGGATAGTGAAATACTCATCCCCTATTATATTGATGCAATGTCCCCATTACACAATCTTAGTTTATGTACAGACAACGAAAGGAAGGGGATGAGAGCCACGACAACTCATCGAATGGGGGCACCAAAGATGGTGCCATCTGGTGTCGAATCAATTGCATTGGATGAGCTATGTGGCGCGGGAAGTGACAGACCACGACCCCGATCATGAATACGGTGCCCACCGTTCACCGAGCTTTCGGCCTTTCGTGTCTCAGCATCATCAAATCGTGCCTCCCGCAAAGAGATTGGTTAGTAAATAACCAACGAAAGAGCGCAGAAGCTTGTCATGCGCACTCGCACAACTTTCGTGCAACAAGACATGCACGATAATCAACAACAACATTTGCATAAAGTCCGAATGAACTCTATGCCAGTAAGGAGTAGGATGCCTAAAGGAAGAAGAACAAAAAGAAAAAACAACAATAAAAGAAGAATAAGAAAAGGAAGGAAAAGAGAAAGTAGGCATACTCTCCTTGTGGAAGTTGTTTTTACGGACTATTGATTCTTCAACCTCAATGATCAATGAAATAGCTCTCTCTGTGTTTTGGAATTCATGGTGGATAGGCTCTTCACCATATAGAGCTCTCTGCAAAGCTTCCACCTCTTCTTTGTAAGTATTGTAAGTACCTGCGAAAGATTCACAAAGAGGAACATACTCTATTGGGTCATTGGGCTTTTGATTTTCATGGGGAGGAGGAAGATCCTCAAGTAAAGGTTTTATGGGGAAAGAGAAGGGGAGTGAGACGGTGTAAACGGGGCTAAGAATAACCCTTCTTGGACTTGGAATATGAGGGGTAGGGGTTGACACAACAACAAGGGTTTTATCAACTTCAACTTCCTCATGGACTTGCTCTATGACATATGGCTTTTCAGTTTCAACAAATCCTTCATCCATTGATCCAACAGTCAAATCATCATCCTCCCACTCATCCTCAGCCTCTGTTATAAGCTCCTCCCACTCTTGGTTGCCTATGGGTTCACTCAGTTGACCCCCATCCCCAACACAACTCGAATCATTATTTTCAATAATTTCTTGAACTTTTCTAAATCTCTCAAGAGTAGCCTTACTAGCTTTAATAATCTCATTAGTAGCCTCTTGAGATCTAGTACACTGAATCTCAATCTCAGAGTTTAATCTTCTTAATTCCTCTAAGAAGCTATCTCTGCTTTCTGATTCGGGTTGAACAGGATTGAGCAAGGGTTCACAATAATACACGGGAGAAGCAACAGTGGAATCATGAGGCAAAACATTGATATCCATGCAAGGGTTAGATAAGTCTTTAGAATATACATGATTATCATAAACATTAGAATGCACCTCATTATAACAAGCATTCAAGGGAGAGGGGGTAGAAACATGTAGATTATGCTCATAATTTGGATTAGCACATGTAACATGAATCGCCATTTCACGCTCATACAAATCCCTTGCAAACCACATATAGTAATCCCACATATCATCCAAAGACAAGGCTCGAAAATCACCATTAAATCTACTTTCTATCACATTCCTTGTATACTCATTTAAACCACCATAAGCAAAACCACAAGAATCCCAAAGATTAAAATTGTGGTAACCAATAAAATCATTTAGCCTATCGAAATACACCCAAAAAGGCTCATTTAAGAATTGAGGGAAAGAATAATAATCCATTTTTTTCAGGGGAAAAAAAAATTAAAAATTAAAAAAAAAATAATAAAAAAAATAAACTAAAGAAAATAAAATATATACATGGTCTCAAAGAACAGGAAGTTCTATGAGACTCAAGAAAATAATCTAGATCATAAAATTAGTAGCAGAAAATTAAACCGTTTCCCCGGCAACGGCGCCAAAATTTGACAGGCTAAATCGCACTCCTATCAAAGATAAACCTAACGTTCACCAACTAAAAATATAGTAAGGGAAGCAGGGATCGTATCCACAGGGAAACAATGTTCTTTCTACTATTAATTAACTAATCTAGACTACTGGTAACAAAGAGTTGGATTGGTTTGTATATTAAACTAAAGCAAATAATCAAATCGGAAAATAACAATATTAAAGGAATCTAGGGCAACGGTTCACCATAAATGCAGAGCGGGATTGGACAACGGACAATAACAATCAATGAACAATCATAATTAGGAAAACATGCATCTCTCGAATCTTGTGAATTCCTTAGGATAGAACAACTAGCGGGCTCTCGCTACGTACTAGAAATAATTCCTATCTAATAGCCACAGACCAAAAACATCAGATTTATACCTCTCGGCGCATAATCCAAGGTTAATCAAACTCAAATCAAAATAGTCCGGCCGAACAGAATCGACGAGCAATAATAATAAGCTATAGAAATTATAATCAATCAATCAATCAATAATCAAGTCCACATATAATCCCAATCATGCATTCATGGATCCCCTAAACCCTAGAAATTAAACTACTCACTCATGATAATAAATAACAAAGCAATTAGCATAATGGAAAACATGATTAAAGCAACAAAATAAATTAAGGTAGGAAATAATACCGAATTGAAGAACAAATAAAATAATAAAGCTTGGATCTTTACTTGAAATTAAAAACTAAGTATTTGAATAATTGGAGAGAAAACTAGAAATAAAATAAGTATTGAAAACTAGAATAATAGATGTCACTAAAAATATAAGGGGCTAGTATTTATAGTTTGCCCAAAATAGAGCCCAAAATCGGAAATAAAATCTCGCGAAATACGCTGGAGGTTGGCGTGGCCCGATCGGGCGACGCTTCGCCCGATCGGGCGATGTGCTCGATAGTCGGCCCGATCGGGCGAAATTCCGCCCGATCGGGCGGTTGCAAAATGCCCAAAACAACGCCCAGAATGACCGCCCGATCCGGATCGGGCGAAGCCCGCCCGATCGGGCGCGTGTTGAAACTGCACGATCCTCTATCTTCAAAACGTCATATCTCCTTCGTTATTCGTCGGAATTAGGCGAGTGACCACTTGTTGGAAAGATATTGAAGTCTATAATCCAACCCAATTGGAATTACATCATTTGGAGTTGTAGAACTTGAGTTATGCTTAAAATAGTGGACTATAGTCATTTTTGTACTTCCTTCGTTATTCGCTTTGCTTCAAAACTCTTCAAACTTAATGTTTGTGCTCTCGAAAGTACATAATCTCTTTTATTGATTCAAATGAGTAGGAAATGCACAAAAATATACTAATTCCTACAATGATGAACCTGAAACTACAAACACACTACGAGGAGCACATTAGTACTAAAAATCGCTCCGAAGAGCTCATTTGAGATCAAAAAGTACTAAGGGACGGGGGTAAAAACTCTACATAAAACACACACATCATTGGTGTTGAGCTTCGAAAGGATTGTTTTACCGATCAGGCCAGGGTAGTCTGTTACCATTGTTGACTTGTGTTACTTGTTGGGCAGTTAATGTGTTTTGTGTGTTAGAAGATAGAATCATAAAGTTCTCGTTTAATTTCACAGGATGTGTTAAGTTAGGAGGGAATTTTAATACCAGGATAGTAATGGCTTTATGCCAGAAAATTAACACTTGAGGAACACTCTAGCAAATAACACAAACAACACAAGTTAATTGTCTATCACCTCTGTCCCTGTGGTAGATACAAACTACATTGTCGATATAACAAACCATGCAAATAAAAACAATCTTTCAACATCTGTATCAGTGTCTTCTAGGCTCTTACCAAAGACTTCAAGAATGAAACTTAGTCTACTTAATCTAGTTGCGTAATTTGATAATTTGTAATGCTGACAGCTTGGCAAGTAATGTCTCTCACTCTTTCTAGTATTACTATGTTAATACTACCAGAAATAACTTCAAATGTGTAGTCATAATACGTTTGAAAAATGCACCTATTTCCTTAACTGCAATCCTTAACTGACTGGAAATCTGGAAAGCCACATCAATATGACGAGAATGAATATATGAATGATCTATTGCTTTAATTAACTACTTTGAATTTCATAGTTTGACGGTGCTGGTAAATCCCTTCATGTCTTAGTTGCTGGTACAACCTTGCTAACGCTGATAATTGACCATTGTGTGAGCTATGATTGATACACTTGACTGTGAAAGATGTTTGATATCAACAAATTATTTCCATTTCCTTTTTTTAGCTATTTATCTACTTTTTAAGAAACTTAAGATTTTATTGATGTGAATTACCTTAAATAAGTTCCATTTACTTTTAAAATAGTTGCATTAACTTTTCAGAGTTAATTATCTACTTTTGTTAATTATATTGTGGCTTTATTTGGTACAGGTAAAAAGAAAAGAAAAGATGAAGATGAAGATTATATTCAAACAAACTCTGAAGAATCAGAAACGAAACTGTCTCCAATGAAAAGACAGAAAACAAAGAAAGAGAAGATAGAAGGGCATGCTATTAAACACTTTAAGTCAGGGAAGCATGTAGTTATAGACATCGAAGATGATGATGTTGACTATGACAGTGAGCTGGTTATCGGAAACACACATTGCAGGCCGAATGCAATTGTTGATCTCATACACGATTTAACTCCAGAGCAAAAAGTGGATGTTGAGAACATTGGATTTGGAGGGCTTCTAAAGATGCAAGTGACTGTGATTCAAACAAAAATTCTTCCTTGGCTTCTGAATCATTTCCAAGAAGGGAGTCGGATGCTTAAAATTGATTTGATGAAGGAATTTACACTCACTGAAGAAGATATTCAAGATATTTTCTTATTGCCAAAAGTCAATGGTGGAGAAATGGTTATTCACCGAGGAGTTGACAAAGAAGAGATGACTATTATCGATGATTGGAAAAAGAAACTCAATGTGGAAGGCAACTCTGACATATATGTGAATGATTTGGAGTTCAAAATGAAATCGATGAAGCAAGGTGGAGATGATTTCAGAAAGTTTTTTGTGATGTATGTTTCTTCTACATTCTTGGCACCGGTTGCCAATCGGAAAATTGATACAAAAATAATCAAGTGGATTGATAATGCAGCACAAATTCCAAGATTAAATTGGTGCAAGTTCGTACTTGACAATCTTTGCAATGCTGTTCATCGACTAAAGAAGAACAGAAACAATAGTGCACAGCGTAAGGGAGTGAGTGGTTGCATGATTGCGTTGCAAATTGCATATTTTCATCGCCTAAAGTTCAATGGGATTTGCCAGCCATATGATCTTCCTTTCATTCAACATTGGAGCAATGAAAGGATAAGGAACATAGTGAATGAAGAGGCTGCTGTGAAATTTGGTCAAGGTGAACTTGACAAAGAGACTTATCCAGTGTCGATGATATCAAGAGCAAGAATTTCAATACAACATGAAATTCAAAGAGATGAAAAGAGAGTTACTCAATACATGGAAGATAAGTCTTATCATATGGAGAGAGTAATCACTTACAACCTCCCAGAAGGATTGATGACAAACGAGGAGATTCAAGAAAAAGCAGAAGATGTAAGTAGTTCATATACTTGAGTTTTTTTTTTAATATTATTCTAATACTAAAAAGTAAACAAAAATGATAATAGTAAATATTTTTTGTAAAAAAGTAAAATAATACATGATAAAAGTAAAGAAAGTCAGAGTTCACTGTTTATACTCTGTACTACAAACTCAATTTATTCTTTCTGGCAGTAACAATTTGTGCAAATATGGAAATTCTTGGTGTTTTGAACTAACTGTTTTTACAGTGGGCTTATTGGGATGACAATTTGTTTTAAAAAGTAAATGAAAACATGATAAAAGTAAATACTTTGTTTTAAAAAGTAAATAATAACATGATAAAAGTAAATAATTTGTTTTAAAAAGTAAATGAAAACATGATAAAAGTAAATAATTTATTTTAAAAAGTAAATAAAAACATGATAAAAGTAAATAATTTGTTTTAAAAAGTAAATGAAAACATAAAAAAAGTAAATGATTTGTTTTAAAAAGTAAATGAAAACATGATAAAAGTAAAAAAATGTAAAAGAATAAGGCTTTGAATTTGACTTTGTTAAGTGTTTATTTGTTTATGCTTGCACTATTCTGTGTTTATTTTGTTTATGCTTGCATTATTCTGTGATTATGTTTTTTGTTTTATTGCGATTTTTTGTTTAAATTATTCGGACAATGAAACTCTTAAAATTTCTGGAAATTTTCTTCTTGTTTGTTGGTAGGTTTGTTTTTTTTGGTTGATGGTTTTTTGGTGGATGATTTTTTCACTTGTACATACATTCTTTCTAAAAGTCTACTAAATACCTCTTAAAGTAAATTAAATACTCATTTGTAATGATATTCATTTAAATTCAAATAAAATACAACTGTATATGTAATAATATTCATATAAATTCTTATTTTTGAAATAATTTTTTTTTGCACAAAATATAGGAAATGCAACAAGAGATGATGCTCTTACAGAGAGATACTAGGTTCTTTAAAATTGTTCACAAAGAACGACTGGATTCAATGAAACAGAAAATCTTGGCAATAAAATCAAGCGAATCACCGGTCTTGTCTCAAACTGAAAAGATCTTATCTAATCCAAAAGTCCGAGAAGCATTTGATGAGGTGGTGAGGATGCACGTGTGTCTTGACGATGCATCTAAGGTGTTTATGGATTCTTGGGAGGAGTTTGAAAGATATGAGGATTATAATGATGATACAAATGACAATGAGACTGAGATGACTAATATGAACAACTACGAGGAAACAAATGAGCCAAATGAGGAAACAAATTAGCCAAATGAGGAAACAAATGAGCCAAATGAGGAAACAAATGAGGAAACAAATGAGGAAAGAAATAAGGAACCAAATGAGGAACCAAACAATAGGAGAGAGATTGAAAAAAGTCTGATAAAGATGATGTGCAAGATGATAATGAAGGTGACTGTTCGAATGATCTTTTTCTGTATACAACATGTTCATTGGACTGTGGTGAAGCTGGGGTTGAAGTTGAATTCAGATCAGAGTGCATGAAGAGCAACAAAAGCAAGATGAAGCAAATGAAGCAATTACAACAAGAAGTGGCTGATTACTGTTTCATGCAAAATCGACAAATGCATGAGTAAGTTCCTTCATTTTGTTTACTTTTGAATATATTTTGTTTACATTTAAAGATATTAACTTAACTTTTTGTGCAGTGAACCTCTTGTGTTTTACGATGATGACCACTTGCTTACAAGAGAGGACATGCTGTCTTTGAGTCCATCTGTCCCATCTACAATGATCAATTCATCTGTTATTGGATGTTGGTGTTTGATTTTAAATCGCGTCAAGCACAAAGAAAAACCATCATGCTTCTTTTTCGGCATAGACCACAGTGTAATCACCTATTCTCTATATCTTTTAAACAAATATTATAATGCATAAAAAAGAACTTATTTAATTACTAATTTTTGCAGAGAAATATTGAATTAGCATTGGATATCGAAAATGGAAACATCCAAAAGAATTTGGAGGAATTGAGGAAAGCTTGGTTTGATTGGCTATTGTTGTATAATGATGAAATTGCATTCAAGGAAACTGATTTGGTATGTATATAATTGATCATATTGTTTCTTTTTTGTATTATCCAGCCTACATAGTATATGATTTTTTTTGTAATATCTCTTTTGTAGGTATTTGTCCCTATTCTGCTGAAGAAACATTATAGTGCTGTTGTGATCAATTGTATAAGCTCGAAAATACCATACTTGGATAACAGGAAATACAAAAGTGCTACCTCTGTTTATTATCGTGAAATGGTGTCAATGGTGGTAATGTTTTTTTTTTGATATTCTCTTTTTATTAAAAGATATTTACAAATTAAAATTACTTATCTATTCTAATATTTAATAGCAGGGAGGTTGGAGAGCCACGTGGCCTCCTCCTAAAATTTCAATATTTTATTATATTTTTTTATTTTTTAAAAAAGAAAAACGTTTACGACAAAACAAAGGAAAAACCAGAAGTTTTACAATCACTTTCTTCTCCAACCTTCCACTCTCTCCTCCCAATATTTGGATCTGAAAAATCTGTAAACCCAAATTGCATCAATTCAATCAACGATTATCTCCAAGTTTATCCTATATAATAATAGAAAAGTCACTAGCTATTGTGAGACCTCCAAATCTCTAATCCAGCAATCTCATAGACTCCCGCCAAATTCACTCAAAATACCCTAATATCTAAAATTCAAATGGATTTTAATCTCTATTATATAAAGGAACATCTGAGGTTAATTTGGTAATCACGCTTTTCGTGTCCCCCTTGAAATAGACGATAATACCCACCCCTAATTTAAACCCATCCTCCGTAGAGCGCACAGCCGCACACTGATCTCTTGTTAGGTTATGATACATATGACATTTACATAAATCATGCGGAAACAACCATTAACCCAGGAAACATATTATTTACACATAATCATATAGCATAATTAGATGCATACTCTTTGTTGCGTGCCTTCCCTAGCTGCGCCCGAACCGAACAAGAACAAGTCTTTTAGGACTCCAAGTGTCGTCCCTCCGTAGAAAGTCCACAGCACGTCCGGATCCGCCTTAAGATTGACCAACTAGAATCGCCCTTAAGGTACTCAGAAAATTCGGCACTTTTGGGGCAAGATGGGTGTTTGAATTTTCTCTCAAAAAACTCACTTTTGAATACTTTGAAACTTGTGTATAAATTATGACCCCTAGGCCTTTATTTATAGAGTTATGGAAAAGGAATCGTAATCCTAGTAGGATGCGAATTAATTGGAATTAGAATTCTACATGAATTCTACTTAATCAATTTATCCAATAGGAATAGACATTTAATCATACACTGACTCTTGCAGATTCAGGAATCTCGCATGAGCTCAAACTCACACACACACGGCAGCCACAAGGGCTGCCCACGCATGCGAGCAGCAGCCCACGCAGCGCGGCCCACGCATGCGTGGCCTTGTGCGCGCTGGGCTGTGGCGTGCGTGCTTGCTGGGCGACGGCCTGGCTTCGTGCTGGGCCTTCGTCCGGCAGGCCTCGTCCGATGCTAATTCGTACGATACGCTTCCGATTAAATTTCCATTTCCGGAATCTATTTCCGATACGAACAATATTTAATATTTCCGATTCCGGAATTAATTTCCGTTTCGAACAAATATTTAATATTTCCGTTTTCGGAATTATTTTCCGATTCCGGTAATATTTCCGATTCTGACAATATTTCCGTTTCCGGCAATATTTCCGATTCTGGTAATATTTCCATTTCCAATAATATTTTCCGATACGTACCATGTTTCCGTTTCCGGCAACATCTACGACTTGGATAATATTCATATTTCCGATACGATCCATATTTCCGTTTCCGGCAATATCATCGTTTCCGGAGTATTCATTTCTTGCCTGTGACGATCTTAGCTCCCACTGAAACCAAGATCCGTCGGTTCCGAATATTCATAGATGGAGTATTTAATGCCATTAAATACTTGATCCGTTTACGTACTATTTGTGTGACCCTACGGGTTCAGTCAAGAGTAAGCTGTGGATTAATATCATTAATTCCACTTGAACTGAAGCGGCCTCTAGCTAGGCATTCAGCTCACTTGATCTCACTGAATTATTAACTTGTTAATTAATACTGAACCGCATTTATTAGACTTAACATAGAATGCATACTTGGACCAAGGGCATTATTTCCTTCATCTCTCTCTTTAACTCGATCGCCCTTCTTTGTCCTCTCCTTTTTCTCTCTCCCCTCCTGTAAATTCTGGAAGCTTCCATTAACCTAGCTTCTTCATTTCAATTCAAATTTTGTTAGATATTATCTGTGATTTTTTTTATAGATATATGATTATGTGAAACTCCAGTGTACTCCCACTCAAAAAAAACCCCAAATTGGATTGAAAAACCCTAAATTTCCAGAAACCCTACCTCTTCAATTCAATGGAAAACCCACCTGATCAATCATCGCCAGCAAAATCTGTTGATCTACGATGATCCAAAAGTTGTTTGCCGGAGATTTGAATAGACGACATTGTTTCCTCTTAAGTCGCACAACACTAAAGTGGAGGAAATTCCCGACGATGACGTTGAGGCGGAAGATGGCGGTAGTCAAGGTGGAAAGAAAAAAAGAGGTAGAAAACCGAAGGGAAACGCTACACCGCAGTAACGGGGTGCTAAGAAGGTTGTTGATACCAAAGTGGAGGAAATCGCCGACGATGATGACGATGAGGGAGCTGTATTCCACGCCTTCCAAAAGGGGGTCAAAGAAGGTAATTATGTTGCTTAATGTTTGGGTGTTTTAGTTGCTGGACCGAGTTGAAAGAAATTTGTTCAATTGAATTATATAAAGCTTATTGTTTCGACGATTTCCAGCTTTGATGTCATCATTAAACAAATTTAAAAACAGTGATGGGTAAGATGTCTACTTGAGGCTTCTTTAGTGGGTGATGAAGATGTGCAATTGCGATCGGTTAATCTTTCTGTTATTCTGTAAAAAGATTCTTTTAGATACTGTCAAGTTATGATGGAAATGCATCATAGGAGATGTTTGGAAGTCGCATCCCCTGCATTCAATGGAAAATTATAATTTATTATGAGAATAATATAATTAGATTTGTCATTTTTTTAAGGTTTCTTTGATTATAGTTATAGAATGAATATAGATGGGAATTGTATCAAACATGCTTACGCAATTCAGGACATCAGGGGACTTTCATTACAAATTAGAGAGGTTTAATTACTTGGCACACATGTTACAATACTCATTTTCAACACTATTTTCTTTAATTTCCTCTTTTTAGGAAGAAGATGGTGGTGGGAAGAACTCATTAATGGAGGTAGTACAGTTAGAGATAGATATGGAGAAGAAGAAGATTACGGAAGAGATCATTGCTTAGAACTCAAAGACGATGTTAAATATTTGGTAACTGGTGAAGCATCGCCGGGGGAGAGGTGAATAGGTTGAGCATGTGTGCGTCTGTGCGATACTCCGTTCAACTTTAGTACTCCATTTTCGTCGTGTGCGAGGAGGTGAGAAATTATGAGTTATTTACTTTATGAGTTTAAATTTAAAGATAATAAATTGATTGTTGTAACTCTCACGTATTTGATGGTTTAGTCGAAAGGTAGTAAATTGATTGATTGTTATAGTTAATGCAATCGAAATGGAATGATTGCTCATGATTTGTGTACTATGATCAGGTTAACGATGATTAGTTGACTGGTTTATGGGATAAATTATTCACTTTATGAGTTTATGTAAATCTAAAGACAATAAATTGATTATTGTACCTCTTTAAGTATTCGATTGTATAATCAAGGTAGTTATTTGATTGTTGGTAAATCTTATGTTTATGGAGTAAAAAATTGAAATTATTATTTTTATTTGAATTGGTTATTAGTTGAAGCCGAAGGGGCGACAATGATGGCATTGCTAGCAAAGGAAACAACTTTGGCATTAATCATCCAGTGGCGAATTCAAGTGGTAAAGATGGAAAAAGTTTTACTTACAATGGTCGTATCAATATTGAAGCTCTTCCTATTGAATCTCTTTCCTTTGTGGAGGTTGACAAAACCTCTAAATAAATTAATATAGCTGTTGAGTTTTACCCTTAAAAAAAGGACCAACTTTGATGTACTTCTTTTGTAACATTTTCTATAAGTTTCTTGAATTGGTTTCTGATAAACTTACCGGTAACATTTTACATTATGTTTGCTTAAGGGGATCAAATTTCCTTTTTTATTTTCGCATGCATCGCGTGCATATAAGACTAGTTTTTAAAAAAAAAAACACAAAACGCAAAACAAAAACCCACGTACTATACAGTAACCTAGTCATCAAAGGAAACTGCTCCCTACTTCCATGAAAACTGCTCCTCCTACTAACCATATATTTTTCTGCAACAACGTCTTCTTCTCTCCCTCAATTTAAATTCATGATCAAATAATTGAGAATAAACAAAACAAATTGTATTCACTTCCTTCAATATAACGCCGTGGGTATGTATTAATTTACAATTGATATGAAGACACAAGAAAAACTAAATGGAGGAATCACTGCAAATTAAGGAATTCGAAGAAGTTACTTCCGCTGAAGAATTCGAGTCTCAAATTGAATCCCTAAACGTTCCCGCGATATGTTTCACAAATTAATTAATCATGAACACTCTATCTATTTCTCTTAATTGCTTAATTATGTTTTTTTGTTGTTGTAATTTTGTTTAGTTTTAATTATTGTTTCCGATTTTGATGTGGAATCAACGTTTTCAGAGGATGTGTGAAGGATTGGAAAGCTTTCCAGAGCAAGAATCTTATCAATGGCGATCCCGATTATTTGCAGGTTTTCCTTCTGTTTTTTTTTTCTAAATAACTTCACAAGTTTACATAATTTCATTGAATATTTGGATTCTTTCATGTGGATGTATATTGTATGTTGGTTTGCTTTAGTTTTCCAATAGATTATGATGATCACTTGGATTCTTTAAAAATAGAAGGATGTGATTTCCAAACCAACAATTGAGTTGCTTCATCGTTTCATCTTCGGATCTTCCTTAGGGCCGGCGGCTAGCCATAGTCACCATCTCACCACCACTTCCGACCAGCCACAGCTCCACTTCCAATAACAATCTTCACAGCTTCACCCGGCCACCTCTGAATTTCTGAACCATCACCACAAACCACACAGAGACGCCTCCAAGTTCGAGGAGAAGTTCTGGAGATTCGTTGTTTGTGCTTTGTTTCTCTTTGATCCTAGAGGTATGTATAACTTAAATTTCGTTTTAGGTTTTTATTGGACAATTTTTGTTATTTCCTTAATTTTGTATGGAAAAGGGTGGGTTGCAACTCAACATTTGTAATGTACCTTCTTTTGCTGCAATTAATTTTGTTTACTTTACGCATATTTGTTTACTTATTAATCCTGTAATTTACAAATGTTCATTTATTTTGCAGGTATTCGTCTATGTATTACTCCAAAATAATTCAAATCGAATTATAACTAGATGATTTATATTGTTGAGGATTTTCAGACAATTTTCTTTAAGGTGTTATGGAGAGGCAACTAAGGCCATGTTTGTGACGTACATAGAGGTATCTTATGGAGTAGTACTCTACTCTAATTTATTTACTTTTAGTTAATAAATCTTTCTTATACATTTAAATGATGCAAAATTGTGTACTTAGTATTTTTTTTGGGGGGAATAAAATTTGTTTATTATCAGTAATGGTGGAGAGGTCGTACGTAGTATGAATTCACAAATTCTTATTTACAATGGTTGTACACTAAATATGGTACACCGGAGTAAAAGTTAACTCAAAATGATTAAAAGTTAAGCATATATAGGTAAAAGTTATTTATTTTTGAGTGATAAATTTTTTCATTTTAGTATAACTTATTTCTTCAAAATAACTAATAATGTAGAAAATTAATCATTTAACCCTTTAAAATATTTATCTATCAATTTTTTTTTACTAATATAAAAGTCAATCAAAACTAGGTTAAAGTTACAAAAAAAAGGGGTTAAAATCATCTTGGTGCACAATAAATTTATTGTACACCTTGTGCGCACAAGACCTTTTGGTATAAATTTGTCTTACTATTATTTGTGGTATTGAAGCTTTGAGCATTATTGTCTGCTCATGAAGAAAGGGGGTGGGAGGAATAATGGTGGTGCATTGGGCCATTGGCAAATATTAGGGACTATGCATGATGGTATTGGTGGTACGATGATCATAATATTATCGAGGTATTTACTGGGTTGATGTTAAGTACGTGGTATTTGGTATATAGTAACTTACAATCTCGCTAGGTACGGTGTAGGTATTTTATTTTCATAAAACACTTGATCTTTTGGCATTCATTGTGATTAGGCTTGCAGAAATTAAGAATTTGATTATAGTATCATCTACTACGTAAATAACTGCAATTATTTTTTCCAATTCATTGCATTCATTCATCAAAAATAAAAAAATAAAAAAATAAAAAATACTTATGTAGTATTCCGTATATTTTATCAGTTTAAACCTTATGACATGATTTTGTGTGGATTTTTTTGTATAGTACATAAGTTTATTTGAGGTATTTGATTTATCAGTTTAAAAACCTTTATACAACCCCTTTGTTCCCAATTCAAAAAACTTGGAATATGTTTTTTTTAATAATATTTCGATTTGATATTAGTTTCATGACTTGAATTATATTTGTTGTTTCTATTTGATCTAAAATTCTTAACGAAAGTGTTTGAATTAGCCGGAAATGATGAACGTTAAGAACAAGAATATCTCAACGGGTGGTATTGTTGCGGGAAACCATGTCACACTCAATTAAAAGTTAGTTGGTGTCACTTCAAACCAATTGTACATTCTACTGCTCATTCATGATAGATCGGTGGCCGGTAGGGGATAAAACTATGAAGTATCTATACTCCGTAGTATTTGTTTTCCTGGTAGATTGGTCGTAAGGGACAAACTACGAAAGTGTTGGATGATGTTAATGTTTATTTTGACAAATATGGTTGTAAAAATAGTTTTAGAGAATAAAGTCATATGTGATTTTCAGGTCAGCCAAATAATTAAAATGTACATCGTACATATTTTTTTAAACAGTACTATCAAACGATTGCATAATGAAATACTCTGTAGTTCTAACCTGTATTCAATTTTGGTTCCTAAAAGTAGTACGTGTTTATATCTTAAATATGGAAAGATCTAAAATAAATAAGTGGCCTACTATTATTGACCATTGAAAGAGAATACTAGAAATTTCTACTATTATTAATATCCCGCGCATTAACACTGATGGTTTTTCTAGGGAATTGTTAAAGACTACTGCATGAGTTATTGATGCATACATAGTATGTTTTAGTTAAAAGTACTCCCTAAATAATGATGAAATCCTCATTATGCTAGCTAATCAAATAGGGAAAAGAGGACATGCATACTTGCAGTCATGGTCTCATGGATAATCCATAGTCATTTCGTATAAACCTTTAGAGATAAACATCAATTGTTTGAAGTATCCACTACTTTCTTAATTTGTGAATTTTGTATGAAATTGTATATTTTGGTGTGCTCCTAATTAAATTCATCAATAATGCAATTTTCGTTCATTATCTTAATACAATAATCCGTATATTTTATTATTATTTTACATTGAGATAATCCAAATTGATTTTATGTTTAATTTTTTTAAACATAATTATTTTTTTTTGGTGTTAGCACCCGATTCACCATTAGGGATAATGCGGATTCGGGGCGAGTTCTGGGTGGATAGGTTCCAGTCCCCTCCCAATTATTGTTGCAGGGATCGAACACGAGTCCTCCCTACCAAGTTCAGCCCCAATCACCACAAAACCAACAAACAATTGGTTAAAACATAATTATTTAACCTTCTAATATTTTATACGTTAATGCACGGGCATATACTAGTAATATCTAACTTACGAGTTTAATTTCAAAAAAAAAACTCATCAGCTTCGATTTCGTCGATTCTCTTCATCTTGGCCATGGTTTCGATTCGTGAACAAATCCAACCAAATTCAGCTTCACGAATTCATCGCAACGTGGCCGACGTGAAATTTTTCGATCATTTCTTAAACTTCTCTTTCTTCACTCTCAATCCCAAACGACGCCTCACCTTTACCAATTTTCAGTTTCTTTTTACATTTTCCATCCCCAACAATGATTTCATGCTAATTCTTATTTCTCTTCCCCTCTCCTTCAGTCTTTTCCCCGATTCTTAACATTCGAACGGGTAAATTTTGTATTTGCCAAGTATTTAAGTCGAATTCACAGTTCTTTTGCAATAATTTGTAAACTAATTTGCGAAATTTCTCGATCAATTACACCGAATTAAGGTATGTTACTATCTGAATTTGTATTTATTCAATCTGCAATTAATTTTCAAATTCTAATTCAGACACTAATTACGCTATAAAATTCTTATTGTGGGGAACTTTTTAATCTTTTGATTTTGGTGTTTTGAATCGTCGTTGAAGGATACCATTGGTCTATAAGACTGATGGAATCAATGATGATAACTGTGGCCAAAAATGTTCTTTTCAAAAATAAAAATCATATTTTAAGCATTTTATTGGGTGTGCCATTGTTAAATTGAAGCTTCCTTTTTTCTTCTTTTTAAGGGTAACTTTTGTTATATTTTTTTCTCATTAACTTTGTGAGTTTTACGTCAAAGGAGAAAAAAAAAACCTTTATGGGTTTGTTTTTTGTAATGTAAGTTAAATTTGTAGTTTTATAAAATGAAATTCTAATTTGCATGTCTTCAATTCATTTTTAATTGCTGTAGACGCGCAGAGTACAAATTATGAAATTGGGTTGTTTATTTCTTTGGTTAATATTATTGAATTTTACTGTGAAGAGTACAAATTATGAAATGGGGTTGTTTGTATTTTCAGTGAATATTTTGAATTTTGCTACGAAGTATGATTGTGTACACTCATTTTTTGTTTGTCATTTTCAAGTGAAGACATAAGAAGGATGCAAAGTAAGTAACTTTCTACTGAAACTTTGATGTACGTATAATCCAAATCTTTGGTTTTAATTTTAAAATATGCAATTTCTAATGTGGGAATTGAATTGCGTAAATTTCTTACCTTTTTTGGGAGTGTCTGTTGGTGAATTTAGGTGCTAGAGATGAAGAGTCTAGATATAACAATTGTCATTTCTTTATAAATGGATTTCTTATTCCCTGATTATGGGACGACTTTATTCGTTCGATTCATTGTGATTTTTTTATGCAGTCTGCAACATATCATTGATTCAGTTTTTTATATGAAGTAGTGGTAGGACGCCTTATTTTGGTATACGTTAATACATTAACTGGTCATATGGAGGTAGATTAGAATTCCTGATCTGTATTAATAAGTTCTAGATGGCCTACATAAATAATCTCTTTATTTACAAGTGATGAGAAACTTAATGGTTATTAGGGGATTTACGAATGACGTTGACAGGTTGTTTGTAGTATTGATTATAGGATTGAAAATTGCACATAGTTTTGTCATTAATATTTTTGAAATGGGCTTCGGTAATTTTAACTTTGATTATTCTTTGCTTTTAATTTTGATTTATTGCATTTGATTTGTTGTAATTTTGATGATGATGGTTGTTGGGTTGGTTGTAGTTTTGATGATAGGACTCGGAAAAGGGTAGAAAGTAAAAACCACATTTCAAAGATGTCTGGGTTTTAAGGTGTAATGGTTTCTGTTCCCCGGTTGAAAAGTCAATTTACCCAAGTGGAGCTTTACAGCCTCAAGTCTAAGGTTTTGGATTCTATGACTTCATGATTGTTGTTAATCTGATATTTTGTTGTTGTTGTTGTTGTTGTTGTTGTTGTTGTTGTTGTTGTTGTTGTTGTATGAGGTTAATTAATCTAGATTGTATGTTTGATTGCTTGTGACATTGTTGTTGTGCCCATGTTCACAGTTCTATGCATTAAAATCGCAATCAGGTCATGTTACGGTGCCGGATTTGCCAGTTTCCACCGGTTTATATATGCAAAACTTAAGGGTATCAACGGAATGTATACGGAGAATGAATTGAAAGCTGCATTGGAGGATTCATATCCGGACTTGACACATGCGATTGATTTCGAATCTTTCCTAAGGGTGAGTTCCCTTTTGTATGTAATCATGCTGTAAACTTTTTCTAGATGATGTTGTTCAATCTGTGTTGGATTTAATCAGATTATGCATTTTGGGGTTTGTGATTCTCACCTTTCTGGTTCTACTTTTCTTTATTAATCTGATGCATTGTCTTTGAATTGTAGTATGATAATATGACAATATTATTCGAGGAAAGAAGCCCTGTTTACGGATTGGTATAAGGAATATTTAACCATATTTATTTTACCTTGATTATCTTCTTAGTGTATTTTATAGTGACTTTGGTTATGAATAAACCGCAATAAAAAGTTGGGTTATTATTATCTCCTTTGTACAATGGATGTTAGTTAATTTAATTTTGATTGGTGTTCTGTAGCATTTTAAATGGATAGTTTTATTAACAGAGTTTGCAATTGGGATGGCTACATGGGTCACTATTTGTTCCATTTATTTTTTCTTCTAATCCCATCAACTATCAATCTATCATAGTATTTCCATACTTCTTTTAAACCTTACCCAAAAAAAAAAACTCTGCCTTTTGTTTTCTGTAATTTTCAGACTTCTACATTTGGCCTCAAATAAGAATATTTATGTTCTTTAATCGCTATATTTTTCTTATTTTAAATTTCAATCTTGAATTAGAGATATCAATTTGATTGTTGTATTGTGTATATGATAGAGTAAGAGAGATCTAGAGTGTTGGAAGTTCTGATTAAGAAAGTGACAATTTATGTGAAAATCTTCTCTGCCTGTTATGCATGTTGTTCTCATCAAGGTTCTCACCTTTGAACTATAAATTGTTCTGTTTATATTTAGTCTGCCATATACAGTACTATGTAAATTGATGAATTTAAGGGAGTTAAATCATAATGATTGATTTTTTTGAGCTTTTTTTCTTATCAGTCAAAGCATAAGATTGTTTCGTTCTGATTGTATCTCAATATGGTAAATCAGATGTTGGAATTTGTCAACTCAAGCATATTAACAACTGGTTTATCAACTCCAACCGCAAGCGGTAAAAGGTCTTGCCATGATCTGATCGATTAATTTCTGCAGAATGATAAAACACATGATGATGCAACGGCAGATGTTGGCAACCGTTATTTTGAAGAGCTGCTATCCAGAGGCTTATTATGAGAAATCGTGTTTGTTTTTGGTAGTAGTAGTAGCAACAGCAGAAGAGTATACAGCTGTGAGATGGCCCCGGCTGTTCATGGTGCAGCACGCCGCCTTGCAGGTGAAGAGCTAGCTGTATTCGAGGATAGACGTGTTATTGATGATTACTCTTTTGCAGTTGAACAAAGGACAAAGAATATATCATTCTGCAAGAACGCTTTTTAAAGATCCAACTTGGAGAAAGATGGTGTTGCATAGTTGTAAAAATGCAATGACATTAATGTTGTGAATAATCCTCGATGGGATGCATTCTTTGAACACGGACCTGTGAGATGGTTTGATTGATTCTTTAAAGCATCTTTGTGTATAAGAAGTTCCAATCAGTATATCTACATTGCTTAAAATATCTACACTTATCAGATACACCAATTTGTATGGATTCCAGATGTTAATTTGTATGTACCCAATTTTCTTCTCCCACAATCAAATACACCAATTTTTTGTCATACATTTTTTGTCTTTTATTTTTTTTGACAACAATACATTTTTTGTCGCATTAAGCAATTCAAACGTTTAATTTTATATTGTATATTATTCAAACTATAAAATAATTAGGAGTTCCGTGCATCGCACGGGCTTAAAACTAGTTTACTTTCAAGTATAAACAGTTTATTTAATGCCACTATGTGTTGAACAGTTTATTTAATGCCACTATGTGTTGAACTTTGTGTGCTATTTTGTTATAAAGGTGTGATTTTGTTCTTTTTTCTACACTTGATTTTTTGTTGATTTTGCATTGATTTTCATTAGGACAATTTGCATTGATTTTCTATCTGGGTAGATAACAAAAAAAGAAAGAAATCAATAATGGGTATTTTTTGCGCACTCAACTTCTGTAATGCCAGAAATCTAAATTAGGATATAGAGTATTTAGTTAATTGGTTCTGGTGATATGTTGTCATCCTGTTTGTTTTTTTTATATTCTCTTTTATTAAATAATGGTAATGTTTTTTTTATATTCTGGTGGTGTCAATGGTGGTAATGTTTTTTATTTTATTTTTTTATATTCTCTTTTATTAAATGATGTTTACAAAATTAAATTATTTATTTACTTTTAAGTATAAACTGTTTACTTTTGGTTTTTGTAGACAGAAGAAATGGCAGTTGTGTTTCAAAACATGAAACACCCAAAAGCAAAAGATGTTAAGGAGTACACTTATGAAGAGGTAGACTTTGATTGGAAAGCGGAAAAAAGAACCACAATGGATTGTGGTATCTTTTTGATGATGCACTTGTTATCTTTCAAAGGAGAGAATTACAGCTGCGATCTAGGACTGACAAATACCAGGAAGCTCTATCGAGCTCTAATATGCGCCAATCTTGCAACATCTGATTACAATCTCATATGAAATGAGTTGATAGCCAAGGTAGAAGAATTCAAAATCACTGGAAAAATGAAAAGTGAAGGGGGAAACAAAAGAACAAGGGAAGATCCAGAAAAAGGTGATCAGAGGCAATCCTTTCCCTTCCTATCAACATTCATGAATGCGGCTAGCAAATGGATTGTTGATGAATGGTCAACACAATTTCAACAAATGTTAGATTATATGGCAATCGAAGACGAAAAGAATATGAGGTAAAATTTAATTTTTTCATCTACTTCTTTCTTTTCCTCTTGCCTTCATATCTTCTTGTTGTTCTTCTCTTATATTCTTCTTATTCTTATCATGTTGGCTGTATATGTAACACTAATATAAAAAGTAAACAAAATCTCAATTAAAGTAAACAAAATATCTATGAAAGTAAATAGATAACAAACTGCTGCTAATGTTTTCTTGTGTTTCTTGGTAATGACTCTAGTTTAGTTCAAGTACATTTTTAGGTTTTTAATTATTTCAGTTTTCATGGTAAATTTTTTGTGAGCTTTGTTGGACATATCAAAAGGTGATGGCATGACAAAGTTGCAGTCAAGAATATAATGCTAGTGTGCTATAGTCTTTCGTATTTTCGTAAATGGTAATATTTGATGCTTGTTTGCGCTATGCGTAGCCTGGTGTATGAATGGACGCGTGGTTGGGTGTAAATGTGGTTCATCTTCTGTGAATTGTTGTGGTTAGTTTCTAAGGGTTGTGCATGTTAGAATAAGTGTGATTGAATTATGAGGTGTTAAAAACTTAAAATAGCTTTTTGTAGACTGATTTGATTTTAAAGTAAATGCTGTTGTGTTTAAAGTAAAGGAAATGTTTTAATGTTTCTTCAGAAAACATTCCATTTACCACAGACCTACCGGGGATCGGAATCCCGGTTGTCAACCTCATTATGATCAATGTGTAAACACAAAACAATAATTATGCTACTGAAATTTTTGATTTACATTAAGTTAAAATCGATTGTTTATACTGTTAAACTAGGCTGACTGAAATAATGCAGATTTGCCCAAATATACTTGCACAAGGCTATCGTAGTTGAATTGGACTTTCTAACCACTTGATTTTAGTTAGGCCTTAATAACTAGGTCAGCAAGACTAACAAGTTGCCCTTACCCAAGTCAATACCAAGCATATGGAAGAATTTTGACTTTACAGTCCCTTGTGATGAGTCATTTATTTTTAAAAAATATTTGGTTTACTTTTCAAGTAGTTACATTTACTTTAAGTGTTATTTTGCCTACTTTTGTTTTGTTAAAACTTACAGAAGCAAAATTTTAATTTACAGTGAAACATTTGCATGGTTTGGAGAGTCCATTGAAGTAACAAGAGGAGATTTACATTCTTTGTTGAATTTGAAAAATCCAACATCTAACCTCGTCACAGCTTGGGCATTTTATATGAATTACCATGATGCTACTATTGAGAAGGACGCAAATGATGCAAAGAGATTCTATTTTACTCTGGATCATATGGTAAATTACATAAACACTCTTATAATATAAAATATGTAGACTTTAGTTTTTCGTCTGAAATGTAAATCTAAAGATATTTTATATTCAAATTTATACATTGCAGGAAGCACTTGAGGATTGCATATATTTGAAAGGAAAGAAAACTGTGGCACCGTTGTTGAAGATGTGGGAGGATTGGGTCGAAGCAGAGCTGGAGTTCAATGACATTAAAAAATGTGATTGTGTAAGAAATCTATATTCTTTAATGTTTTATTGATAGTGTAAATGTTTTTAGTTTGTTTACTATTTTTCGAAATTACTTTAATTTGCATTTTTCACTTGCGCACAGGTTTTTGTTCCTTTATTGCTTAAGGATCACTTCTTTTGTGCTGTGATAAACTTCAAGAATGAGACAATTGATCATTTGGATAGCATCCTGTATGAAACAAATGAAGAATGGGCTGAAATTTCAGAATTCATAAAAGCCATGGTAAGGATTTAACGTAGAGTGAACTCCACTAAATTAGTTTCATTTACTTTTCTTAGTTATTTATCGACTATCAAAATTGTTTCATTTTCTTTTATGATCCTTTTCCAAGCTCTTAGTTCTTCAAACAGTTTGGTTGCCTCTAAAAACTGATTGATTGAGTAAGAATGAAGTAGTTTTAAAAACTGGAACGAAACTTGGTACTAGTTAATGAATTATGCTCAGAAGTAAACTCGTGAGGCTGCTATCCTGATTCTAAACTTGCAGTCTGTCTTAGGGTGTTATGTTTGAGTTGGTGTTGTTGCCGATTGTTACTCAGTTAGGGAAATGTTAGATTATAGACTTGAAGTAATTTAAATGAAAATTGTAGAAAGTGAATTGAATATATACTCTCTTTAAAAGGAAAATAAATAAGATATTATTACGTGATTTCAGTGAAAGAAATAGGTAAAAGTTAACAATATTTGGCTTTATCAATTTTTTTTAAAAAGTAAATTAGTTGGCCTGAAAAGTAAATAATTAATTAGTAAAAGTAGATTAATTAAACTAACCTAAAAGTAAATATTCTAAATGATATAAGTCTGTACAACCTCTTTTTTTTTTTTATTTCCAATAACTTATTAGTGCAATTGATTATTGTCGTAGTTGTGGGGTCTCAGACAATAATCTTAAGCCTGAAAATCTGTTGTTAGATGAGAATGAGAATCTTAAGGCTGAAAATCTGTTGTTATTTTAGGCTCTCTGCTTTTCCTGAACATCATAGACAATATGGCCCTAATACCTTGACAAAGCACCAACTATACCCTGTTTCAACCTGATAGGTTCTGAGATTATCAACTGAAGTAGTACTGTATAAGTGAATTTAAAACGATCTGATATTTTTATTTTGAGCTGCTGCCTCTGTTGCTTTTTCTTTTGTTATTTCTGGTCAACTATTTCAGAGTTGACATTTTGATTTGTGGATTCGTTTCTGGTTTTAAGAACTTGTGAATGAATTATGTAGTTAAAGGCTGAAAGTAAATGAAAACTATACAAAAGTAAATGGAAACTATACAAAAGTAAATGAAAACTATACAAAAGTAAACAAAATTGTTAAAATTGTCCAGGTTGCTCAAATGAAGAAGTTGTTGAAGAGTATCAAGCATCCAAAAGCTGACAAAGTGTTGACCTACAACTTGAGGATTCTTGATTTACCGTTCCAGAAAAAAGAAGAAAATGCATCTGGTGTGTATTTGATAATGAATATGCAATTTTATGATGGAGTTGATAAAATTAAACTTGGCCGAATTATAAATGTAAGTAGCACTTATATTTGGTCTTACTTTTAATATATTATTATTGTGTTGTTGAAATTTTTTGTTATAGACTTCAATTCGTTTTTCTTATTCCTTGTATATTTCAGGAGGTTGAAAGATACACACATTTTCAAATGCATTGTGCAATGAAGATTGTTTTGCATGATAAGAATATGGTGAAAGACAAACTAATCAAAAGAGTTGAAGACTGGGAATCAAAGAAAGTGAGATTTATGCTTGCTTATTGTTACAATTATGTGTTTAACAAAGATTACATGTTATGTTCTGTTTAGATCAAAACGTATCTAAAGTTTACTTTTGAATAAAATTTGTTAAAAGGTACAAGCTAAAAGGAATGTATTAGCAGCAGAAGAGGAAAAAGATGACTGAAGTTGAAATGCATACAAGCTTGAAAGGTGAAGTTGAAAAACATATATATTTAACTATTTGTGAATGGTTGTTCCTAATGTGCTTAATTATTTGTTTTATACATCGTCTATCAAAGTTCTCCTTCGCCTCCTAAAGCATGTCTTAAATTTTTTTTGCATTATTTTATATTAATAACTCTTACTATTTTCATCCTGAAGTAAACTAATACAACTATTAATTTTTAATGCTATAGGTGGTGAAGGAGATAAATGGAAGCGGTGAAAGGAGATAAAGCGTCAAATGAAGATTTTTTTTGTGATTATAATATAACAATATATTGGAAAAAATAGTAAATATCATATAGGCAGTTGACTTGGTTAACTTAGGTTATTGTAAGTACTATTATTAAAAAGTAGCCTGACTAGAGCTGTGACTAGAGCTATCTGCTACCTAAATATATTTTGTTTACTAAAGAAGATAATGAGTTTACTTTGAAATTAATCCAGTTTACTTTTAGTGTTTCTTTAACAATCTTGTACTCATACGTGATACAACTATCTGCTACCTAAATATATTTTGTTTACTAAAGAAAATAATGAGTTTACTTTGAAATTAATCCAGTTTACTTTTAGTGTTTCTTTAACAATCTTGTACTCATACGTGATACGCCTTTGGTTTCTATGTCAATCACCTTTATTTCAAACTCTTGCGTTGCCAACACCATCAAAGACAACTACTTTGGCCTTGACCAATCTTTTCTTTTGGGGTTTTTGTCATAGTGAAGGTTGTAAGACATTTGCGACGAAGAGATTTAAAAAGAGAACTATGGTTGGATATTTCACCCAAAATATATGGAAAAAACTTATTGATGTCAAGTTGGAGTATTAAATAAAACAACAAGGCTAGTTCGAGAGTTTCAGTTATTTATTGGCTACCAAAACTAAGTGTCAAAAAATGAGGGCAACTACTGGTATTTCCCTTTATAAAAAGATCAATCAAACTTGTTAATCTGAATAATTCTACCTCACAATTGGTTACAATTTGATCAATAATAAAGTAATGCCAATCACAAAAAAGTAAACAAAGAATCATTTAAAGTAAACAAATTGACATTAGAATTAAAATTAAGAAACATAGGAGGTAGGATTGTACTAAACATGAAAAAAACATTTAAGCAAAAAAAAAAATTATACTAAATACATGGTTACTTTGTAATCCAAAATTAATAAAACTAAAATTCAAATAATCCTACTTGAAAAGCATAAATTCAAAATCTGTTCAAAGTTCTCTTAAGACTACATAATAAAATATTAAGACCTCCTTTTTATAGGAAATAAGTAAAATGCTCCTTATTTCTTGTCCGTCCTTCATTTATAGCTCATTCCATTGCGCCGTAAGATCCACAAAACGCCAAACTAGCAGACACCTGCAAGTGCATAAATAATTGGTACAAATTCAGATATAGATTAGTATAAAGTGAACAAAGAATCAGTAATAGTTAAATGAAATGAAAGTAAAAATAGAAAATTTTAAACTAAAAGTAGATGAATTAAAAATAAAAGTATATAAAATTAAAAAAAATAAAACAGAAATTCAGCAGTACCCACTGTCATTTGGTTGGACTTGGTTCATCCTAAGATCCTGATTAGTAGAAAGTAAATAAAGAATCAGCAAAAGTAAATGAATTAAAAGTAAAAGTAAATGAAATTAAAATAAAAAAAAATTAAGCAGTACCCACTGTCATTTGTTTGGACAGTTACGGCTGTCGTGGTTTACCCCTGACTGGCCACAAGCTTTGCATGTACGTCCCTTCTTTGCAGTGGTATTTACTTCAACTGCTTTCTCTTTCGCACTCTTTAGCCTCTTGGAACTTCTTCCAGATCCCTTGGTAAGACAAACATTAGGAGGGAGAACATCAACCTCCCCAGACTTTGAGCCAACAAGTAGCTCAAGTATATCAGCATCAGAAGCAGTTTGGTCTTTCCTAGTTGCATCGCCTTCACCGCACTTCTTTTTCTTCAATTCCTCCTCAAACACACTTAATTTCTCAACTAATTCAAACAAGTTATCTTCTGTGTCCTCGGCCAAACTCACACAAGAAAACATTTTAGACAAACAATCAGAGAGAAGTTGTTTTTTTTCTATCACTCCTTGAAGAATCTTCCACAAATGACCAACCTTCGAAATTAGACATGGGTTGCTTAAGGGCATCTTTTGACCAACGACGCACCAAATACTTAGATGGAATTTCACATAAGAACTTGCCCTTCATTATAAACAAGATATGTCTACACAATATCCCTTCACTCTCAAACTTTCTACAACTGCATGTACTATCATTAGAACTCGTGTCAAAAATAACATCATAATTCTTGCGCCTCTCATTATCATAAACAACAAAAAACTCTTCACCATCACCATAACATGAATTGCAACTCTCTATACCACATGCAAAACATGCTGCCTCACACTCTTGTTGAAATTCATAAAAAAGTGCGTGTGTATAAAACAACGATGCTTGCTTTTCTAATTGTAAAGGAGTAACAAGTGAAGAAAGATTTTTGGATTTCTTAACCAACTCATCTTGTTCATGTCTTTGGGCATCAAGCGCGCTATCATAACGTAGAGCAAACTCAACTAAAGTGACATGTGGATTTGTAAAATGACAAAAGAAATTGTTTTCCCCTTCAGAACGAGAAGTAACTCGCAACAAGGCACCCATAAAAAGATCTCTAAAGTAAGCTGGGATCCATTTATGTTTGATTTTAAACATATAACTAAGCCAATCATGATTTTCTAAACTAAATTCTTTCATCACAGCTTCCCAGCTGGATACAAACTCAGTTGGATCCAAATCAGAATCCCATACCACTGCATTTAACTTCTTCAAAAAATCAGTTTCTCTGCAAAGAACAGGGCCAACTTTATCAGGCACCTTACGCATTATATGCCACATCCATAAAAGCGGTTTAGTCGTTTCAAACACTTTCTCTATAACAATTGACATGGCAGGATCTTGATCCGCGAGCAAACAATAAGGTTCACAATTACCCATGCACTTCAAAAATGTCTCAAACAACCAAACAAAAGAGTCAGTATCTTCTTTGGACAACAAAGCTGAACCAAAAGTGACACACTTTTTGTGGTGATCAACCCCAGTGAAAGGAGAAAAAACTAAACAATATTTGTTTGTATCATATGTACTATCAAAAGTAACAACATCCCCAAATAATGCATAATTTTTCCTACAGATTGAATCAGCCCAAAAAGCACGAGTAAGATGTTTATGCTTGTCAACACAATAATCAAAGTAAAAACCCCCATTAGAAGCCTGTACTTTCCTCTCAAAATTTTCCTTGAACATAAACGCATCTTTGTCGCCTATATAAACTTTCAAATCACGATAAAAGTTTTTAAAATCAGTTTTTGTACCACGAACGTTGTTATAACTTCCACAATGTTCTTTACTCATCCTATAGGACTTAACAGGCCCTATATTCACTTTGGCATTATTAAAAATATATTGCTTTTGCACCTGAGTCAACTGCCTAGACTCTTTAGTAAAGGGTATAGAGCTCGGGGTTAAAAAAGGATGAGAATGGCCCTCATGAAAATAATAAATCACATATTTACCACCAGAACTATACTGTAACCGAATACAAGCAGAGCAACCAGAACGGGTCACACTTCTTTTCCGCGTTTGACTACACTCAGCATCCTGATTTCTAGGCTTGGGTTGAAAATAACCTTGCTTAGTACAAAGCAAATATTTGAGAAGTATCACTTCAACAATTTCTTTTCCAACAGTTTGTTTTCCCTTTTTATCAGTCCCATTGCGCACTTGAAAACCACAGTGAGCAGCATAAACTTTATAAAAAAGTTCAGCATCTTTTAAAGAATAAAAAATCATACCAACACTAGGTTTAAGATGATGCAAACAGCCTGCAATGTACTCCTTGGATCCTTTAGGGGAGTAACACACCCTAGGTGAGTTGATGAGGCTTGAAGTATCATCATTACTAGTTGAATCAGTAACAACACTACTAGTTGAATGATTAATCTCTGTAACTGAATTTAACAAAGAAGTAGGTAATGCTCCATCACCCTCGTTCATATTCTGAAATAAACAGAACACAGAGTAAGACAAAATTACCAAAAGGAAAGAAATTATCAACAAAAGTAAACACAACATCGAGTAAAAGTAAACACAACATCGAGTAAAAGTAAACAAAAAATAATGAAAAGTAAACACAGCATCGACGAAAAGTAAACAAAACAGAAGAAAAAGTAAACACAACATAAAAATACGAATAAGAACTAAAACCCTAATTTCAATTGTTCGAAAATAAAAATTGAAGAGCAGATTACCTGGGCAATGGAAAAAACCAAAAACAAATCCAAGAATATGAATTTGGAAGAAGAAAGTATGAGAAAGAAGGAGAAGGAGATTGGCAGCGAGAGAGGTTGAGAGAATTCGCAGGAGAGGAAGGAGGAAGAGAGAGAAAGAAAATCTGAAAAGTGAGTAGAATGGGGAGGTCATTCAACGCGGCTAAATTACGATATTACCCTTACTTATTTCGGTTTTTCGGATAGATTTACAGCCCTTAGATTCGTTCGATCGACAGTTGAGATTGGTTCTCAGTTCTCATCTTAAGGGGTGGTTCTCACCAGATCATGATTATATATATATATATATATATATTATATATATATATATATATATATATATATATATATATATATATATATATATATATATATATATATATATATATATATATATATATATATATATATATTAGAATTTAGCCCGTGTAATGCATGAATTCTATTAAATTGTTAAGTTAAAATAAAGCTCCTATATATACCAACTGCTATATTTGTATTTTAGATTAGATTATTTTTTATTTTGGATTAAATTTCATTTTAGATTCGTTTTTTTAATTATTAGAGTGTTTGATTTTGGATGAAATTGTATATGGGTAATATTAATAATTAACTAATAAATATATCTACGTGGCGTCTACTTATTTATTTACGTGACACTCGACTTTTGTAATTCAAAAATAATTTTAAAATATTATTTTTCATTGGCCGAAAGCATTAGATTTCATACGTGTCACTCTATTATTGGATTAATGTTTGATTTTAGATTGAATTTGATTTTAGATTAGTGTTTGATTTTGGATGGAGTTGTACATATTAATAATTAATTAATTAAAATATCTACGTGCCACCTAATTAATTATCTACGTGACACTTGACTTTTTAATTCAAAAATAAATTAGAAATCTTATTTTTCATTGGCCAAAACCAATAGTAATCATAGGTGGCGCGATAATATTTCAGCAATATATATAAAGGTAATTTGGTACTTTTACACTTATTTATTAGGTGATTGTACTCCGTAATAAATTTCATCGTCTTCTCATACTCCTTTGTATCTCTCCTCCTATCCTTTCTAACATCCTAGTCTCTTCTCTGGCCTCCAACCGCTCCAACTCCGCCGTATGGCTCTGCAATCACGTCGTCCCTTTCTATCCTCGCGCCAACATTGCCGTCGGCTTCCAACTGTTATTTTTTTTTACTCAACTGCCATCACCGTCACCAATATCTGCGAATGTCGTCACAATCGCATTGCTGTTTCTAAAAGGGGGGAGAGAAAAACCTTGATAAAAGATGATCGCGAGAATTCTTTTAAAGCTTGAATGTAATTTTACATGCCACTTGAAATTCAGTTAATTTAGAGAAATGTATGGGTTAATGCATTCAATTAGGGTTCAACGTTATAGAAATTTATGTGATTTTAGAGCAAATCTTGTTTTTTCTGCATTTAGGTGGTTAAATATGAAATTTTTTTAGGCATAATTTTGCATAGGGTATGTTTGATTTGAATTTAACAGCCTTTGTGTCCCTCCCCATAACAATAACAACAACAACAACAACAACAACAACAACACCAACAAAGCCTTAGCCCCAAAATGATTTGGGGTAGGCTAACATGAATCGTCATAGGAGATCGTCAATGTGACCAGAACAAACCAAAAAGGAGGGGGAAGTTAAAAGAAAAAAAAATTATAAGCGATAATAAAAATAAATAAAGTTTAAAATAGATATAAGTAAAATAAGCACTTCTATACATATATATTACAAAAAAATTTAAATAAATAAATAAATAAATAATTTAAGGGATACAAAATACAAAAAATTAAATAATACTCCCTCCGTCCCGGAATACTTGACCTGTTTTCCTTATCGGGCCGTCCCTTAATACTTGACCTGTTTCTAAAAATGGAAATATTCTAACAATATTATATTATTTTCTCACTCCATCCCTATTAATCCACCTACCCCCTACTCCATACAAAAAATAATTAAAAATTCAACCCCTACTCTCCCCTAACCTAATCCTTTACACATTTCCCACTAACTACATTAAAATAATACCCCACTATCAACTACTACCTATTAAATTAAATAAGTCAATTCAAGTCCCTTAAACTCTGTGCCGGTCAAACCGGGTCGAGTATTCCGGGACGGAGGGAGTAATAAAAAACAAAGTTTAAACTAGATATAAGTAAAATAAGCACCTTTCGAAATAGCATTTAAAATAAAATAAAAAAATAACAATAAAAAAATAAAAAAATAACAATAAAAAAATAAAACTAAAAATAAAATAAAATAAAAATGGAAGATGCATAAGTCAAATGAAGTCATCAACGTATATTCTCTCCCTCCACTCTGTCCTATCCAACGCCATATTCTCCTCAATCCCAAGTAGGTTCATATCGTACTCAATCACCTTCCTCCAAGTTTTCTTAGGTATTCCCCTACCCCTTGCAATTTTATCACTTTGTCACCCTTCTAGCCTCCTAACTGGGGCATCACTTGATCTTCTGCTTACATGCTCAAACCACCTTAAACGATTTTCCATCATCTTAAACGCAATCGGTGCAACCCCTACCTTCTTCCTAATAATCTCATTCCTCAAACGATCCTTTCTTGTATGCCTACACATCCAACGTAACATGCGCATCTCTGCCACATTCATCTTAAGCACGTGACAATGATTCACTGCCCATCATTTCCTGCCGTATAACAACGCTGGTCGAATTGTCGTGCGGTAGAATTTTCCCTTCAATCTTTGGGGCATGCCTGGATCACATAGGAACCATTTGGCACTTTTCCACGTTAACCAACCTTCTTTGATTCTATGAGCCACATCTGTAATACCCTGGTAATTCCTTATATATATAATTACCTTTTTCCGACTAATATAGAAGAAATACCAAGATATTACCGCCACCGTGATAACGACTAAGGCTATTTACCAGAATTACGCAGCAGAAATAACTAACTTTCAAAACGTATTTAAGTAGTAATGATCATTAAAACAACTTGGAATCATCAAGGCCCACCAAAGTAATAAATCGTTTAAAAATAGTGATAGTAGTCATGACTATAAATCAGAAATAAAGTTTATAAATGCGAAAGATGAAATAGTCTCTCATCACTATTCCCATGATAACTTCTCCCGCAAGTTATCTCTACCAACCTGCTTATTGAAATCTACTCCCCAACAATGCAAGTGCAATGCTGGATCATCATAGGGTCATTAAGGCGAAGGCCATGACCAAAAGACATGAAGCACGAACAGCAAAAGCTGAGTACGAACAAGCTAGAACGAAATCCTAGTCTAACATGCTTCACTCAACAATAAAGACAATCCACATGCAAACGCCATTCAATTAAATCAATTAATCATGAAGACATACTCAAGAGTTGACACGACTCTTAACTCATTGATTAATAAGAATTTAGCTTCGAACGGGTAAAATATAATAACAAAACCCACTGAGGGAAACTGAGGGTGTTGGGAGCCCACCAAACACCAAATAATATAGAGTTGGGCTTTCTACCGACACTCGGACCATACCGACGGAATTCCTGCGCATTTAATAAGCGAATAACCAAAAGAATGAAACAACGTCTTGTATCATTCAAGGAGTACGAGTTTCTCCGACCCCACTCCCCCCATTGTTCATACTCAAGGTATATACGTTCCAAGATTTTTGAAGCTCATTCGGGTTACACTTTATGTTAATTAGTATGTTAAGTTCAAGACTCAACCCAAAGACATAGCTCACAACTAATTCAACAATTACACACACGAATACTTAAACAATGACACTTCATTTTAATCCTTTAGGACTTGTGATCAAACATAGGACTCAAGTGAATTTACTCTATAGTTCAATCTCAAAACACTATTGAGACGACCCAACATTGTCCTTCTTAACATGCAGGATGTTCCCTTAGCACGAATAGTCCTTAGTTCAATTCACACAAACTCTTTAAATGTATTCTACACTTGCGGTAGAATAAACGATGCATTGAGGCAATATAATAAACAATGCACTGAGGCAATATTCAATAGGCTCATTGTATGCTAGACATCCCGTACAATAGCATAATCATAATAACTTGCATACGAAACACTCATACATGCATACCAATTTGAACAACATGTTTGACATAATTCAACGATTATAAAGTCCATAACATGCTAGTTCAATAGAATCTATAAAGCATTAATCAATCCATAACATGCTCATTCACATAGATTCAATAACAATTCTCACATGCTTGTTCACTCATCAAACATGAATTCACAACACTTAAGTTCACATGATTCACAATCAATATACTTCATAAAGTCCTCATGGAATGGGTGGTCACCCTAGTCTTGTACGTACCTGGAATACCTAAGTACGGGGGCCACTGTGCGAATCACAACTCAAGCTAGAAATCAACTCCTATAAATGATATGTGTATTTTATATAGAGTTTTACCCCCGTCCCTTAGTACTTTTATGCATCTAATGAGATCTCAGGAGCCGTTTTTAGTACTAATCTGTGTTATTGAGTGTGCCTTGAGTTTCAGGATTACTTAGTGAGAAATTGGCCTTTTGAGGCTCGTTTTATGGTGATATGGGCCACTACACGATCCCGAGGAAGTTCGGGACGACTATCGTCGACTTTCGGGAGCCTTAGATGCTTATGGTTGAGCCCCGGAAGTTAGACTCGGTGATATGGGCGAAGGATGATGTTTTTTGCAAATCGCCCCTTAAGCGGAGGGCGGAATGAGAAGACCGGGCGAAGAAGAAGAACACTGGAACCTTCAACGCGCGCCCGATCGGGCGGTCATTCTGGGCGCTGTTCTGGGCATTTCGCAACCGCCTGATCGGGCGGAATTTGGCCCGATCGGGCCGACTATCGAGCAGAATGCCCGATCAGGCAGCCTTTCGCCCGATCGGGCGACGCCAACCCCTGATGCTTTTTCGCGTTTTTTATTTCCGGTTTTGGGCTTTATTTTGGGCAAACTATAAATACTAGCCCCTTTTATTTTTAGTGAGACCTTAATTTTTAGTATTGAACACTTAGTTTATTTTCCTTAGCTTAGTTATTCTCTGTAAATTTGTTCCAAACACTTAGTTTTTAATTGCAATCAAAATTCAAGCTTTCATATTTCATTGTTCTTCATTTAGGTATTGCTTCTTACTTTGATTTATTATTTTGCTCTAGCTATGTTTTCATTGATTTATATTGCTTTAGTTATTTCAATCATGTGTGAGTAGTCTATTTTCTAGGGTTTGGGGATCCATGAATTAATATGAAGGATGATTAAATGTTTTTGATTATTAGTATTGTGGTTAATTCCTATTGATTGGTTTTATTTACTATGCAATTAGATTTGCGCAGGTTTAATTGTATTAGTCAAGCAATATCAAGTTAAGATTCGAGAGATGAAATTTGATGTTTAGGCTTGTGTCAATAGGTAGAATTGGAGTTAATACGTAGCGAGAGCCAGTTAATTCTGAGTCTATGATTAGTATCTCTTCGAGAGAGCATGCTAGTCTAATTAACTGTTTTATTGATTGTTATCGACTGTTTATCATCCTGGATTGTTGTTCATTGGTGAACCTATGCCCTAGATCTTTTAATATCTGAATTCCCTTTTGTTTTACTATTGTCGCAATTTTAATACACAAATCAACCAAACTCTTGTTCGCAATAGTCTAGATTTTATTCTTAGTAAGACAAAGAACGCTGTTTCCCTGTGGATTCGATCCTGACTTCCCTTGCTACCTAGCTAGTGATATTAGGTTTATCTTTGATTAGGTGATACGACTTAAGCCTGTCAAATTTTGGCGCCGTTGCCGGGGAAACGATTTTATTTTCTGTTATTAATGGTTTATTCTAGATTATTGTTTGTTACTTCTCAAGGAACCCCCGTTCCTTGAGACCGGATCTCACACCTGTTTGTAGTTTCTTTGTCTATGCCCAGGACCGTAGGTACTAGTAATCTTACTCCGTTCGATCCTGAGCCCGAAAGAACCTTTCGTAGACGAAGAAATTTCATCGCAGAATGTGGGAATTACTCTAACTCTGATTCTGATCATAATATTGGCGGTATTTTTCCTTCAGATACAGATTCAGTTTCAGAGATAGAGGTGGGTGACGAAACACCACCACCAGTTGAGCCAAGGCTTACAGGCTATTCTAAGCCAAGTCTGTCTGTGCTACCCAAGGCAATCATGCCTTCTATTGCAGCTGAGACCTTCAAGATTGAGCCTGCATTGATTAACATGATTGAGAGACGCCAGTTTGGTGGGGAAGTAGGTGAAGACCCAAATCTTCGCATTCAATCTTTCATCCAATACTGCTCTACCATCAAGCAAAAGGGATTGACTCCGGAGCAGACTAGGGAGATGCTTTTCCCGTTCTCTCTGAGTGGGAAGGCAAAGTTGTGGATCAATGGGTTGAATCGAGCAACCATGAAAATTACTAACTAGGAGTCTTTGGCCCTTGCATTCTATGTGAAATATTTCCCACCTGAGAAGACGACTTGTCTAAGGAGCCAGATCATTTCTATTACTCAACAACCAGATGAGAGTTTGTTCGAGGCCTGGGAAAGGTTCAAGGATCTACAGAGAGAGTGCCCACACCATGGTTTGAGTGACTGGTTCTTGATTCAACAATTTTATAATGGTCTGGGTAATGACTCTAGACTTATTATGGATTCAGCTGCTAGTGGGAGATTCATGGAACTTGCTGTGACTAGAGCTATAGAGGTGATTGAGGAGATGGCCATTCATAATGCCCAGTATGGGAATCCTAGAGGGCTATCTAACAAGGGTGGTAAGCATGATTTGAATTCCATAGAACAACTAACTGCCCAATTGACTGCTTTACATTACAAGTTTGATAATATGCAAGCGGCCAATGCTCAATCTGCTTAATCTGCTCAACCTGTTAGTGTAGCTGCAATGAATTCTCAAACCGTCAATGTCTGTGATAGTTGTGGGATGTCTGGTCATTATGCACAGGAATGTAGGAGCTCTATTGAACAATGTAACACATTCCAGTCCTACAAGCAGAATAATCCGTACTCCAATTCTTACAATGAGGGGTATAAAAACAATCCCCTACTATCATACAGAAGTACTAATATTCAAAACCCCCATCAGGTCCAACATCCACCACCCCAAACATCATATCAACCACCACCACAACAATCATACCAACCCTAGAGTAGCGACAACCAACAGTCTAGTGGACCACCAGGGTTCCCTAGACAACACACATCACATCCACCACCACAACCTCAACCCACACAATCTGACCCTATGATTGTAGAGATGAGGAACATGATGTTGCAAATGCAGAAGTCCCTGGGTGAAAAGGATGCTAAAATTGATGCTCTTGCCGCCCATAACAAGATCATTGATACACAGTTGGCACAGATGGCTACTACTCTTGCAGGGAGACCCCCAGACCAACTCCCTTCACACCCCAAGAATAGGGAAACTGCAAATGCTATTACATTGAGGAGTGAAAGAGGTTATGACGGTCCTTCTATGCCCGTTGAGGATGATTCTGAGGTGTCTGCTAGTGGTCTGGTTAGTGAGGAAACACCAAGGGTAGTCACGGATGGTGAACATGCTGGAAAGGTAGTATGTGAAAAAGAGGCTACACTTGAGGTTAAGAAGGGGACAGATATTCAAGTACCACCTATTGTACTCCCTTTCCCAAACCGGAAACTCAAGAGTAAGCTAGACAAACAGTTTGGAAAATTCTTGGATGTGGTAAAAAACTTGCAGGTAACGGTTCCTTTTACTGAATTGATTTTACAGGTTCCTACATATGCTAAGTTTATGAAAGATATTTTGACCAGGAAACGTGCTTTTTGTGAGGTAGAGACTGTAGCTTTTACTGAGGAATGTAGTGCTTATTTACAGTACAAGTCTCCACCTAAACTTAAAGACCCCGGGAGTTTTTCCATCCCATGTAACATTGGCACCATTTTTATTGATAAGGCTTTATGTGATTTAGGTGCTAGTGTGTCTGTTATGCCTTTGTCTGACTGTTCTAAATTGAACATGGGTGAGCTTAAGGTTACTAATATCACTCTACAAATGGCCGACCGTTCTGTTAAATACCCCTTAGGTGTTTTAGAGGACGTCCCCATTAGAGTAGGTAAATTTTATGAACATGTGGACTTTGTAGTACTAGACATGCAAGAGGACTCTCAAATTCCCATTATCTTAGGTAGACCCTCCCTTCAAACGGCAGAGGCGGTCATTGATGTAAAAAGTGGGAAATTGACTTTGTCTGTTGGGGATGATAAGGTGACTTTTAATCTGAACAGTGCCTTAAAGAGCCCCATGCTAATGGAAGAACAATGCTATCGAATTGATGTAGTTGATTTTATTATGCTTGAAAACGTCTCCCAAGTTCTCGAAAGGGATCCCTTGGAGGCAGTGCTTTGTTGTGAATCTTCTGCAGGTGATAGCAGTTCTTGGAGTGCTGAAGTGGATGCTCTAGAGTTAGCTCTTGATGGTGGAGAGTCTGAACCCGAGGAGAGCACCAAATTGAGGAGGTTAGTTCGGCCGGTCTGTTTTGTAAAAGAGGTAAAGAAGCCCGAACTTAAACCTCTTCCTACTAATCTTAAATATGCATTTTTGGATGATGAACAACTTTGCCCTGTAATTGTCAGTACTGCACTTGATGCAGACCAGTTGTCCCAATTTCTTACTGTGTTGAAAAAGCACAAAAAGGCCATTGGGTACAATATTGATGATTTAAAGGGTATTAGCCCTGATTTTTGCATGCATAGGATACATCTAGATGATAATAAAAAACCATGCATTCAACCCCAGCGTCGTTTGAACCCCATCATGCAAGATGTTGTGAAAGCTGAAGTTATGAAGTTGCTTGATGCGGGTATTGTTTATGCCGTGTCTGATTCTAAGTGTGTGAGTCCTGTTCAGGTAGTCCCAAAGAAAGGGGGGAAGACTGTGGTTAGAAATGAGAAAAATGAGTTGATCCCAACTAGGGTAGTTATAGGGTGGCGCATGTGTATTGACTATAGGCGTCTGACTGTTGCCACTAAAAAAGACCACTTTCCCCCTTCCTTTATTGATCAAATGTTGGAAAGGCTAGCCTGTCACAAGTTTTTCTGTTATCTGGATGGTTACTCTGGTTTTTTCCAAATTCCCATACATCCAGACGACCAGGAAAAGACCACTTTCACCTGTCCCTATGGCACTTTTGCATATCGTAGGATGCCCTTTGGTCTGTGTAATGCACCTGCTACATTTCAAGGTTGCATGATGAGCATCTTTTCTGAGTTTATTGAGTCTATCATGGAAGTGTTTATGGATGATTTTAGTTGAAGGAAATAATGCCCTTGGTCCAAGTATGCATTTAATGTTAAGTCTAATAAATGCGGTTCAGTATTAATTAACAAGTTAATAATTCAGTGAGATCAAGTGAGCTGAATGCCTAGCTAGAGGCCGCTTCAGTTCAAGTGGAATTAATGATATTAATCCACAGCTTACTCTTGACTGAACCCGTAGGGTCACACAAATAGTACGTAAACGGATCAAGTATTTAATGGCATTAAATACTCCATCTATGGATATTCAGAATCGACGGATCTTGGTTTCAGTGGGAGCTAAGATCGTCAAAGGCAAGCAAATGAATACTCCGGAAACGATGATATTGCCGGAAACAGAAATATGGATCGTATCGGAAATAAAAATATTATCCAAGTCGTACATGTTGCCGGAAACGGAAACATGGTACGTATTGGAAAATATTAATGGAAATGGAAATATTGCCGGAATCAGAAATATTGTCGGAAACGGAAATATTGTCAGAATCAGAAATATTATCGGAATCGGAAAATAATTCCGGAAACGGAAATATTAAATATTTGTTCGAACGGAAATTAATTCCGGGATCGGAAATATTAAATATTGTTCGTATCGGAAATGAATTCCGGAATCGGGAATTTAATCGGAAAGCGTATCGTACGAATCAGCATCAGACGAGGCTTGCTAGACGAAGGCCCAACACGAGGCTAGGCCAACGCCCAGCAAGCCACACGCCAAGTGCTCGACCAGGCCCAGCGCAAGGCCAGGCCCAGCCAAGCACTGGCAGGCGCGCACGAAGCTCATGGGCTGCGAGGCCGCATGCGCTGTGCGCTCGCCGTGGGCCGCAAGGCCTGTGTACGGGCGTGCATGCGTGTGCGTGTGCTCGTGTTCGTAACGAATCCTAATCCTATCGGAATTCGTGCATTGATTAAATCCTAATCCTAAAAGATTAAATTTATTATTTAGAGTTCTATTAGGATTCTAATTAATAATTCCATATCCTAGTAGGATTATAATTCCTTTCCATAAACTCTATAAATAAGGGCCTAGGGTCACATATTTAACTGATGATTTTGAAGTATTCAAAGGTATGATTTTTAAGCAAAAATCAGCAAAACACTTGCAACCCAAAATAGCCGAAAATCCTAAGTAACCTTAAGGGCGATTCTAGTTGGTCAAGCTTAAGGCGGATCCGGACGTGCTGTGGACTATCTATGGAGGGACGACACTTGGAGTCCTAAAGACTTGTTCTTGTTCGGTTCGGGCGCAGCTAGGGAGGGCACGCTACAAAGTGTATGCATCTGAATTATGCGAAATGATTATGTGTAAATAATATGTTTCCTGGCTTTATGGTTTTTCCGCATGATTTATGTTTATTCATATGTATCATAACCTAACAGTGGTATCACGAGCCTCTTATTATACTCATAATCTAAATTGCATAAACATGGTTAAATTTTACAAATTTGCAAAGAATTAAAAGGGGTGATTAATTTTCGTAATTGTTAATTAATTGCAAATTGCGTTTATTTAATTATATGTACGCAGTTTTTCGGAAGTTTCTTCGTTACTCATCCAAATCGAGTGATTTTTGTGTCAATTCCGTATGGAAAAGGCATTCTAAAATTTTGACAAAAATATTCATTTTCGGCCGAACCCAGAATTCCCAAATTGGAAGCCTAACTATGACTTTTCGGAGGTTTTAGTTTTTCGAACGCAAAAGTTTGTAAATTTAAGATGTTAAATTAAGTATTTGCGATTCTTGTTGATAAATCTTGAGTTTTTGATTGACCTACTGTATATGTTTAACAATTATGAATGCCTAGACTTGTTAATTATACAACCTAATTTGTAATTATGATTAATTTGTTGAAATTCGAATAATTTAGAATTGATTTGTTTTTCATAATTAATTAATAATTTAATTAGGTATCCATGATTAAAATCCACCATAAAAATTGTTAATTTATGTTAAAATTTTAATTTTTATGACCTAGATTTGAATCCATGTTAATCGGAAATTAATTGATTAATAAATTTTAGATTTTTCGCCCTAAAATTATGAAATTAATATGTTTTGTTAATTTGTCATTAATTTTATATTAAAAATTTTAAATTTTTATGAAAACGCCCATAAATGTTGCACGCACAAAGCAATGGAAGCTACGTGTTACCCTTAAGGGGTGTTGTATAGTGCGGGCACGAGACGACGAGCAAGGGAGCTCGTCGCCCGTGCGGTACGAATGCAGCGAGCAACGAGCGTGGCATGCGCAAGGCAATGCGCCTAAGGGGCGTGTGCTACGCGTGTGGGCGATGAGGCAACGGGCGAGCAAGTGCAGCGAGCAAGGCAAGCACGCGTGGGCAACGATGGATGCTGCGCCAAACATGCGTTGCCTCGCTCAGCAGCACGCCAAGGCAGTAGCCAAGGCAGCGACAAGCGCAGCTCAACGTGCACGCGGGCAGCGTTGGCTGGCCTGTCCAGCAAGCGTTGCCCAGCAGCGCGCCAAGGCGTTGGGCGAGTGGGCTGCGCGCAAGCGTGGCTCGCTGGGCCTGACGCATTGGTGCGTTGTTGCTTGGGCTTTGTGGTATGATCAATCGAGTGACAAGGGGTTTGTTGCTTGTTGGACTTGACGAGGTATGGGCGCAAGCCCATGGCCTTGTCTTGACCCGATTGGTTCGTTTTAAATTTTAATTTGAAATTTTTAGTTCGGAAATAATTTTAATTAATTTTAAAATTAATAATTTAAATTGTTTTCTCGGATTTTAATTTTGAATATTATAATTATTATAAATTTTAATTTATACTAATTATTTTACTAAAATTAAACCTTGAATTAATTTAAATTCATTTAAATCAACTGAAAATAAATTAAATAAAATGGATTCAATTATAAATTTATCTGAGCTTTAAATTTTAATTAAATTTGTATGTTTCCGGTTAGACTAGAAATACATTTTATTGTTTAAAATTAGTAAAGCATATGAATTTATTGGTTTAAGTGGGAGCATTTTAGTCATAAACTCTTGATTAGGTCGACAAATCCTTTAAGGTTAAATAACTTGATTAGAATTAATAAGGACTGAATAATTGGTAGCTTATTGGTGCCCTTAATTAATTGCTGCAAATATTTATGTGATGCATACAATGTGTTTTAACTAACCAATTATGTGGGACATTCATGATAATGAATGGATGAATGGTATATATTGTATATGTACTGTTTTGCAGGTTACGAAGTGACTAGTATGGGCCAAATAGGATAGAAAATATGGTCTGCGTACCATTAATTTGAATGTAATTGGTCTAAAGTACCAAAATTTATTTTTCAATTCAAATATGGTATGCGTACCATCAAATAGTTGTAATTAGTTTAATTATAGCTTATCCTATTTGAAGAAAATGGCGCCTCCCACGGTGAAATTCAAGATGGAGTTTCCAATCCATTTTCAAGACGGACTTTGAAGTTGAAGCTTCAAAATGAAGTCGGACCATACTAGATCACATTTATCTTATGCATGCTTAAGTTATTTATTGCTTTTAAATATGTCTTAAATATGCATGAGATTGTGGCTTGATTATGTTGCATGATTAAGGATTTTAGTTCACTTAAAATCTAACCAACATAGTAAGAGCCTTAAGTTCCAAACTTAAAAATTGAGTTAAAAGGTGCCATGCCAAAATAACACTTACTTGGATATCCTTTACATCGATCTTAGTAATAGGTTTCCGCCATAGCGAGGTGTTACTTATCGATACTAAAGGGGTAAGGTACACAAATAATTGTGAGTACATGTTAGTTTTGGTGAAACTCAACGATATAAGTAAGGAGTCCTTTTATGTCGTGGCAAAAATGATAGGTTTACTTAATAAGTTCTTAGAAGTACCTATCAACCAAGAGTAGTTTCTAGACTATTAGCAAAAGGCTTTTGCTTACCTAAAATGTTTTAGAATTGAGTCAAAATACATAATGTGCTTAATTCTTCAATGGTTTTAGGGTCTTGGAATCATTTTATTCACACCTGCCGGAACAATAAAATAAAATGCCAATAACTTGTTCAAATTGCATGATTGCTTTAATTTTCAAGTTATTACTCATGATAAATGTTTAGACTTTGCATGCTTCAATGTATGTTTTAATTATTGTTTATAATTAAATATCTTGCACTGCAGTAAATCCTTTTAGAAAGGTAACAGTAAATTTCCTCGATTGGTAGTGAATCTAAGAACGATTCACGGAAATGAGAGAAAAAGAGCAATTTAAAATGTACGTTTCTTTTAGAGCCTTTTATGGTTGTTTTCGAGTATCAAAGTCGAATGGAAAACCGATTGGTGCTTGTGAATTCAAAATACAATGTAGTTTTGATATCATAAAGCATTGAGTTTAAACGCTCAGCTTTACCAATGGTTAACAACCTTATATCTTTGTCCATTTAATTCTCGAATGAGTCTAATCCCTAGACATTCGAATAGATCGATGCTTAGAGAACTTTAGAAACTTCTGGTAAGATCATCTAGTTGAAACAAAATATTCGACATAAATTAAAATGGTAAAGAACCTTGTTGGTGACATTGGACATGTCTAAACAAAGTATGAAAGTCAACACTAAAGAATTCAATTCTTCTTAAGGCTATTAGAAAGGGTACAAGAAATGGGAAAAACAAGGAACAAACGAAAGGAATTTACGATTCCGTTTCTACCTATAAGTTTATGTTTAAAGAAAAGTGACCTAGCAATCAAACTTCCTTGGTATCATATACCGCTTGAGGTTCTTACTTCGGTAATGACTCAAACAATGGAAGCCAGGATACACTAATGGCCTACAAGTGGGAAATGAAGCATGGCAATGCTACATCAGTTGTAGGGTCATCTGGTTTGTTTTAAGTCCTTTCAAGGCTGGAACTTAATGGCTATTTTGTTCTATAATCAGCATTCCTATATTTCTGCTTCAAACACAGAAAGACTCATATTCAAGAAAAACAAAAACAATGTTTGTTTGTTTATTTGAATGAAATGGTCATTTACGGGTTGAGCCAATATGCTTGATTAAAACAAACAACTCTTTAACATTAAGAACTTTACTAGGTTCAAATCAATCTCCTGATTTGAGTTCCACAAATCTTTGGCATTGTTACTTAGACCATATCAACAAGTTAACATTAAAAAGCTCTATTTTGATGGACTTTTGAAAGTTGATTAATTTCTAGATCATTCAAGACAAGCTAGTCTTAATTGTTGAAAGTAACAAAAGATATGAACTATTGTTAGAACGCCTAGACAATAGAGTTCACAGCTAAAGAAAGATTTTATGACTTTATTATTTCACATGGACTTGAGTGAATATAGGTTTATTTACTCAAATGTGATATAAGTTTGAATCTGTTTGGCTAGTTCAAAGATTCAGAAGTATAAAATCCACTTGGCAAGAAATCATTAAGATCTAGGTTAGATCATGACGATGATTACTTTAAGACCAAATATAATCATCAATGATTGTGCGTTGTAATTTCACGATCGAGCTCCATAAAATATGAAATATCTACATTGGAATGATTGAAGTCAATTAGTACTTGATTCGATCAATGATGAATCATAAAGACTTTTCCTATAATTTCTAAAACAAAATGCTCAACTACCACCAAACTAAACCAAATTCGTCAAAGCTATTGAAAAGTAATTTCAGAATATCTTTTCATAATTATATATCTAAAGAGTTGCTAAACTCAGTGGGAGCTTAGTGTTTGTTATTCAAAAAACTAAGGCCCAAGTATATATATATGTTTCATTGTGATTTATTCAAATGAGACACAAGGGTATTGTTTCTACCACGAATTTTTGAGAACATAATGTTTGTTTGCTCGAAATAATGTCCTTTTGGAGATTCGTTTCCAAAATGACAAGTGGGAGAAAATAGACCTCGAAAGTCTTCGAGGCGAACAACAAACATAAACGGACATTCCGGAGGCTTTTCGAAGTTCTTTAGAAAACCCGAACACATATTCTTAAGGACTTTAGAAGTGGCTTTAAAGAATAGACATCTCTTAGAAGACTTTACAAGTGCTTCAAGGAGAACAGAATATTCAAAGGACTTTCAAGTGGTTGTTGATATTCTATTGTTTGATCGATGTTCTATACCCAAGTAGGCATAGAGTTCAAGTCACTGAAACTATGAGATTCTTCTATTAGATAGTGAAGAAACATAGAGATCAGGTCACTGAAGCTATGCGATTCTTCTATTAGATAGTGAAGAAACCTACAACTTGCAGTCAAACTATTATCATGTAGATTAATGAGTTTGTGACCTGTAAGAAAGCTATGACGAAACCCAGATTCCCCAAAGTGGTTAGAGGCCATATATAGACTCAAATGTTTTAAATGGTTAGAGGCCATAAAACATACTCAATGTTTTGATGACAAAATTGAAATTTTGTTGATAGAATAGTTTCACACCTATTGGTTGCAAGTTTGTTTTTAAGGATAAAAACCATCAAACATGAAATTGTGTTCACACATAAAGCTAGATTAGTTGCTAAAGGTTACAAGCAAATTCACGGTGTGGATTGTGTTGAAACCTCATGCAAAATCGTAATGCTTAACTCTATAATTCAAGCAATGATTGCATATTGGTACATATGGCAATTGGATGACAAAACATCTTCCTCGGTCGAATGTTGGAAGAAACTATGTACATGGAATGTTATAGGATCTGTGGATCCAAATAATGCTTGAAATGAATGCTAGCTTATAAAATCTAAGTACAGATTTAAGCAAGCAATTGGGAATTGGAACTGTATTTTAGTGAAGCTATTAAGATTTTAGTTTCATAAAATGTACATGATTCTTATAGATATATATAAGAAGTTTAGTGGGAGTACATAAAACTTAATTGGTCCTATGTGTGTCATACACATATCTCTCTATTGTGAAATAACATTCAAATGCTAATGACTTAGATTTGAAATTATTCACCAATGATGGACCAAGGCGAAACTTAGTACATACTGGGTATTAAGATCTATTTACAAAGATCTTAGAATATTGTTTTAGATTAAGTAATGGCATTTACTAAATCAAACACGAAAGACTCCATTGGAGATATTCGACCCATATGAATAAATCTAAGTAATGAATGTTTGAACTATGTATAAGCATTTACTAAGTTAAACATCAAAGGATCCAAGTGAGATTCTTAAACCTATATTATATGTCAACAAATTTAGCTGGATTCAGTATCTACTGAAACTAGAATGAGCTAAAGTTACATGAATAGAATTCAATTGGGAATTATTCTGCAAAAGAATTTATCATGTATGATATAATATGAGGTTTGCCAAAAACATATCGTATGACTTTAGGCATGACGAACATATACCAATCTCTATTGATATAAGTGAAGATCAACTAGATTGAGATCAAGAATACTTACGGTACTTGAAAAGGTACATAGGAATAGTTCTTGATTCAAGGAAATAAAGATACGCTAAATATTAATGCTACACGCATAAACACTGGTAAAGGATCAAGCAAGATCCCTTTGGAGTTAACCATTGGCAAGGACGAGCTATAGAGCATCGTGTTTTGAAATGGCAACATGGATTGGAGACCATGAGTTGTTGCGTGGGAAATTAAAATATTAATTTCTATGTTCTAAGATACAGCTGGAAAGTCTTCCACATATCTATGAACTACTTGGATAAGTAAATCCAAACAAAGCATCACTAGCAACCTAAACAGTTGAAGTAAAAGCACTTATTGCCTAAGAAGCAATAAAACAGGGTTGTTTACGTTAAAGAGTTCTTCACTGAAATTGGGTGGATCACATGTCTGCTGACTTGATGGTTCTTCATTGCAAAATGCGTAGAACCACTATCGAAGTAAGAAAGACTAGATCACATAATAAACAAACTCAAAAGATCTTATCATCCTATCTCTAAGAACATTCGATGAAAAGGATATTAAGATTGGCAAAGCATGATAACTAAACCTATGCAACAAGTGAGAAATAACACTCACATTGTGGCACTGGAAATCAAGCATAGCTTTGAATTCCATGAACTGTTTTAAATATGGGTTAGAGGCCCATGGTTGTAAAACATTGGGGTTGAACATTTATCATATATGAAATGAATTTTCATATTCCATTTAATCTTGGTTTAGTATTAAATGATGAGTCCCTTCAATTTGACGATATATTCAAGATAGACTGTCAGGACCAGTCCTGTGACTAAGAAATGTCTATCAAGTGAACTTGAATGTCAAAAGTTGAAAATGGTCCCTGGTCGGAGTTTTCTATAAAGATGGACGCATAGAAAACGTTAGACGACTAGAATAGTAGTTCTGTTTCTTGAACTATGTGGACATGGCAATGTCGTTATCATTTGCATAGATACTTACTTTGGGAAGACTAGTATCGGACAGACCTATGAAACTTTACTGTAAGAGATGAAAATCTGTCATAAGTAAATTTCATTAAAATTATTAGACACTAAATCCTCAAATACCTGAGTGATTTGAGATTACTTGTTTGAGAACTGCTTACTTTGACGTTGACCAACCGTCGCACCGTAAAAGGAGGCTATAAAGGCAACGCTCAGGTAATCACCTATCAAACGAAGTCTAATCTCAAGATCGCAAGATTGGGATTGTCCCCCCATGAATCGGGATGAGATGATTAAAAGTTGTACAAGGCCACTCGGAGAGCTAGAAACTGTAAAATGCATGGCCGTGCTCAGATGAATCATAGGCTATGATTATCTGTTTATTTGATCAATTGAACTCTGAAACCGAGAAACACCTCTGGACGTAATAAGGATGACAACTCTTACCTTATGTTCAAGAGCAAGCATCGAGTGACAAAGGAATTAGGAAATGCACACTTGTCCCTAAGGACAAGTGTGAGACTGAAGGAAATATTGCCCTTGGTCCAAGTATGCATTTAATGTTGAGTCTAATAAATGCGGTTCAGTATTAATTAACAAGTTAATAATTCAGTGAGATCAAGTGAGCTGAATGCCTAGCTAGAGGCCGCTTCAGTTCAAGTGGAATTAATGATATTAATCCACAGCTTACTCTTGACTGAACCCGTAGGGTCACACAAATAGTACGTAAACGGATCAAGTATTTAATGGCATTAAATACTCCATCTATGGATATTCGGAATCGACGGATCTTTGTTTCAGTGGGAGCTAAGATCGTCAAAGGCAACCAAATGAATACTCCGGAAACGATGATATTGCTGGAAACGGAAATATGGATCGTATCGGAAATATAAATATTATCCAAGTCGTAGATGTTGCTAGCATTATCAAACAAGCTCAATATTGGACTTATGTTAGGTTGCTTGAATGTTAAGAAGCTAGCAAGTTGCTGGAATTAATGATATTAATCCACAGCTTACTCTTGACTGAACCCGTAGGGTCACACAAATAGTACGTAAACGGATCAAGTATTTAATGGCATTAAATACTCCATCTATGGATATTCGGAACCGACGGATCTTGGTTTCAGTGGGAGCTGAGATCGTCATAGGCAAGAAATGAATACTCCGGAAACGATGATATTGCCGGAAACAGAAATATGGATCGTATCGGAAATAAAAATATTATCCAAGTCGTACATGTTGCCGGAAACGGAAACATGGTACGTATCGGAAAATATTAATGGAAATGGAAATATTGCCGGAATCGGAAATATTGCCGGAAACGGAAATATTGTCAGAATCGGAAATATTATCGGAATCGGAAAATAATTCCGGAAACGGAAATATTAAATATTTGTTCGAAACGGAAATTAATTCCGGAATCGGAAATATTAAATATTGTTCGTATCGGAAATGAACTCCGGAATCGGGAATTTAATCGGAAAGCGTATCGTACGAATTAGCATCGGACAAGGCTTGCTAGACGAAGGCCCAGCACGAGGCTAGGCCAACGCCCAGCAAGCCACACGCCAAGTGCTCGACCAGGCCCAGCGCAAGGCCAGGCCCAGCCAAGCACTGGCAGGCGCGCACGAAGCTCATGGGCTGCGAGGCCGCATGCGCTGTGCGCTCGGCGTGGGCCGCAAGGCCTGCGTACGGGCGTGCATGCGTGTGCGTGTGCTCGTGTTTGTAACGAATCTTAATCCTATCGGAATTCGTGCATTGATTAAATCCTAATCCTAAAAGATTAAATTTATTATTTAGAGTTCTATTAGGATTCTAATTAATAAATCCATATCCTAGTAGGATTATAATTCCTTTCCATAAACTCTATAAATAAGGGCCTAGGGTCACATATTTAACTGATGATTTTGAAGTATTCAAAGGTAAGATTTTAAGCAAAAATCAGCCAAACACTTGCAACCCAAAATAGCCGAAAATCCTAAGTAACCTTAAGGGCGATTCTAGTTGGTCAAGCTTAAGGCGGATCCGGACGTGCTGTGAACTATCTTCGGAGGGACGACACTTGGAGTCCTAAAGACTTGTTCTTGTTCGGTTCGGGCGCAGCTAGGGAGGGCACGCTACAAAGTGTATGCATCTGAATTATGTTAAATGATTATGTGTAAATAATATGTTTCCTGGCTTTATGGTTTTTCCGCATGATTTATGTTTATTCATATGTATCATAACCTAACATTAGTGTCTATGGTACTTCTTTTAATTCCTGTTTGATTAACTTGACTAAAGTTTTGAAAAGATGTGAAGAATGTAACCTAGTCTTAAATTGGGATAAGTGTCATTTCATGGTTACTGAAGGGGTGGTCTTGGGACATTCACTAGAAGAAAAAAGCTCAAGTGCGGGCTCATTTTAAGGGGTTAAGTGCGGGCTTTTACATGTGCAGCACATGGCTTGCCCGCACTTGATGTTTCTCAAGTGCTGCCAAAATATTGGCAGCACTTCATACTTCAAGTGCTGCCAATTTACAAAATGAGCCTGCACTTGACAAATTTGGTGCTGCCAATTTTGCAATATGAGCCCGCACTTGACAAACTTTGTGCTGCCAATTTTGAAAATGAGCCCGCACTTGACAAATTTTGTGCTGCCAATTTTTGAAATTAGCCCGCACTTGACATGAAAATGGGCAGCACAAGCATAAAAAAGAGCCGCACTTGATATATAAATGAGCCGCAATTGATCTAGAAATTTGTTATATAACTGATATCCCTGCTACATATATTATACAATTAGACCACGCCTACTAGTTAACCTCCATGCATTACATAAAAAAAATATCCAATTATATAGATAATTAAATTGAATAGTATACAATTATAAATATAAAAATCGATTACATTACAATCCTATGAAAAACTAGCATCTATAATCTAAGATTCACTACAAAAGAAAATATCAAAGACAATAAATGGTAATGAACTTTGCCAACTTTTCTCGAACTTCATTTATCTACTCAATGGTAAAAGGCTGCTCCCTCGGATTGTTGAATACCTAAAGAAGATCGATCATCGAGAAAAAAAAAATGTTAGTTATATTATAAATATTGTATGGTACATTAAAGTAAGACATAATTTGCTCACAACAATGAAATAATGAACCTTATAATAATAAAAATGGTTCATTTCTCTCATAACTTTCAACCAATGAACCTAAATAAGTATTTTAAACCTTTGGATGTTTTATATACTTAGTTTAATGTTTCATACACTCATTGTCACCTACGTTGGTCATGTTATGCACATTTAAGGCTCGTTTGTTCATTATAGTTCAAATTTTGACTAAAATGACTTATTTCGCTCCTAACTTTCAACTAATGAACTTAAATAAGTATTTGAAACCATTTACATGTTCATTAGACTTAGTATAACATTTCAAAGACTTATTGTGGAACCGGGCATAGTCTACACTCCCCTTCTACCATCAATGTATGATCCTTTCTCCTAACACTGTCTATTCATTTCCCTGCATTAACTTAAAGATACAAGAATGATTGTTTGCTTTCATATAGGAGTACTTAGCATGAGGTTTAGTAATTTGACAGTATCGATATTACTTAATTGCAACTTCAGAATTAGTGTTAATATCTGGTGGTTGATACACTTGCAAGTTAATAATTTGTGCTGGGATTCTTTACTATGTCTGCTAAAAAAAGACACCAAAGATAAAGAACGAATCAAAACAGAAAACCTGTTTTTACTCTTCTACTGAGATTCTTCTTCTATCACACTCCCCTCTCCTTTTCCTGCTTTTCTCTTTCTTGGGTAAAGAAGGTTTCAGGTCTGAGAAATTCCTATTCAGTAACCATTTTAAGTCCTTTTCTGTGTTCATACAAATACCTCACAACGTTTAACCCCTCCCCCTATTAGCAAATACAAATACAAATATTTCAAAGACTTATTCTCACCTACTTCGGTCAACCCCTATTAGCAAGAATTTCAGGAGCAACGTAGTCTGGGCTCCCATAGGTTGTATGTAGCAAGCCATCACTCTAGAAAAACAAAATGAAAAAACTACCAGAGATTCAAAAGCTGAATACAGTAAAAGAGACTTTTACTCTAGTATTTTCTATACATACCCGAAATGCTGGGGTAGTGCACTAAGGCCAAAGTCGGATACTTTATGTTTCCTTTTCCGTCTACAAGGATATTCTCTAGCTGCAAATTTGAGAAGAAAATGTCAGAAGACCATATAATATCAATGTCATACTCAAGCATCTCCTCCAACAAAAACCTTCATAGTTGACAGTTAAATAAATACACATACACAAATAAAAATTCTAATCACAACTCACAAGAGAAGAGTAAATTGCAATAACATCAATTTCACTATTGTGATTGTTTAGCCAGTACCTAACCTTAAGGTCTCGGTGAAAGACACCCTGTCATGACAATAATTCATACAGTCAATTAGTTGTTGAATAAGCCTTCGACCTTCCTTCTCTGAGAGTTTCCTTCGGGGTGCCTATAAAATTATTAGTTGCTTCAGTAATAGAAAACAATTTAAAGTTGAAAATATACATTGGTTGGGGTGTCAGTTTGAGTTAGAGTGATACATTATGTGTAGAAATTACTTATAATTTTACCAGACAATACTCCTCCATATACAATTGTACATACTCTAGGACCATGTATATATTTGTTTTTCTTGCTAAGACCTGCAATAAATCACCAAAGTTTGATACTTTGATTGCTCGGTCTACTTTTGATATGGCTCAAAACTGATTCTTTCTTCTAAAGACCGTGATTTGAACAAACCAAACCCGTGCACAAATGTAAATTATATCATACATCAAAGAGCTAGCACAATGCAAGTGATGGTCCAAGTATATATGATCCCGTTTTTTAAAATGAATATGATCAAGTTCAGACTGAAAATGAGCATCTATATGTTCGTTCTGCATGAAGTGATAAGGGTCAAACTTCAAATATGGTGCATATACATTTGGAACACCATGCACACATTACTCGTTGGAGCACCGTCTATCGAATCATGAACGGGTCTAATCCATATGAGCCTAGATACTATCGGCCCACGCCCATTGCGAACCCCATCCAAACCCCATCCAAAGAAACCAAAAATAACAAAATAAAGAATGGATAAACAAGAATTCTACTTTACATTATAAAAATAGATTTAGATTCCTAAGATCTCAACGTTTTTATTACTATAATTCTAAAATCTGATGCAGTTTGTAAGTTGTAGTATAAATGGGTCCCATTCAATAACTCACACCATCTTTCACTTTTCCTGTCATTATGATTTGTATGCTCTTTAATTATTTATTTGGATGGTAGCCATGCCATATAAAGCTTCCCCAGGTAGAACATTTCAGTTTACACCAATAAGTTCAAAGAGTATTTGAGATAGCAATGCATATTCGACGTGATATCCTGCTAAGTTTCAACAATTTACATTTCAAAAGAAAAAAGTTCTTCACAAAAGTTCAACAATAACATCACATTATTAAAGCAACATATTGGTAAACATAGATATGGAAAAACGAGAATATATACCCGGAGCTGGCCAGACATTTGGCCCATAAAATGGCTTCTCTACTTCAGGATCATCCTCAAGTACTTCAACACCAATACAATACCCCCTCCTTGTAATCTCCTACAGCTAGAAGACGGACAATTAGTACAATATCTGAATTGTACAAAGCAAATTTAGTTAGAGTTAAGCAATCAATTCTCAGTTAACATCATGATTCATCATTATCATTACCCCCATTGCCTCAATTCTCAGTTAACTCGTAAGGTGATTCCTTGTAATACCCTATTCAGTTTATTAATGTATTCGGAAAACACGTAACACTGAGCTAATGCAGAATATCATGTTCAGCAGTTATTAGGTATTATATATAATCAGACACCATATAGAAAGTCCAATTGATTCTCAATTTCCGATGCCCCCATATAACATACCTGTTTGTAATCTCCCACAACTGTTAGAAATAATACATAAGCTAAAACAGTACAAAAGTCACTCCCCTAGTACATCCCTATAAACTGTGATGCTTAGACTCAGATATGAAGTTAGGGTTTGTAAATTGGGGGTTTTGATTTTATTCAAATTCAACTTAATTAATGAAGGGAAATAGGAAATTACCGATAGATGGGTAGCAAGGATGACAAACCCTCAGCCAATAGCCTCGGCCACCGTTGGCGGTGAAGGGTAGCGACGAGAGAAGAGCAGACGAGAAAGAGCATTGCTTCGTCATAGACATGCTATTTTTACTTGCATTCAAGACGTATTAGGTGGTTTTGGACAAAAATTAGGGCAGCGCGATAACGAAAAAACTAAGACATAAGCAGCCGTGCCGCCGGAAAGAGAAATGGCGTGGCAGGTTATCGACGGAGAAGCAGTAGAGGGGAGAAAGAGAGGGTTTGAGGTGAAAAGTGAATGAGATTCATTTGGCTGAAAGAGAGAGAAAGCGGGAAAGGAGAATGTCACTTTTGTGCGGCTCATTTGTAAAATGAGCCCGCACTTGAGTTTGAAGCCCGCACTTGAACTTAAGTGCTGCCAATTTTCTAAAATGAGCCCGCACTTGTAAATATATTTATTTTTTAATTTTTTTAATCTTCTCAAGTGCTGCCAATTTACTAAATGAGCCGCACTTGAAGGGAAGCACATGACGATTTTTCTACTAGTGATTTGATATCTGATAAGGGCATCCAGGTGGATCGAGCTAAGGTCCAAGTGATTGAACAATTGCCCCCTCCAGTTAATGTGAAGGGTGTTAGAAGTTTTCTTGGTCATGCGGGGTTTTATCGCCGCTTTATTAAGGATTTTTCTAAGATTGTTAAACCACTGACCCAGCTCCTCCTCAAGGATGCCCCATTTGTGTTTACTGATGCTTGTCTTGAGGCTTTTGACAGGATTAAACAGGCACTAATTTCGGCTCCTATCATCCGTTCTCCCGAATGGGATCTTCCGTTCGAGATAATGTGTGATGCAAGTGACTACGCAGTTGGGGCAGTTTCGGGTTAGAGAAAGGAAAAGGTCTTGTATGCCATCTACTATGCTAGTAAGACCTTAGATGAAGCTCAAGTTAATTATGCTACTACTGAGAAGGAGCTTCTAGCCATAGTCTATGCCTTGGACAAGTTTCGCACTTATCTGATTGGGTCCAAGGTGATAGTCTATACTGACCATGCGGCCCTTAAGTATCTGCTCTTCAAAAAGGAAGCCAAACCCAGGCTTATTCGATGGATACTACTGCTACAGGAGTTCGATCTAGAGATCCGCGACAAGAAAGGGGCTGAGAATGTGGTTGTAGACCACTTGTCTAGATTGAGGTATGATGATGGTAAAGTGTCTACACCTATCGATGATTCATTTCCGGATGATCACTTACTTGCACTTGCCAGTCAGTCACCATGGTTCGCAGACTATGCGAACTACATTGTAGGGGGTATTCTTCCGTCCGATCTTACATATCAACAGAAGAAGAAATTCCTACATGATGTTCGGTTATACTTTTGGGATGATCCTTATTTGTTCCGTGAAACTGCTGAAGGGTTGTACAAGCGATGTGTTCCAGAATGGGAAGTTCATGGTATTATCAATAGGTGTCATTCTTCAACTTATGGTGGTCACCATGGACCTTCGAAGACTAATTCTAAGTTGTCGCAGTGCGGTTTTTACTGGCCTACTATGTTTAAGGATGCACAAGCTTTTATTATGGCTTGTGATGCGTTCCAAAGGGCCGGCACTATTTCGAGGAGGTATGAGATGCCATAGAACGAGATTCGAGAATAGAAAATCGACAAGTCTGAATTAATTTTTCTGGAAGCTGGATTGTTTCTGATAAAGGGATTCTTAATGACTTAGCATTATCCGCAAAATACGAGGTTTGTCGACCTAAAATACTAAGAATAACTAACGAAGTCGTATGTCCAACGATGTATTTCCTGTCACGTGATTGGACTCTGTAGACACCTACTTTTGTCCCCATTCCCGAAAGGGAAGGTTCGATGATGAGAACATAAATCTCCACTTGGCAACGCATCTCCTATAAAATAACGAATCTCAATCACCCTTTCATTTCAGCCAAAGCTACTATTTATAGAAACCTGCTAAGAGCAGTAACTGCCGTAAAAGGTAGTTGTTAAAAGTGGCAAAGTCATAAAAGATAGAAACCTGTCAGAATTAGGTGTTGCACTCCAACATAAATCCGAAAAGAGATAGAATTTGCATTCCTGTTATAATTCGAAAATAAGAGTTACGTATTAATTAAATTCCTAACGAACCTAGAGTTCGTAACGGGCCCAGACGCATTCCGTCATAAGTTAATACGCACTAAAAGACTCGGATAAATCTCCCAAAAAGCTCCGTGTTCTAAGATTCCAAATCTGACAAGAACTCGGCCCATATCACATTTTCAACGCCCAGCCCTGGGCGCTGAAATCTTCGGCGCCCAGCCCTGGGCGCTGAAAATGCCTGGGGCCGTTTTACCTCCGGATTCTTTTTGGATTCGTATCTTAAAATCTATCTTTCCACACACTCTTTTCCTATAAATACAGCCTAAAATCGACGTGAAAACAACACACAATTCCATAACCTGAGTATTGACTCTAGCCTTAAGCCTAAGCCTCACGCTGCGAAATTGATCCAGCGTTCTGTCGCAATCGACCCAAAAGTCGAACAGAACGCATCCTGCCCCTTGTAGCTTGATGAATTAAGCCTAAATACTGGAACATTGCTTAGAAACCCGAGATTCGTTAAATAAAAGGAGAAATAGCAAAGCCAAGTGGTTAGTTTTCTGAGAACCACAACGCACCTCTCAAGGGTGCGTTGTAATGTGTCCCTCGCATGATTTAATCGCTTTCATCACCCTTTTATAAAATTGTCAAACTATTAACTTGATTGATCTATCACGCCTAATAAGATAATACCTTGGACAATTGAATTATCATGCTAGGTACCTTAAATCAATCTAAATAAGATAATCACAATCGATTTAGTATTATGTGTTGCATATTGCTAAAATCAATACAGAGTAGCTTAATAGTTTAACGCATGTCCCTTCAATTATTTATGCTGAGCTAGTAAGGATAACCTGCCTCTGGAGTATTATCGATGAGCACTCCTCTCGGTAGCTACAGTCCCCCGAACTCTCAATCTCTACCCTGCGGGTGTACGTTGAGTGATCCCCACACCAGGGATCACAAGGGAACCTATGGCCGTCGTGGTCGAACATAATTGCACTCCCTTTATGTCACGATAGCCGGTTTTTATCAGTTTTTCTCATTGTCGTTAAAAACTGAATGGCGACTCCTATATTACTAGTCGATTGGGTGTAAACTCACAGGAAATCCAATTACACTTGATCTGACGACGTCACGCCTGTGAGGGGGTCGAAAAAGCACGAGGCTAATGCGTGACCTCGTCCCTCGTGGGTGTGACGATTCTTTTTATTCAATCAAGTGTAATTGGATTTCCTGTGAGTTTACACCCAATTGACTAGTAATATAGGATTCACCATTCAGTTTTTAACGACAATGAGAAAAACTGACAAAACCCGGTTATCGTGACATAAAGGGAGTGCAATTATGTTTGACCACGACGGCCGTAGGTTCCCTTTGTTAGGTTATGATACATATGATATTACATAAATCATGCGGAAACAACCATTAACCCAGGATTACATATTATTTACACATAATCATATAGCATAATTTAGATGCATACTCTTTGTTGCGTGCCCTCCCTAGCTGCGCCCGAACCGAACCAGAACAAGTCTTTAGGACTCCAAGTGTCGTCCCTCCGTAGATAGTCCACAGCACGTCCGGATCCGCCTTAAGATTGACCAACTAGAATCGCCCTTAAGGTACTAGAATTTTCGGCACTTTTGAGCAAGATGTGTGGCTGAATTTTTCTCTCAAAAACTCACTTTGAATACTTTGAAACTCGTTATAAATTGTGAACCCTGGCCACATATTTATAGGGGTATGGAAAGGGAATTGGAATCCTATTCAGATACAAATTGATTAAACCTAGAATCCTACAAGAACTCTAATTTAATTAATTTATCAAATAGAATTAGGAATTTAATCATTAACCGAGCTCTGCACGTTTTAGGAAACGTGCACGAACACAAACACTTACACACGCACACACGGCAGCCACGATGGGCCGCCCATGCGTGCGCACGAGCAGCAGCCCACGCAGCGAGGCCTGCGCGAGCTGCAAGCCCACGCAGCTCCCGCGCGCGCTGCGCGCGCTGTGCGCGCTGCGCGCGCTGTGCGCGCTGCCACGGCCTGCTGGGCCTGGCCTTGCGCTGGGCCTGGCGTGGCTGTTTGTGCGGCGCGCTTGGCTTGCTGGGCGATGGCCTGGCTTCGTGCTGGGCCTCGTCCGGCAGGCCTCGTCCGATGCTTATTCGTACGATACGCTTCCGATTAAATTTCCGATTCCGGAATTCATTTCCGATACGAACAATATTTAACATTTCCGATTCCGGAATTAATTTCCGTTTCGAACAAATATTTAATATTTCCGTTTCCGGAATTATTTTCCGATTCCGGTAATATTTCCGATTCTGACAATATTTCCGTTTCCGGCAATATTTCCGATTCTGGTAATATTTCCATTTCCGATAATATTTTCCGATACGTACCATGTTTTCGTTTCTGGCAACATCTACGACTTGGATAATATTTATATTTCCGATACGATCCATATTTCCGTTTCCGGTAATATCATCGTTTCCGGAGTATTCATTTCTTGCCTGTGACGATCTCAGCTCCCACTGAAACCAAGATCCGTCGGTTCCGAATATCCATAGATAGAGTATTTAATGCCATTAAATACTTGATCCGTTTACGTACTATTTGTGTTACCCTACGGGTTCAGTCAAGAGTAAGCTGTGGATTAATATCATTAATTCCACTTGAACTGAAGCGGCCTCTAGTTAGGCATTCAGCTCACTTGATCTCACTGAATTATTAACTTGTTAATTAATACTGAACCGCATTTATTAGACTTAACATAGAATGCATACTTGGACCAAGGGCATTATTTCCTTCAGTCTCCCACTTGTCCTTAGGGACAAGTGTGCATTTCCTAATTCCTTTGTCGCTCGATGCTTGCTCTTGAACATAAGGTAAGAGTTGTCATCCTTATTATGTCCAGAGGTGTTCCTCGGTTTCAGAGTTCAACTGATCAAATAAACAGATAATCATAGCCTATGATTCATCCGAGCACGGCCATGCATTTCACAGTTTCTAGCTCTCCGAGTGGCCTTGTACAACTTTTAAGCATCTCATCCCGATTTATGGGAGGACAATCCCAATCTTGCGATCTTGAGATTAGACTTCGTTTGATAGGTGATTACCTGAGCGTTGCCTTTATAGCCTCCTTTTACGGTGCGACGGTTGGTCAACGTCAAAGCAACCAGTTCTCAAACAAGTAATCTCAAATCTCTCAGGTATTGAGGATTTAGTGTCTAATAATTTAATGAAATTTACTTATGACAGACTTTCATCTCTTACAGTAAAGTTTCATAGGTCTTGTCCGATACTAGTCTTCCCAAACACTAGTAGAAAAATATTGATTTGCGGCTACGCGCTAGCGCCGTTTATTTGATAACGTCTCAAATTAAACAACAAAACATTAATTGGCGGCGTTATAACACCACTAATCCATGGTAATTATTAATCAGCGGCGTTTAATGATATTTACGCCGTAAACTAATAAGGTAAAACCCTTGCCTTTCCTTTCCTATCCTTCAGTTGTCTTCCTCTTGCTCGTTTTTGAGTCTGTATCCTTCTTCCTTCTTCCTTCTTCATTCATTCTTCTTCACCACAAAGTATCTCCTCTTTAATAGATTTTGGGAATGATCTCCACCGCCGTCGTCTCACTAAAGGGTAAAGATCGACTCATCTCGACTGCGAATCACAAAACTTTTCACACTCGTCTATGATGTACTGAAATTATGTGAAAATCAGAGCAACTATCTAAAATCGTCGATTCACGGGGTTGGACGGTTGGTTCAAGTTTTCGGGTGACTGACACCATTTTTTCAAGTTCTCCGACCGTCGTGCTTAGTCTAGGTAAGTTTAGCTCCTACTCCTTGAGTCCTTTCTCCTTCTTGCCGTTTTTTCTATTCAATTACGTTATTATATCTCTTTCATCTTTTGATTTACATGAATTATTTCTGAATTATTGGATTATTTTTCTTTGTAATTATGTGTTTTAATTTCTAGGGTTTGTGTAATTTTCATTGTTCTTTTGGCATTTGGACGAAATTGTGGTAATTATAGAACTATTTGTCTTTAAAATTCATCTAATTTCGTAATTGCTTTTGTGAAATTCATTTTTTTCCCCTTGTGGAATTCATCTAATTACGGTATTCTTGATTGTTTGATTAATTGGGTGTATAATTCAAGTGTAGTTTCTTTCATGCTATTATAAATTCAATGCTAGAATGTAGACAACTAGACAATGATCTGTTTTTTAAGGTTAGATTGTTGCTGCCATTCCTTGATAGACCCATTATGTTTAGAGGCAGTGTATAACCTTTTCTTCCATTCTCTTGTAAAATTGTAATGGTTATACATACTTTGAAGCCAATACAGAATGATAAAGTAGCTCATTTGACTCTTTTTGTTAGGGAGAAGCTATTACATTCGCATTACAGTGGCTTCTTGATTGGAATTAAGAGCTTCTACTTTGTGCACCTCCATTAATGATTGAAACGGAGGGAGATTTTGGATAAGGTTGTTTTCTGAGTAAGTGTTTTCCAACGGTATAGAGAGGCAATCTGCAAGTCTCTCTTTCTCGATCACAGTATTTGTCGGATGTGGATTGGTTTTTGGAGCTTTCTGTATTTTACTGACATCACTTCGATTCGAATCATCCTTAGGAAGGGGTTTCCAAGACCAAAAGTCAGGACCAGGTGGCCCAACTGCAGAAATTCTCGATTGACGTTTGTAAGAGCTTCCACTATCTATTCCTGCTAATTCATAACAGTGTTACAAATTCCTTTGGTTTTCCGACAGTAAATGACATCTATAAGCATCTATTGGCTAAACCTCTCAGGAATAGCTCTATCTCTAGTTTAGTTCAGTTGGTTTGTCAAATACTTCTATAAATCTTTTGACAGGCATATACTATCGACTCTATCCAAGTATCAACATGACTACATAAGATAACAGACTAACAGTACTTAATTAACAGCATTTAGGAAGGATGAGAAATTGGCAGATATTGAGCTAATAAAGAAAAAATATGGCAAAAGGAAAAATAATTCCTCTTTATCAAATCTAAGTATAGCTTTTACCTTATTCCGCCTTCAATGCACTATATGAGTTTTAATCTGAAATTGAATGGGGTAGCTTATATAATTCTATAAAGAAATTGGAAAAGATGGATTAAATTGAAGCTTTTGATTTGTTTGTGAATGATGATAAACCCTTCCCTTCCCTGTTTGGCTCTTCTCCTGCACATGCCACAAATTGCAGTTGCCTAGAGTGGTTCTCTTTTGTCTGAACTACTTGCTGCTAAAATTATTGAATGATTGAATGCAAAATTATTGAATCATTGAATGCAAAATCTTATAACTGATGCTCCTCTTATCACTCACCAGTCACCCCCCCCCCCCTCCCTCCCCTTCCCTCTCCATGAAAGAAGAGAAGAAAGAAAGATGAACAATTGAAATGTTAGAAGTTCTATTTTACGTAGGGACAAGCTGAATGTTTCAAATTATTCAGACTTGTCTGGTCTTTGCATGACATGTGTGTATATTTTAGATAAGGTTAGCTGTTGATGCTATTATATTGGCCGAGGGTGCTGAGAAAAAGGAGCAAGTTGCAGCCTGGGTAGCTGAGAAGCACATCAGTGCATATGCCATGTGTTTGCCACAGATTGAGAGTGGTACTGTCATTCCTCCATCTGGGTGGAAATGTGCAAATTGTGATAAAACAGAAAATCTCTGGTTAAATCTAACAGATGGGATGATCCTCCGTGGTAGAAAAAATTGGGATGGAACTGGTGGCAACAACCATGCTGTCGAGCATTACAATGAGACAAAATACCCACTTACTGTGAAGCTTGGCACAATAACTGCTGATCTAGAAGTTGCAGGTAGTGTTCCTATTAGTTATTAAGTGTCTCATACAACATCATGATATTTTTATTTTATTTATTTGCTGCACTTATGTTTCAAAATTGTCATCTACTTCTGTCCTTTGTCTGTCCTTTCTTCATGTGAGTAGTATCATCTTCCAGAATAAAGAATTAAGGATGCCATATTTATGATTCATTGCCTTTTCTGATTGCCATTTCTTTTTTCATTTGATTGCATAGTGTATGATGGTTGGCTTGTTAATGGCCTCCATTTTGTTCAGGCTGTGTCAGAAGGTAAAATGTTAATACAACAAAGGAAGGCAAATACTTTGCCAATGCAGGAATGTTTTCTTTACGTTGTCTTAGTTTGTTCTCACTTGTCAGGTTATATTGGATGAAGCAATTGTGAAGCTTTCCCCTGACTACTTCTGGTTGGGAGGTGGGGAGATCTACTGAGTGGAGATCATTTCACCGATGAGAAAATTGATGAAATACGAGACAAATGGGCATCATACTTCACCGAATATTGTGTCTAATATTAACGCTTCATTGATCTCTTTTTGTGGATGTTTCATGCTATTAAAATCATATATAATTGCCTTATTATATTTTTGGTGCAATTTTGTAACGTATGAAGTGTAAAAGATATAGTTATTATAGACTTGAAACTATTTAGGTGGTTTATTTTTGTAAACATATGATGGTTAACTTATATGTAAAAATCAAAGTTTCTTGGAAGTTATTGGTGGTTGATGACACTTTTGGACGTTGTATAAATGTGGCGTGAGTACAGGTTCTATATTTTTGGGATTGTTGAATATATAAAAAATATATTATTTATTAAAAAAAAATTACACATTGTTCGCGGCGTTTAAACTCTCGCAATTTTACCAAAGTTTGAGGCGTTTGGGTAGAAACGCCGCCATACAATACTATTCATTTGAGGCGTTTTTTCTACATTACGTCGCAAATGAATGATTAATTTGAGGCGTTTTTTAACGCCGCAAATCAGTACCATTCATTTGCTGCCACTCTATTTGCTGCTACGCCTAAAACGCCGCTAATGAATATAAAAGTGACGCCTCAAATGAATGTTTTTCTACTAGTGAAAGTAAGTATCTATGCAAATGATTATGACATTGCCATGTCCACATAGTTCAAGAAACAGAACTACTAGTCATCTTGCATTCTAATCGTCTAACGTTTTCTATGCGTCCAATTTTATAGAAAACTCCGATTAGGGACCATTTTCAACCTTTGACATTCAAGTTCACTTGATAGACATTTCTTAGTCACAGGACTGGTCCTGACAGTCTATCTTGAATATATCGTCAAATTGAAGGGACTCATCATTTAATAAACCACAAATTAAATGGAAAAATGAATTCTTTTCATTTATTGTGAATGATTAACCAATAATGTTTTACAAAGATTTAAACTCTAAAACTTTAAAACATTAAACAGAGACATCAAAGCCATTCTCCAATATGCTTGATTCCCATAGCTGCAGTGTGCGAGTTGTGCTTCGCCTGCGGCAGAGGTTTAGTTAATGGATCTGATATGTTGTCATCAGTTCCAATTTTGCTTATCTCGACTTCTTTTCTTTCAACGAACTCTCGTAGAAGGTGAAATCTACGAAGTACATGCTTGACTCTCTGGTGGTGTCTAGGCTCTTTTGCCTGTGCAATAGCTCCGTTATTGTCACAATACAGGGCTATTGGTCCTTTAATGGAGGGGACTACACCAAGTTCACCTATGAACTTCCTTAGCCATATAGCTTCCTTTGCTGCTTCATGTGCAGCAATGTACTCCGCTTCAGTTGTAGAATCCGCAATGGTGCTTTGCTTAGCACTTTTCCAGCTTACTGCTCCTCCGTTGAGGCAGAAGACAAACCCAGACTGTGATCTGAAATCATCTTTGTCGGTTTGGAAACTTGCGTCCGTATAGCCTTTAACAATTAATTCATCATCTCCACCATAGACCAGGAAGTCATCTTTGTGCCTTTTCAGGTTCTTCAGAATGTTCTTGGCAGCAGTCCAATGCGCCTCTCCTGGGTCTGACTGGTATCTGCTCGTAGCACTGAGTGCGTACGCAACATCCGGGCGTGTACATATCATAGCATACATTATTGAACCAATCAATGATGCATATGGAATCCCATTCATTCGTCTACGCTCATCAAGTGTTTTTGGGCACTGAGTCTTGGTTAGAGTCATTCCATGAGACATGGGTAGGTAGCCTCGCTTGGAGTCCGCCATCTTGAACCTATCAAGCACCTTATTGATATAAGTGCTTTGACTAAGTCCAATCATCTTTTTAGATCTATCTCTGTAAATCTTAATGCCCAATATGTACTGTGCTTCTCCTAGATCCTTCATCGAAAAACATTTCCCAAGCCAAATCTTGACAGAGTTCAACATAGGAATGTCATTTCCGATAAGCAATATGTCGTCGACATATAATACTAGGAAAGCAATTTTGCTCCCACTGACCTTCTTGTATACACAAGATTCGTCTGCGTTCTTGATGAAACCAAAGTCACTGACTGCTTCATCAAAACGTATATTCCAGCTCCTGGATGCCTGCTTCAATCCGTAGATTGACTTCTTTAGCTTGCATACCTTTTTAGCATTCTTTGGATCCTCAAAACCTTCAGGCTGTGTCATAAACACAGTTTCTGTTAAAACGCCGTTTAAGAAAGCAGTTTTGACATCCATCTGCCATATTTCGTAATCGTAATATGCAGCGATTGCTAACATTATTCGAATAGACTTTAGCATTGCAACTGGTGAAAAGGTTTCATCATAATCCACACCGTGGACTTGCCTGTAACCTTTTGCAACCAATCTAGCTTTGAAAACTTCAAGTTTCCCATCCTTGTCCTTTTTCAGTTTGAAAACCCATTTGCTTCCAATGGCTTGGTAGCCATCTGGCAAATCGACCAAATCCCATACTTGGTTTTCAGACATGGAGTCTAATTCAGATTGCATGGCTTCTTGCCACTGCTTGGAGCTAGGGCTCGTCATAGCTTGTTTGTAAGTCGCAGGTTCATCACTTTCAAGTAATAGAACGTCATAGCTCTCGTTCGTCAAAATACCTAAGTACCTTTCCGGTTGAGATCTATATCTTTGCGATCTACGCGGGGTAACATTTCTAGATTGACCATGATTCTCACCAGATTCTTCTAAAGATCTCTGAGTTTCATCCTGAATGTCATCTTGAGCATTCTCTAGAGTTTGTTGTTCGACTCGAATTTCTTCGAGGTCTACTTTTCTCCCACTTGTCATTTTGGAAATGTGATCCTTCTCCAAAAAGACACCATCTCGAGCAACAAACACTTTGTTCTCAGATGTATTGTAGAAGTAATACCCCTTTGTTTCCTTTGGATAGCCCACAAGGATACATTTGTCAGATTTTGGATGAAGTTTGTCTGAAATTAATCGTTTGACGTATACTTCACATCCCCAAATCTTAAGAAAAGACACATTTGGAGGCTTTCCAAACCATAATTCGTATGGAGTCTTTTAGACAGCTTTAGACGGAGCTCTATTTATAGTGAGTGCAGCTGTATTTAGTGCATGTCCCCAAAATTCTAATGGAAGTTCGGCCTGACCCATCATTGACCTGACCATGTCTAGCAAGGTTCTGTTCCTCCGTTCCGACACACCGTTCCATTGTGGTGTTCCAGGAGGAGTCAAAATAGAATTCCACATTCTCAGATGGTCATCAAATTCATAGCTCAGATATTCACCGCCTCTATCAGACCGCAGTGCTTTAATCTTCTTGCCTAATTGATTCTCTACTTCACTCTGAAATTCCTTGAATTTGTCAAAGGATTCAGACTTATGCTTCATTAGGTAGACATAACCATACCTACTGAAGTCATCAGTGAAAGTGATAAAGTAGCTGAAACCACCTCTAGCATTTGTACTCATTGGTCCACATACATCTGTATGGATTAAACCCAATAGTTCATTTGCTCTTTCTCCAACTTTAGAGAAAGGTTGCTTTGTCATTTTGCCAAGTAAACATGATTCGCATTTACCATAATCCTCTAAGTCAAATGGTTCTAGAATTCCTTCCTTTTGAAGTCTTTCTAAGCGTTTCAAGTTTATATGGCCTAATCGACAATGCCACAGATAGGTGAGATCTGAATCATTCTTTTTGGCCTTTTTGGTATTTATGTTATATACTTGTTTGTCATGATCTAATAAATAAAGTCCATTGACTAATCTAGCAGATCCATAAAACATCTCTTTAAAATAAAACGAACAAATATTGTCTTTTATTAAAAAGGAAAATCCCTTAGCATCTAAGCAAGAAACTGAAATGATGTTTTTAGTAAGACTTGGAACATGGAAACATTCTTCCAGTTCCAAAACTAGCCCGGAGGGCAACGACAAATAGTAAGTTCCTACAGCTAATGCAGCAATCCGTGCTCCATTTCCCACTCGTAGGTCGACTTCACCCTTGCTTAACTTTCTACTTCTTCTTAGTCCCTGTGGATTGGAACATAAGTGTGAGCCACAACCAGTATCTAATACCCAAGAAGTTGAATTAGCAAGTATACAGTCTATAACGAAAATACCTGAAGATGGAACGACTGTTCCGTTCTTCTGATCTTCCTTTAGCTTTGGACATTCTCTTTTGTAATGGCCTATTCCATCACAATAAAGACAGCTTGATGTGGACTTGTCCTGCTTTGATTTAGCATTGCCCTTGGACTTTCCACCTTTCTTGAATGGTCTCTTTCTAGCCTTGAGTAAATCTTTGGCTTCACAGTCCAGTACTATTTCAGCCTTTCTGACAAGGTGAATAAATTCTGCAACTGTTTCTTCTCTTGGTTCACTTAGGTATAGTTGCTTGAAGCGACCAAACCCACTGTGTAGTGAATTGAGCAAGACAGAGACTGCCATCCTTTCGCTTATTGGTGTTCCTAGTAGACTTAGGCGATCAAAATATGAACACATAAGATCCACATGGAACCTCAGTGGGACGCCTACCCTCTGTTTAGTGCGAAGGAGCTGAACATGTGTTTCTTGGACCTTCATCCTATAACACCTGTTGGGAGAACTAACCTTTAGACCAGACATTGATTCAATCAACTCATGGACGTTCAGGTCCCTGTCCTCCGTACTTCCACGACAGATATCCCTCAGATTCTTGATGAGCGTAAAAGGTTCATAGGCTACAAACCTTTTAGCCCAATCATCAGGGATATTGTTCAGCATGAGACTCATAACCTTTTTGAGATCCGCATCCCAGGCGTAAAATCTCTCAGGGGTCATGTCTCTGGCATAGTAGCTTGGCATGGGATGTGACAGTACATACTCAAGTCCATTGAGTTTGACTATTTCAACTAGCTTAGCTTCCCATTCAAGAAAATTTGTCAGGTTCAGCTTGACCATAAGCTCAGAACCCATGATGATGTTTTGATTGTTGTTTGCCATATTAAAACTACAATTGAAAAGAATAAACAAATAAATAACCATTCACAGTTTCTCTTAATAAACTTAAATTCTAGCATACATGCATAATTCAATGTTTATTAAGCATTTTATTCAAATTATGTGTTCCGGCAGGTGTGAATAAAATGATTCCAAGATCCTAAAATCATTGAAGAACTAAGCACAGTTTGTCGACTTAATCCTAGAACATCTTAGGTAAGCAAAAGCCTTTTGCTAATAGTCTAGAAACTATTCTTGGTTGATAGGTACGTCTAAGAACTTATTAGGTAAACCTATCGAATTTGCCACGACATAAAAGGACTCCTTACTTATATCGTTGAGTTTCACCAAAACTAACATGTACTCACAATTATTTGTGTACCTTGCCCCTTTAGGACCAATAAGTAACACCTCGCTGAGCGAAAACTATTACTAGATTGATGTAAAGGATATCCAAGCAAGTGTATATTTTGGCATGGCACCTTTTAACTCAATTTTTAAGTTTGGAACTTAAAGCTCTTACTATGTTGGTTAGATTTTAAGTGAACTAAAATCCTTAATCATGCAACATAATCAAGCTTTTGATCTCATGCATTTTAAGACATATTTAAAAGCAATAAATAACTTAAAACATGCATAAGATATTTGTGATCTAGTATGGCCCGACTTCATCTTGAAGCTTTAACTTCAAAGTCCGTCTTGAAAATCTCCGTGGGAGGCACCATTTTCTTCAAATAGGATAAGCTATAACTAATTACAACTATTTGATGGTACGCAGACCATATTTGAATTGAAAAATAACTTTGGTACTTTAGACCAATTACATTCAAATTAATGGTACGCAGACCATATTTTCTATCCTATTTTGGGCCATACTAGTCACTTCATAACCTGCAAAACAGTACATATACAATATATACCATTCACCCATTCATTATCATGAATGGCCCACATAGTTGGTTAGTAAAACACATTATGCATCACGTAAACATTTGCAGTAATTAATCAAGGGCACCAGTAATCTACCAATTATTCAGTCCTTATTAATTCTAATCAAGTTGTTTTAACCTTAAGGATTTGTAGACCTAATCAAGAGTTTATGACTAAAAAGCGCTCCCACTTAAACCAATAAATTCATATGCTTTACTAATTTTAAACATAAAAATGTATTTCTAGTCTAACCGGAAACATACAAATTTAATTAAAATTTAAAGCTCATATAAATTTATAATTGAATCCAAAAAGTTTAATTTAATTTCAGTCGTATTTAAATTAATTCATGATTTTAATTTTAGTAAAATAATTAGAATAAATAACATTTATTATAATTACAATATTCAAAATTAAAATCCAAGAAAATAATTTAAATTATTAATTTTAAAATTAATTAAAATTACGTGAACTGAAATTTTCAAATTAAACATTCAAAACGATCTAATCGTAACGCAAACACCCTACGCATTGCACGCCCATGGGCCGCTCGCACACAGCCATCGCTGGCCATGTGCGCGCAGCCCATGCGCTCGTCGCATAGCGGCTACATTTCCATCGCAAGCCATCGCACGCTGCGTGCGCGCCAGCGCTCGTCGCACGCGAGCCATCGCTCGCAGTGCGCCCGAGCCATCGCTCGCTGTGCGCGCGACATCGCTCGCTGGGCGCGCGACATCGCTCGCTGTGCGTGTGACCCATCGCTTGCTGGGCGCGCGACATCGCTCGCTGGGCGCGCGACATCGCTCGCTGTGCGCGCGAGCAACGCTGGGCGCAGCGCTCGTGGCACGCGAGCTTGCGCTCGCTGCGCGCGAGGCTGCGCGCTCTTGCGCGAGGCAGTGCGCGTTGTGGCGCAGCTCGCTTGCTGCCCACACGCGACTGCCTTGGCTCGCCCTTCGCCCATGCCCATTCGTCCATTGCTCGTGGTCCACGACACAAGGCAGGGCTGCTGCCTTGTGCACATGCACCATGCCTTGCTCATTGCATTCGTGCCGCACGGGCGACGAGCTCCCTTGCTCGTGCTCGCATGCCCGCACTATACAACACCCCTTAAGGGTAACATGAAGCGTCCATTGCTTTGTGCGTGCAAGTTATATGAACGAATCGCATAAAAAATTTAAAATTTATAAAATTAATGACAAATTAATAAATATTATTAATTTCATAATTTTAGGGCGAAAAATCGAAAATTTATTATTCAATTGATTTCCGATTTACATGGATTCAAGTCTAGGTCATAAAAATTTAAAATTTATCATAAATTTACAATTTTTATGGTGGTTTTTAATCATAGGTTTCTAATTAAATTATAATTAATTATGAAAATCAAATTAATTCTAAATTATTCTAATTTTCAACAAATTAATCATAATTACAAATTAGATTGCATAATTAACAAGGCTAGGCATTCAAACTTGTTAAACATATACAGTAGGTCAATCAAAAATTCAAGATTTATCAACAAGAATCGCAAATATTTAATTTAACATCTTAAATTTACGAAATTTTGCATTCGAAAAACTAAAACCTTCGAAAAGTCATAGTTAGGCTTCGAATTTGAGAATTCTGGGTTCGGCAGAAAAATACTAATTTTGTCAAAATTTTAGAATGCCTTTTACATGCGGAATTGACACAAAAATCACTCGATTTGGATGAGTAACGAAGAAACTGCCGAAAAACTGCGTACGTATAATTAAATAAACGCAATTTGCAATTAATTAACAATTACGAAAATTAATCACCCCTTTTAATTCTTGCAAATTTGTAATATTTAACCATGTTTATGCAAATTAGATTATGAAAATAATAAGGGGCTCGTGATACCACTGTTAGGTTATGATACATATGATATTACATAAATCATGCGGAAACAACCATTAACCCAGGATTACATATTATTTACACATAATCATATAGCATAATTTAGATGCATACTCTTTGTTGCGTGCCCTCCCTAGCTGCGCCCGAACCGAACCAGAACAAGTCTTTAGGACTCCAAGTGTCGTCCCTCCGTAGATAGTCCACAGCACGTCCGGATCCGCCTTAAGATTGACCAACTAGAATCGCCCTTAAGGTACTAGAATTTTCGGCACTTTTGAGCAAGATGTGTGGCTGAATTTTTCTCTCAAAAACTCACTTTGAATACTTTGAAACTCGTTATAAATTGTGAACCCTGGCCACATATTTATAGGGGTATGGAAAGGGAATTGGAATCCTATTCAGATACAAATTGATTAAACCTAGAATCCTACAAGAACTCTAATTTAATTAATTTATCAAATAGAATTAGGAATTTAATCATTAACCGAACTCTGCACGTTTTAGGAAACGTGCACGAAAACAAACACTTACACACGCACACACGGCAGCCACGATGGGCCGCCCATGCGTGCGCACGAGCAGCAGCCCACGCAGCGAGGCCTGCGCGAGCTGCAAGCCCACGCAGCTCCCGCGCGCGCTGCGCGCGCTGTGCGCGCTGCCACGGCCTGCTGGGCCTGGCCTTGCGCTGGGCCTGGCGTGGCTGTTTGTGCGGCGCGCTTGGCTTGCTGGGCGATGGCCTGGCTTCGTGCTGGGCCTCGTCCGGCAGGCCTCGTCCGATGCTTATTCGTACGATACGCTTCCGATTAAATTTCCGATTCCGGAATTCATTTCCGATACGAACAATATTTAACATTTCCGATTCCGGAATTAATTTCCGTTTCGAACAAATATTTAATATTTCCGTTTCCGGAATTATTTTCCGATTCCGGTAATATTTCCGATTCTGACAATATTTCCGTTTCCGGCAATATTTCCGATTCTGGTAATATTTCCATTTCCGATAATATTTTCCGATACGTACCATGTTTCCGTTTCCGGCAACATCTACGACTTGGATAATATTTATATTTCCGATACGATCCATATTTCCGTTTCCGGTAATATCATCGTTTCCGGAGTATTCATTTCTTGCCTGTGACGATCTCTGCTCCCACTGAAACCAAGATCCGTCGGTTCCGAATATCCATAGCTAGAGTATTTAATGCCATTAAATACTTGATCCGTTTACGTACTATTTGTGTGACCCTACGGGTTCAGTCAAGAGTAAGCTGTGGATTAATATCATTAATTCCACTTGAACTGAAGCGGCCTCTAGCTAGGCATTCAGCTCACTTGATCTCACTGAATTATTAACTTGTTAATTAATACTGAACCGCATTTATTAGACTTAACATAGAATGCATACTTAGACCAAGGGCATTATTTCCTTCACCCTTGTGATCCCTGGTGTGGGGATCTCTCAACATACACCCGCAAGGTAGAGATTGAGGGTTCGGGGGGCTGTAACTACCGAGAGGAGTACTTCGCTCGTCGATAACTCCAGAGGCAGGATATCCTTACTAGCTCAGCATAAATAATTGAAGGGACATGCGTTAACTATTAAACTAATCTGAGTTGATTTTAGCAATATGCAACATATAATACTAATTCGATCGTGATTATCTGATTTAAATAGCATTAAGGGACCTAGCATGATAATCCAATTTCCCAAAAATATTATATTGGTTAGGCGTGATAGAACAATCAGATTCAGTTAATTTAACAGTGCATAAAAAGGGCGAGGAAAGCAGTTAAATCATCGAAAAGGGACACATTACGACGCACCCTTGAGAGGTGCGTCACGGTTCTCAGAAAACTAACCACTTTGACTTTGCTATTTCTCCTTTTTATTTAACGAATCTCAATTATGGGACATGATACGTTCTGTTCGATTTATGGATCGATTGCGACAGAACGCGTGAACAGTTTCGCAGCGTGAGGCTTAGGCTAAGGGTTTGAGTCAATACTCAGAATATAATTGTGTGTTGTGTGTGTTCTTTTCACGTCGAATTTAGGGGTCTATTTATAGGGAAGAGTTCGTGGAAAGATAGAATTGCAGAGTTCTAATCCACAAAGAATTAGGAAAAAACACGTACCCAGGTATTTTCAGCGCCCAGGCCTGGGCGCCGAAGATTTCAGCACCCAGAGCCAGGCGTTGAAAATAGGGTCTGGGCTGTTTTCTTTAGTCAGATTCGGATTCCTGAAATCCGTAGAGTTTGAGACTTAATCGAGTCTTTTAGCGCGTATCAATTTTATGACGGAATGCGTCTGGGCCCGTTACGAACTCTAAGCTCGTTAGGATTTTAATTAATACGTAACTCTTATTTCCGAATCATATTAGGAATAGGATTCTCGCAGTTTTATATCTCATTTAGGATTTATGTTGGAATGCAACACCTAATTCTGACAGGTTTCTATCCTTTATGATTTGCCACTTTTAGAAGCTACCTTTTACGACAGTTACTATTTTTAACAGGTTTCCATAAATAGCAGGTTTCTATAGATAGCAGGTTTCGGGTGAAACGAGAAGGGTGATTGAGATTCGTTATTTTATAGGAGATGCGTTTTCAAGTGGAGATTTATGTTTTCATCATCGAACCTTCCCTTTCGGGAATGGGGACAAAAGTAGGTGTCTACAGTTAGCCCCCACAGTAGGTTTCGGGTGAAATGAAAAGGGGAATTGAGATTCGTTCATTTTATAGGAGATGCGTTGTCAAGTGGAGATTTATGCTTTCATCATCGAACCTTTCCCTTCAAGTAGGTGTCTACAGTTAGCCCCCACTTTTACTGAGTCTTGGAGTAAGACGATGGTCAAAGTATTAGACGGAGTGCGTCATACAAGCCGTGGCGTATGTGACCTGTTTTGCGAGGGTCTCACGAGCCCCCGAGTGATAACATTTGACTTAAGGGTCATCACTTGAAGTGTCGACATATCCCTCACGTGTCATTGGGATTTGTCAACTGATAATATAGAAACTTCCTCACTTTGTCATTGAAAGGATCTAAAGGTGCGTAGAAACTCCCTCACTTTGTCATTGGGAGTAGCTACAGATGTTTTCGAAATCAAAGCTATAAAGTGTAATTGGGCCTGGCCAAGCCCAATCACGAGGTAAAAGTGTTTTTAAAGATTCTCATTTTCAAGGCTAGCTAAACGAGAAAACCCCCTTGTTTTTATGGGACGTAAAACGAAGGAAAATCCAACACATCGCTTTTTTTGGAAAAAACGGAAAACCAATCCTTTTAATTTTTGGAAAAGGGAAAACCAGAAAAAGTTATCGCTGCAGCGACTAAGGACCTGCACGGTTAGTGATGCAGACCCCGCCGGCTAAAGATGGCGAGCCTGTCCGCTAAGGGTGGACACCCCGTCCGATAGAATTGGACGAATCTGTTTTTGAATTTTGAAAATAAGGACCTACGCGGTTTGTGACGTAGACCCCGCCGGCTAAAGATGGCGAACCTGTCCGCTAAGGGTGGACACCCCGTCCGATAGAAGTGGACGAATCTATTTTGAAATTTGTTTTGCTTTTTTGAAAATAAGGACCTACGTGGTTTGTGACGTAGACCCCGCCGACTGAAGATGGCGAGCCTGTTTTAATTTTGAAGACCTTATTTTTTCGAAAATTGAGGACCTGCGCGGCTAGTGACGCAGACCCCGCCTGCTGAGGGTGGGCGAGCCCTGTCCGCTAAGGGTGGACGTCCCTGAATTTGTTTTTTTGATTTGGGAACTCGCGCGGTTGGTGACGCGATCTTGAAGACTGAAGATGGGCAAGTTCCTATTTCTTTGATTTTTTGTGATTTCTTTTGAGAATTTCTTTTTATTCATTCTTGCAAGAGCGAATTCTTTCGAGGGATGCTCGAATTTAGTTGTAACCTGAACGTGGGCTGACAACGTGTTCAGACGGATCTTTGTCTTGCGACCGTCTGCTTTCGTGATTTCGAGCTAGTCTTTACGGCTCGACTTCGTCTTTGATCAGAGGACCGTGCACAAGTGTCAGTGACGTCCTTTTGATGAGGTCGAACCTGTTGTCGTTCTTTTTTTGAGATATCCAAACATGATATGGTGTATGGCGCAGTCCGGGAATGTGATTTTGATTGCGCGCTCCTTGTTGGAGTCTATTTTTTCACGAGCCCCCAAGCACTAGGGCTCGTCGATTGTTTTTCGCATCTTGTAATCATGTTCGGGGTCATGCTCGTATGTGCGAGCGACCTTTTATAGTGGTGTGCTACTTTAGCGAAGCCGTAGAGTGCGACTTTAGTTTTCAGGCGACATCCGGTTTTAGCTTGGGCCGGATTAATCCTTTGACAGAAAAACATTTTTTATTTGGAAAACCAATGACTTGACGACACATATTTTTGGTGTTTCGAAGAATGAGCATGATATTTAACTTGTTTTTTTTTGAAAAGTGTACATAAGCATTTTCTGAGACGAGTCTAAGTTTCGAGCAAGTTTTAATGTTATATATTTTTTCTTGCTTATTTGGGAGCTAAAGGTGCTTTGGGCTTGATCCTACTTGCAATAGGGCCTCGTGTTTAGCAACACGGTCTTAAGTCCTTTCCTGTTCCGTGTTTTGTGAAATCTGGGCCTTGGGCTGCATTTTCAGCGCCCAAGGCCAGGCGTTAAACATTTCGGCGCCCAGCCGTGGGCGCTGAAAGTCTTTTCCTGGTGATTTTTGACTTTCGGATTTCCTAACACGTTTCCGAATGGGATCAGGATGTCATTGGGTGCGTTCAGCTATATATAGGGGCTAGATACGTCCTTATTTTCCACCACTCTCAAATTCTTTCTTTCCTTTTTGCTGTGCTTTAATTACTCATTGCTTTTACCATGTCGATCCCTACTTTCTCACTCCAACGGACTGTTAGGCGTTGGCTACGGGCCCTTACTCCTACAGAAAAAGTTTTGTTAAAAGAATACCACTTAGAGGCACTTTTAGGCTTACAACAAATTAATATTGATTATAACTTTCTGCATGCTGCCCTAAGCTTTTGGGAATCCGATCATCATGTTTTTGCCTTTCGGGGCAACGAAATATGTCCTTTGCCCGATGAATTTGCTGCAATCCTTGGTTATCCTACTAATGCTACTCCTGTTACCCCTGGCACTATTGAAGAGGGTAAAACAACCATAAGGGCTTTCCTAGGATTAGATGATAACATGTTTGCTGAAATTGTTGTAGATGATAAGGTTAACTTGGCAAAACTTGTAAAACATCACTTTAGGCCTAGTAAGAATATGACCGAACAGAAATTGAATATTCGAGCCCTTGTATATTGCTTGCTGAATCATTATTTGCTATCGAATAACAATGGTGAGTTCGGTGACATAAGGTTGATCCCCTTGATTAGCCAGATGGAAAGTTGCTATTCTATCATGCCGTTGGTTGTTGCCGAGACTTTGCTGAGTGCGGATGAGTTGAAGAAGGATGCCAAATCCGAACATTTTATGGGAAGCCCCCTATTACTGCAGGTGATCGATTTTTCCTTGCGCACGTATACGTCCTTTTTGCATATTTTTTTTTTGCCTGGGGCTGAGTTTCAGCGCCCAGGGCTGGGCGCTGGAGTTTTCGGCGCCTGGTCCTGGGCGTTGAAACTGCGCCCTAGGGACCATTTTTTTCATTCTTTTGATTCGACTGTACCTGTTTTCGCAGATTTGGCTTGCGGAACGGCTTAGACTTTTGGAAGCTCCTGCCGATCCTAAACATTATCGCCCTATAGCCTTGGGTAACCGAAAATACTTGCACCAAGGCCAGGATGAGGCCGAATGGACCTCCTTTTTTACTTATGGAATTTGTTCTATTAAGTGGGTGGTACCATGGTGGGGTTTGACTACTATGACAGGGGGTTCTGATGTATCGGTTTATGTTGCTTTGTTGGGGCTGTCTCGTCCCATTTATATTTTCCCTTACCGAGTCATGCGTCAATATGGTTTAAGGCAGACTATCCCCTTTTCTGATACGGTACCACCTAAGGTAGCGGCCTTTTCACAAACACGGGTCTTTAGCGTGGGCTAAGTATTATGATGGTCTCCCGCGTTGGGCCGTAGCTACAAATGGCTTTGTGGGTCTTTCTGAAAACTACAAGTTGTGGATGAGCTCTGATGATAAAGATGTGAGGACCGAGGCTCGAAATGGGGAGCCGACTGAGCTTTTGATACCTCGTATTCGTGTTAAATATGAGGGTCCTGATTCTGCCAGACCTTGTACCTATAGTAGTAAGACTGTGAAAGCTCGTCCGGATCGAAAGCGAAAGGAAGTTCCTCCCCGTTCCAGTTTCAGGCCTAAAAAGATGCCTAACATGAAGGGGCCTGCTGTTGTTAAAAGAAATGCAAGCTCTCGCGGAGATCGTCTCCGGAACAATGTATGGGTTAGGAAGGCTCAGCCGCCTGTAGAAACAGTGGCTAGTCTAGTTGATGATAATAATCCTTCTCCCACCATTGCCTGTGCCCTCGAGGCTGAGCGGGCTATAACTGAGAATGTTTCTGAAGCCTTGGCATCTTTGGAAGTTAGTGTCTAGGAGCCGGTTCTTATGGAGATTGACATTAGGGCAGCGCAGAAGACTGTGGGGGTGGATCCTGCGAATATTGCCCTCTACAAGACTTTATTTGATGATCCAGAAGAACTAGAGTAGTGTAGTTCTTGCTAGGGTGTAGGTGCCCTCCATTTATTTCAGTCGTGTTTATTTTTATTTTTAGCACTCTGTTTTCCTTCTTATTATTTTTAATAAAGGCGTATTTTTATTTTTATTTTTCATTTTCATTTATTTTTGTTTCTCCTCTTTTTTATGTATTTTATATGTCTAACACTTTTTGCACAAAGAATTTTTTTTTTTGGACTGAATCCTTGGTACGTATCTTGTAAGAATCAGGTCGCGCGTAGTTCTAGCTTTTGAATAAGTTCTAGTATGCCGGATTTCGGTAGATATGCCCTGAGGTGGAAACATATTACTTAATCGGTCAAATGAGTGAAGTATTATCATTATTTTCATCTGCCGTTTTTTTTTTTTGCCATAAGTCGCGTAAAATATGAAACTCGAAATTCGACTAATTTGTATGGCTATATTCTTGGTTGGTAAGCCTATTTGGATACGTACTGTACCCCCCAAGTGTTCGTTATTTTTCCGTTGTGTGCGGATAAAATGACGAGCACTTCTGAAAAGAATTTTTTTTTTTTGTCAGGCAGAGAGTTTCAACGCCCAGGCTGGGGCGTCAGAAATTCCGGCGCCCAGCCCTGGGCGCTGAAAATGACTTGGGCGGTTAATTTTTGACGCTTTGCTTCACATGTTCTTGCATTTCTTTTTTTTGTGCCTTGATATTTTGCTCGTATTTAAAGGACAATTTTGAGGCTACTTTGGAGGCTTTTTTGACTGTTAGCGTGAAATGCGTTTTTGTCCGAATCAATTTTTTCTATTCGTGACTCGAAACAATTTTGAAAATGGGGTTAGGGTGCGGAGGTTATGAAGATCTTTGTGTAGGTTTTTGAGGTGTTGTTAGTGAAGGGTATGATGGAATCTGTGTTTTATGAATCTTTTTTTTTTTTTGTAACATTTGCATTGTTTTGGATTTTGATTTCCTTTGATTCTGGGTTGCATGGACTGACTCTTATGATGACACTGGTTTGGCTTATTAGGTTTTAGGGATATGAATGGGATAGTGTGGTTTATTTTGTGGGTTTCGGGAATTGGTTCCCATGGCACTATTTCAAAACCGAGTGGGCTTTGTTTGTTGGGCCTGGAGTGGGCCGCCTCTTTATTTTTGTATTTTGCAAGTACATTTGGTGTTTATTTAGTGTTAGAATAAAATTTTAGGAGAAATATTATGCCTTTATTGATTCGGAAAGTAAGGAAAACACACTGAAATAAAACTGACCCATATTCTAAGGGGCCTTAGGACCATCTAAAGTCTCTATTATTTTTTTTTCTATCAATCTAAAGAACTACTAGGCGCTTTTTACTAATGGTGCTCTATGTGGCTCAAGCCTGGGGTTTAGTCTCATAAAACTTCGGTCCTTCACCGCTATTCATCTTGAATTCCATTCCTTTTGCATTGACCCACTGATATGTCTTCACCCATCCGTTCTCGACCTCTTATAGTGTTGATGCAAGAGAGATTAACTGGGTTGGATTGAAACCTTCATCTTGTAAAGCTAGGGTAGTCATCACAGTCTCGTTCTCCATAGGCCTCGATTCGTTAAACAATGTCCATAGAGCCTGGTTGTCCAATATTTCAGCTGTTTTAGTCTTGGTGAGGTGGGGTGCCTCATCCAAGGTGTGGCAGTCATGGAAAATTTCAAATCCGGGTTTTAGCAAGCCATCCTGAACGAAGGGTTCAGGGAAATCACAGCATGGGTGTTCTTCTCCTTCCCGAACGAACATCCCGTTAAGGGTCCTTTGATATGGGGGAAGGAGGGTGATTTGTTTGGCTTTGTTAAGGCGTAGCCTAGACAGGTGGTCAGCAATATCTTCCTCCGTTGGTTCATAACCTAAGCCAAAGGGAGTAGATTTGTCGGGAAAAGGATGGAATGTGTATTCCTTCTTCCTTATGCCCAATGGGGTTCCTGGGAAATAACCTTGAGCTAACAGCATTCTAGGGATGACTCAGGATGCATGCGGGTCTAGGAATGCTGGGTCATAATCATCGATGAACTGGATTGTTTCTTCCATTTGAAACCCGTAAAGGTCGTCTGCAGTTTCGGCCGTTCCAACCATAGTGCAACTGACGTCGAGAGGAGGGGCGCGGATTTCTAGTATTACCCCGTTATGGTTAAGTTTAACCATTTGGTGCAAGGTAGAAGCCACACCTCCTAAGTCATGGAGCCAAGGCCGCCCCAAGAGGAGGTTAAAAGTGGGCTTGATGTCGATTATTACTCCGTGGTGCGTGCCACAGGCCCGGTTTGTATGGTAAGGTTGATTTTTCCCAATACAGGCCTTCGGGAGTTATCATAAGCTCGTACGCCTTGCGTGGAGGTTTGGAAGTCATCGTTTCCCAGCCCCAAGCAATGGGCGATTCGCAATGGGCAGACATTAACCGCCGAACCATTATCTACGAGCGCTAGGGGGATGTTTTGTCCTTTGCATCCAACCACTAGGTAAAGGGCTTTATTGTGAGCACCCCCCTCTTTGGGTAAGTCTTTATCAGTGAGAACTATGGCCTTTTCTCCAGCATCTCTCGTGACATGGCTAACTAATGAGTCAGGTGTGATATCTGTAGGTACTGAGATGAGGTCAAGTGAGCGAATAAGCTTTTCGCGATGTTCCTTTGAAGTACACATAAGATCCCAAATGGTAATCTCGGCCTTGGTTCTTTTTAGTTGTTTTAGGAGAGGATTTTCAATGACTTCCGCGACGGTGGCGTGCCGTCCATTCTCAGGAGTTTGCCTAACCGGGATGTCGTCCATAGGAGGTGGGTGAATATCCGGTTGGTATATTCTTCCGGATCGGGTGAGGTTGTCGACCTCGGGCTCCTGAGGGGTGGTGTCAATGAGAGCATACCCTGGCCAAGTTTCAGTGAAGAGGTCCTGGCCCGACACTTGAGATAGGTAAATATCTTCAGCATCATCATTCCACACACCGCACACTTCCCTCTCGATTCGATCCATAGGGACCACAGCGAGTGGTGCACCTTAAGGTGTAATATACACCGTGGGATCGAAATTCTCTGGTTGGTCGAGAGAGATGTGACAAGAGCCGAGTGGGCTCTTGTTGTTGTTGGGTTTGCCAACGTTAGGGAGAGGTATCACTTCATCCTCTATCATGTCCTGGATCGTATGTTTTAGATTCCAGCAGTTTTCAGTGTCATGCCCATTTCCTTGATGGAATTTGCAGTAAGTACCTTCGACCCAATATTTGCTTTTGACAGGAGGGTCACGGGTGGGGCCTATAGGTCTCAGCTTTCCTTGGTTAGTCTTTCAAAGGCTTGTACCAAAGTCGACCCGAGTGGGGCAAACTTTCGGTCTCGGACCCATCTTCCAGGGTTTCTTCGGGCGGGAGTTTCTTTTACAGCATGGACTTCTTGGGCTTGGGATGTGTTACCCCGATTATAGGTGTTGTTCTTATATGTGGGTTTGCTTTGTATGGTTTTGGCGAGGTCGTCCTCGATCTTTATTCCCACATCATAAACTCTTTTGAAAGTGTCAAGTCCCAGGTACCTAAGGTGTTGTCTGTAAGCCGGGTCCAGGTTGTCAATGAATTTTTGGACCAATTCTGTTTCAGGAGGCCTATTGATTAGCTGGGCCGCCTGGTCCCTCCATCTACCAAAGTAGGTCGTGAAACCCTCATTTTTGGAAGAGAACTTCCAGCTCGCGCATGGTGACTTGGAAATCCATGTTCGACGAGTATTGCTTCATGAAGACATTGACAAAGTCTTCCCAAGTGGGGAAGAGCTTAGGGTCCTGGTGATAGTACCATTTGAGCGGCACAGGTTCCAAGGACAAAGGAAAGGCAGGTAAGTACATGGACTTGTCCACGCCTTTCAAATTCATGGCATTCACAAAGCTCAGTAGATGATCACGGGGGTTGTCCGTGGCCTTGAACTTTGGTAAGTCAGATGAACTGAACTTTTCTGGTAGTTTGCCATGAAAAGGTTCAGGATCGAGGGAGAAGTATTTGCTTCCCATGGTTAGCTGTAGGACCATTTTTTCAATCCTCTTCTCGTTATCGAGGTCATTTTTGGCTTGCGCAGCCGCTAAAGCTTCATTTTCCATTTTTAGTTGGCCCATGAGTCGGGTCATTTGAGCCATCTGCTCTTGCAAATCTTCGATGGACATGTTTGAAGGTGCGAATCGAGGTTGGGGAAGCGGAGATCCTTGAAATGAGGGATGACGGACGAAGCTTGGAGTCACTAAACTTGGTGTTGGCGATGTATCTTCAAGGCGCACTAACTGTTGATTCCCTGATCGGCACCAAGTGGCAGGACCAGTCCTAGGCATAAGATAAGCTAAAGTTTAGGTTCCCAAAGTTTCAAGCATTACTTAGTCTAGACTTCGACTCTCTAAATTGGTTTTTCACTCTTTCTTTTGTCGGTACACTTTTTGGTTTTTTTTTTTTAATATTTTGGTCATTCTTTGGATTTTCGAAACACTTGCCCGTGTGACATTCATAGTTATTAGCACGTTCGGTTTTGGTGCCGAGCATTGTCGTCGTAGGAGACCTAACAACGACACAAAGAGTTATTAATTTTTCACGAGTCGCTTTTGAAATCGAGTGCTTTTCTTACGCCCTCGCAGCAATTTTTTTTTCGAACAGTTTTTTTTTGCTACGTATATTTTTTCATTCGCGGGCACCGAGGCTGTTGTGCCTGACCAAAAGGCCAGGCAACAACTTCAGCGCCCAGCAGTGGGCGTGAGAAATTTTGGCGCCCAGCCAGGGGCGTTGAAAATGCGTCCCTGGCTGGTTCTCGTTTTCTGTTTGCGTATACTTTTGTTTTTGCGACTTCGATTTGCGTGCTTGCTTAATAATGTCCTTTACGCGTAACAGCGTTTGTGGGATTCGTTACAGGCCATCCCGAGCGTCGCTTATTTTTGTGGCGATCATTCGGGTTTGCGGAACACGTGTTTCGGTATAACTCTTTGGCAAATTAGTCTATGAATGTTTGGGCAATTTTTTAAGGTCGTTGGTTTTCTAGGATAGTTTGTCGCACACAATCACATATTTCGCTGCACATAACTACATTACAAACATGGATTTGAAAATTAAATATGCCACGTAGTTTATGATAGGCCTCTATGGGTAGTTTATTTGCGCCTGGCTTGGTACCGCTTCTATCGTAGATCCAACACATGCCCCGATCGAGGTAGTGTCTTCAACAGACGAATTTCGCCCAAGAGGCCAACCCGCAAGTGCAAGCCAAGGGGGCATGCAGGCGAGAGGGACCTAATGAGCGAGCGATTGGGTTCGGGATAGGTGTACTACCTGCACAAGTACCGAGTGGGAAACATGCGCGGCGTATGCACACCCCTATTGGCGGGAAAAGGTATCCTTAGTCCCAACTCCCGAGGGAGCCGAGATTCGTTATGCGGTTCTGCCCGTTCACATTAATATGCTGATTTTCAGGTCGTCCCAACTTGATGGGGAAATAAACGCGGGGTAGGATCGTTTCACCCTTCGGCTATTTTGATTACCTATAAGCACGAGTATTTCCTTCACTATCCCCAGTGGAGTCGCCACTGTGAGGGGGTCGAAAAAGCACGAGGCTAATGCGTGACCTCGTCCCTCGTGGGTGTGACGATTCTTTTTATTCAATCAAGTGTAATTGGATTTCCTGTGAGTTTACACCCAATTGACTAGTAATATAGGAGTCGCCATTCAGTTTTTAACGACAATGAGAAAAACAGACAAAACCCGGTTATCGTGACATAAAGGGAGTGCAATTATGTTTGACCACGACGGCCGTAGGTTCCCTTGTGATCCCTGGTGCGGGGATCTCTCAACATACACCCGCAAGGTAGAGATTGAGGGTTCGGGGGACTGTAACTACCGAGAGGAGTACTTCGCTCGTCGATAACTCCAGAGGCAGGATATCCTTACTAGCTCAGCATAAATAATTGAAGGGACATGCGTTAACTATTAAACTAATCTGAGTTGATTTTAGCAATATGCAACATATAATACTAATTCGATCGTGATTATCTGATTTAAATAGCATTAAAGGACCTAGCATGATAATCCAATTTCCCAAAAATATTATATTTGTTAGGCGTGATAGAACAATCAGATTCAGTTAATTTAACAGTGCATAAAAAGGGCGAGGAAAGCAGTTAAATCATCGAAAAGGGACACATTACGATGCACCCTTGAGAGGTGCGTCACGGTTCTCAGAAAACTAACCACTTTGACTTTGCTATTTCTCCTTTTTATTTAACGAATCTCAATTATGGGATAGGATACGTTCTGTTCGATTTATGGATCGATTGCGACAGAACGCGTGAACAGTTTCGCAGCGTGAGGCTTAGGCTAAGGGTTTAAGTCAATACTCAGAATATAATTGTGTGTTGTGTGTGTTGTGTGTGTTCTTTTCACGTCGAATTTAGGGGTCTATTTATAGGGAAGAGTTCGTGGAAAGATAGAATTGCAGAGTTCTAATCCACAAAGAATTAGGAAAAAACACGTACCCAGGTATTTTCAGCGCCCAGGCCTGGGCGCCGAAGATTTCAGCGCCCAGAGCCAGGCGTTGAAAATAGGGTCTGGGCTGTTTTCTTTAGTCAGATTCGGATTCCGGAAATCCGTAGAGTTTGAGACTTAATCGAGTCTTTTAGCGCGTATCAATTTTATGACGGAATGCGTCTGGGCCCGTTACGAACTCTAGGCTCGTTAGGATTTTAATTAATACGTAACTCTTATTTCCGAATCATATTAGGAATAGGATTCTCGCAGTTTTCTATCTCATTTAGGATTTATGTTGGAATGCAACACCTAATTCTGACAGGTTTCTATCCTTTATGATTTGTCACTTTTAGAAGCTACCTTTTACGACAGTTACTATTTTTAGCAGGTTTCCATAAATAGTAGGTTTCGGGTGAAATGAAAAGGGGAATTGAGATTCGTTCATTTTATAGGAGATGCGTTGTTAAGTGGAGATTTATGCTTTCATCATCGAACCTTTCCCTTTCGGGAATGGGGACAAAAGTAGGTGTCTACAACGCCCACGAGGGACGAGGTCATGCATTAGCCTCGTGCTTTTTCGACCCCCTCACAGTGGCGACTCCACTGGGGATGTTAATGAAATACTTGTGCTCGTAGGTAATCAAAATAGACGAAGGGTGAAACGATCCTACCCCGCGTTTATTTCCCTATCAAGTTGGGACGACCTGAAAATCAGCATATTAATGTGAACGGACAGAACCGCATAACGAATCTTGGCTCCCTTGGCATGTTTCATCTCGGGAGTTGGGAATAAGGATACCCATCGCAACCCGGGGGGTGCAAACGCTTCGAATGTTGTCCACTCGGCACTTTCGCTAGTAGTACACCTATCCCAAACCCAATCGCTCGCCCCCTAGGTCCCTCTCATTGGTGCATGCCCCCTTGGCTTACATCGTGATTTGCCTCTTGGGACGAAATTCGCTCGTGAATGCACTACCTCGACCGGGGCATGTGTTGGATCGACGATAGAAGCGGTACCAAGCCGGCGCAAATATTACCCATAGAAGCCTATCATAAACTCGTGACATATTATTTTGCTTCATGTTGTAATGTTAGTTGTGTGTAGCGAATTATGTGATTGTGTGTGACAAATAATGCTAGAAAACCAACGACCCTAAAAATTGCCCAAACATTCATAAACACCAATTGGCCAAAGAGTTATACCAAAATACGTGTTCCGCAACCCCGGGCGATCGCCACAAAAATAAGCGACGCCCAGGACGGCCTGTAACGGATTCCACAGCGCTGCACAACGCGTAAAGGACGTTATTAGGCGAGCACGCAAAATTAAGTCGTACATACGAAAAAAGAGATACGCGAACGGAATACGAGTACCAGTCAGGGACGCATTTTCAGCGCCCCTGGCTGGGCGCCAATCATTTTCAACGCCCAGAGCTGGGCGCTGAAGTTGCTGCCTGGCCTTTTGGTCAGGCACAGCAGCTTCGGTACCCGCGCATAAAGTATACGTAGCAATAAAAAAAAATTCGTAACAAATTTGCTACGAGGACGTATGAAAAAAGGCACTCGATTCTAAGAACGACTTATAAAATAAATAACTCCTTGTGTCGTCACTATACCTCCTATGACGACTATGTTCGGCACTAAAACCAAGCACGCTGATTAAATGACCTTGAATGTCACATGGGCAAAGTATTCAAAAAATGATATTCAAATAAACTTTTCAAGGAAAAATAATGTTCGAATAAAAAAATAAAAAAATCCGAGTCTAGACTAGGCTATGCCAAAGTACAATCTAAATCCAAAGTCTTTGTTTTCTTATACATAGAATCGGTCCTAACGCTTGGAGTCGTTCTGCAAGTTAAAAGGTTAAACCATATTGAGTCTCCCTTCCTAACATTTAAAATAAATCAATAAGCACCCATATGTAATTGTCATCCCTTGCTAAGAATCTACGGCCTCAATACTCTCTCTCACCAATAAAAAGAATATATTATGTAATTCAAGTATTTGCAAAATGGAAACAGTCACATTCTGAAAATCATTCCTCCATAGTCGCACAACCCCCAAAGTGAGCTTAAGGTGTCAATACTATTGGCAAAAAAAAAAAATTAATGGCCTCGAGGCTTATGATCACATTGGGTCATGACTATCATAGTCCTCTCGAGCCACTCTGTAACACCCCGTATTTTTAAGCTTCTTTTATTATTCTGTAATTACGATTATTAACGTAATTACGTCCTAAATTTTTCCGAAATTATTTTAAAATTTTCTTATTATGTTCACGTTTTTATTGTGACATGATACAAGATATTTAATCCCATTTTTATTGGTCATGTTTGACTTTTGTCTCTCATCTTTTAGCCCAAGTATTGATTTTATCCCAAAAATCTGATTATTATTCTTGAGTGATTTCAATTTTACCCTTGGTCAATTAAAGACCAAAGACCATCTTTTTGTTGTCTGCCTTCTTCTTCTTCCTTTACACGTATGAAGAGCTTGCTCACCAAGCTCCTTGATTTTTCAAGATTCAATCCAAATTCATTGCAAATTCCAATTTTCTTTCTTCCTCTCTTATGCGTGGCAAAAATCAGGACATTTTGTTTGCCAAATGTCTAATTTCTTTATACTCTTCCATGACTCATCATATCAAGAATTTTCTATAAATAGCCATTGAAACTCCATCGTTGCTCAAGCTAAAACCAATTAATCTTTCTGATTGTATTTAGCCTAATTTAACTTGCTTCCCCTCTATTTTTCCCTTGTTAAAATTCAAGAAAACCATTAAGACTACTCATTTTCTCTCTCCTCCATTCGACCACCGCGGCACGCCGCTACTGCCACCACCTTCTTCCGTCGGATCTTCCCTTCGCCGCCCAGAACTCAGCCCCGGCGTCACATTATCTTCGTCGCCGGAGTCTACCGTGGCCCTGTTGGCTGTTGCTACGGGTGTTGTGTTGCGTGAGTTGCTTGCTTCCTGTTGCTTCATTGTTTCGTTTCTTTACCTGCTACTGCTCCTTGAATTTAATTGAATGGTTTCATAAACAAAGCTATTTTGGATACCAAGGAGGTGGACCATGAGTTTTGGATTATAATAAAGTGGACCATGAGTTATTATGAAAGGAACAAATGTTTTGGGCCTTTATCCACAACTAACGTATAAAAGGCTAATAAGTAAGTAATCTGATTCTTTTTTTTTGGCTATTAAGATTAATCAAAGATTTTTGTGAAGAAAATGATTAACTTTTATGGTTGGTATATTTTGAGGTTTATTGTGGAATTAAATGACAAAGATCAAGGATTTTGGGATTCTAAGTTGAGATTCGTACTAAATTAAGCATGCGGTTTACGATCAAGGTAATTATTATGTCTAGCATTTTATCTTATGTGCCCGTATATGTTATATAATTTTTATGTCCAGCATTTAAGCTTTATATGCCCGTATGTGTGTTATTTATGATTATTATGTGATTTATGTGCTAATGGCATGATGTATGATTTAATGTTTAAAAGTACGATTATGATAATATGTTATTATTTTATGATGTTAAAGCCCTTGTTCGGGAATAATGACGATATTTATAAAGTTATTTAAAAGAAATACGATGTTGCTTTTGTCGGCCTGGAAAAGTGAACTGAACTAGTAAATGGGCAAGTTACAGGTAGAGACCATGTTAAAGTTAAAGTTTGGGAAACAGTTCCCCCCTGAAAAGATGTAAGAAAAGTCCCGCCAAAGCTTGTACTTGCCAATGAGCTGTAAAGGAAATGATTCCTTGCCGACACAGTTTTCAAGATAACGAGATTAAGTTAGTTATTTCCGAACAATGAATGCTAATGATTAATATGTGCCAAATGATTTATAAAATAAAACCGTTTTGACGGGCTGGAGTAATATTACTGAGTTTTCCACTCATTTTTGGATTTTTTTCTGTGTTTTTTCTGTGTTTTTCCTGTTTTCTATTTTTATGATGATGCACAGGTCCGATTAAGGAGCTCAAGTTGCTCAAATGAGAGTTATTACTGGAGTTGGTTATTTATTATGGAGATATCAAGATGAGAAATTATTATTATGGAAATCCTGTTACTAAGGTTGTTATAAGAATATTGATTTATACTTATTTTTGGGAAAGTTGTATTATTTAAAGGAATGTTATTAAGGATTATTTTATTTGTGGGCCCATACCCACAGGTCCCAGGATTATTTTATGTCTATTTCCGCTGCTAATGATCAGTTAAGTGCGGTCTATTACCGCTAATTAAGGAGCCGAAAAGTCGGGGCGTTACACACTCGCTCCTTGAAGTACTCCTAAGTACGGACTAAACGATTTTCCATGAATGCAACATGACGAACCATGAAAATACCCAAATCGGCATGCCATAAGGCTACCATTGGGGTAAAGCAATACACACTAAAAGGGAAGCCGCACTAATGATTCTAGTCTTGCAAAAATAAAAATTCGATCTACCCAACTAACTACCTTGCCAACATTAAGCAAAATGGCACATGACAAATGAACACCCAAGGGTTAAAATCTAAAGTGTCAACCAACGAAAGTTATGGTCCAATTAGCCTAAGTCTGAAAGTCGCTTGGTCAAGTATTATAGGCTTACTCCACGTTATTATTTTGAGTCTAGGCCACCTCCTTGTATTCATACACGGGTTATAATCAGAAAAATTAATGAAAGTTCGAGTCTAAATCACAACTTCCAATTAAATCCCGGAAACTGGAATCTGAAAAGAAGCCAAAAAATTATTTTCGATGTAATTCTTTCGTTAAATTTCAATAAAGTAAAAACAACATTTTGAATCTACGCTATTTGCACTTTTTAAGAAACGACTAAATACGCTTGCAAAGTAAGACAATTTAAAGGTCCACCCTAGGCCTACTAAAATTAAAGGTCCACTATAGGCCTACCAAACGAGGCTCACTCAGTCTCGCCTCGTGACTCAAAGACCACAACCATCTACCTTTTAGCCCAAATAAAAAGGGGGAGAAATCCCAAGCAAAAAAAGAGAAAGAGAAAAGGGAGAGCGAAAAGAGCGAGCCATGAAATACTTAGCCCGTACCTCCCAAAGTACGAAATTTACCCAAGTAAACGAAGGAAAAGAATTGAGTCAACCAACCCAAATCATACCACAAAAACTACATAAAGTTCTACGATCTTCTACCCTTTCCAATCCTCATGCTTGACTAATACCTATACAAATTATCCTATCTCATTCAACCCATCTTTCAAGCCGTCTTGAGTCAAGAATAAAAAAAAAAGACAAATGAAAAGTACATTCTACGCTTAACGTTAAAAAAAAAAATTAATAAAAAAGAAACTTTCGCCTTTAAAGTTCGTCTAAAAAAAAAGAAGCATTTAGCGCACAAAAAAGATTCGCAAGTATTTGGCACAAAACGAAAAGGAGCAGCACAAAAAGGCAGCCCAGAACACATTTTCAGCGCCCAGACCTGGGCGCCAAAAATAATAACGCCCAGCCCAGGGCGCCGTTCTTGCTTATCACTTTTCAACTTGCAATTCCTAAAAGTGTTCGTATATCTTCCTATATACATGCGGAAGAATAACGAACACTTGGGGGGTAGAAGGATGTAAAATACGCAAAATACGCGCGCTCCAAAATTTTCATACACTTATTTCACCCTATTTCAAATATTACGATTCTACTCGAACGTACTTTTTTAAAATCGGCATTCTAAGAAACCATTTTCTGGCTAAGAACTACGCAAGACCTGATTCCAAATTAAATCTATTTAAGGCGGATACGTAGGCAATCCATGATTCGGTCCAACCAATCTGCAAAAATGTTAAAGCCTATAGAATAACAAGAATAAAAAATAAAGTCCCTTATTGAAATTTAATTACTTGCAATCCAAATCGAAAGAAAAATTTAAGTCAAAGGAAGAATCCAAGTCATCAAGATGCAAAATGAGCACACATCGAAATATAATAAGGGCACGTACCCTTGCCAGAAGGAGCACTCACACTCCTAGGCACTTAGCCAATACTCAAAAGATCGCTTTGCCTCAATTGAATGGGGGCTAGCGCGAGCGTCCATGGCCTCTAAAGTACTCGACTTGACCCTCCCTAAAGCAAAGTAACTCACTTAAAGACCTTCTTTCACCACTAGACACAGTCATAATCGCCAACAAGTAGTAAAGGCAATAAGCTTGCAATAAAGAGGATTGTTCTACGGCATCGCCCCATTGTTCCTTCGAACTCAGGGCACCCGTTCATGGTAATTCAAATCTTGCGAATCCCCTTTGAAAAAATCAGACATTGTCAATAGGACTTGGCACTTAACCAAGGCTCACCCTACTCAGACATATGACACGGGCATCTAAAATCGAAATCTGAAAGCATCATTAATGAGAAGACATAATAGCAACTGGGGGCTAAAAATTGAAATGAAAGAGCTAGGGAAAGAACTAAGTATACCTTGACCTTTTGCACAGACATACACCAAGTAAATTTAAGTCAATTTGAAAGCGATTTATACTCCCGCAATTCTGGAAAAGATGGCCCTAAAAGCCTAAAGCATGTGCCACACGGGCACAAGTAATATCTTGACGCCTGCACCCTGGCTTCCAGCAAATCCTTAGACAGCATTCCAAAAATCGTAACAGTATTTTGATTCACTCATGTAATCCTGTACGAACCCTTCTATAAGTCAACTTACTTAGGACACCTCGGATTGTACACAGTAGGACTCAGATTTCAAATAATCTTGAAAGACTTCTTCGAACATAATAAAGTGTCGTTGGTTTAAGCTAAGTATGCGTTTATCTCGATGTTGCAAGTGAGTCAAAAAGATTTCAAAATATGATTATGGGTAAAGAAAGGCACCTAGCTTTTGGTCAAGGCACACTTCAACATGTGACTACCTTGACCATGGGAATGTCGCACAATACGACATTTACAAGAGAAGTAGCAAATCACTACTCGAACGTACCTCGCACTAAACGAGTCTGGTTCAAACTATTCATGATCCATGTCAGCATGAATGCATAAAAACGTATGCCAAGCATTATAGCACCAAGCCAATCCCGTAGCTACAATTGGGGACTTGAGAAAGACACTCTAAAAATGCTTGAAATGACGATTTTATCGCAAATTCTCGACGCTAATGCTATACACACGTCATAGGGGCACAATCCTAAGGTTTAATCGTGTAAAACGAACCTTTGAATGGCTACAACCCCTCCCAAATTCTAAGAACTACTTAGAATATATAAAGTCACCCCACTAACAAGGGTAACTGAAAATCGCGAGTCACCAAAACTCCGATCAAACTACTGCACATAATGCCCGCCCTACAAGCGCCCGTTATACAGTCTACGTCGTTCCAAAGCAAAAGCGAAAGAAAAATCAAGGATAAAAACAAGAAAGAAACATCTATGAATCCTCGCATCGAACGAAGTAATAAGCCGTGCACACCCACGCAGAAGGTGCTACACTTGTTCGAGCACCCGAACGAGGCGTGATGAAGTACCCCAATACAAAAAATAATAATGATATCCCAACACCTGGAGGAATGTTCTAAGACACGCTGTTAGGCCACACAAGCCTACGTCGCACCATAAGTTCAACTATCCCACGATACAAGTCTAAAAAAAAAAAGAGAGTAAGGCATATTGCACTAATGCGGGCACGACCAAAAGCATGTGTAAAAGAGGCAAAGACTACTTATCGCCCAAATTCAAAATGCAAGCCACACAACTTCTAAATTAAGGATTAAAGGTAGCAAAACATTACCTACCACGGAACGGATAGCTCGCACCTACACGAGCGGAACCCCAAGGCATCTTTCTCGAAAGAACCTACAAAAATCGTACGCCAAAAGGAAGCATCCCAACATGCATGCTTGGGGGCTCCAAGCTACGAAACGACCATAGCAAAATAAAAAAAAGGTCTCAAAGCAAATGTTTGAACGATCAAAAGGGCACGATGCTTGAGCCCACTTCATGAATGGGCCTGAACCCTATCAAGCTTCTAAGCAAACTATTCAACATCAGTCATTGCTCAAAAAAAATGATTCAAGCGAACTGATTAATGGACCGCACGCAACGGCCACTCTATGAACGCTCGTTCACACATACGTATCATCATCCTAAGTATCAAACATTCACGTACGCGTTCAAAAGAAAAAAAATATACGTTCAAAATAACAAGAGCGGTTAAAGTCTTACGCCTCAAGGTATGTTCCTCGGGCCATATAGACTCGCCCAACTATTGCAATAACTGTACGCCTTAAGAGCGACATTTCCTTTAAATAATCGCCCCAAAGCGACAAACACCGTAGTCCACCGATCGGCTACGGCTTCTTGAGAAATCATCACGATCACTCAACTCATTGTGATCTCTAATAAAATTCTACGTTCAAAAAATAAAGAAAAACAAAAGAGAAGAGAATACGTAGAATTTCCAAGTTAAATAAACGAACGAACAAGAGGCCAACTGTGTCATCAAAAGACCAGCCCAAACAACATTTTCAACGCCCCACCTGGGCGTGAATTATTTCTAACGCCCAGGCCTGGGCGCCGAAAATGAGCCCAGGCCCAAAAGAAGTAAAATAGGGTCCTGTCGTATCCATTCGACTCGAAAATTGCTGATTTCTTTACTGAAAGTCGCACCTCACGGCTTTGTTAAGAGTAGCATACCATTACAAAGATCGCTTGCACTTACGAGCACGATCCCAAACACGATCAAGAACATTACAAAATGCGTATCCCCAAAGAACCTCTTTGACAAGAACTGACCGTCAAGCATGAGTGCTTGGGGGCCCGAAAGATAATATATATTTCAAAAGAGAGTATGCAAAGTTAAAACAATATTCCCAGGTTACGCTGTACAAAGTCCTGTGTTTGGATAATCTCAAAAGATAAAACCGGATTACGACCTCAAGACAAAGGTCGCTATTGATACTTATACATAGTCCCCTAATCAAGGACCCAGGTAGCGGCAAAATTAAGCCGTAAAGACTAGCTCAAAACCATGAAAGATGATGAACACGAGACAATGGTCCGTCTAAGCACGTTGTCAACCCACATTCAGGTTGCAACTAAATCCGAGCATCCCTCGAAAGAATTCGCTCTTACAAGAATGAATAAAAAGAGATTCTCAAAAAAAAAAAAAAAAAAAAAAGAGAAAAAGATCACAAGAACAAATGAAATAGGGACTTGCCTACCTCAATCGGGCAAGATCGCGGCACGTACCACGCGAGTCCCAAATCGAAAAGACGAATTCAGGTTCGCTCACCTCCAGCGGGCGGGGCGTCCACCCTTAGCGGACAGGGCTCGCCCACCTTCAGCGGACGGGGTCTGCGTCACTAACTGCGCAGGTCCTCAATTTTCGAAAATGAAAAAAATAAATCCTTCAAAAAAACAAAAAAGGCTCGCCATCTTCAGCCGGCGGGGTCTACATCACAAACCGCGTAGGTCCTTATTTTCAAGACATCAAAACAGATTCGTCCACTTCTATCGGACGGGGCGTCCACCCTCAGCGGACAGGCTCGCCCACCTTCAGCGGGCGGGGTCTGCGTCACTAACCACGCAGGTCCTTAGTCGCTGCAGCGATAACCTTTCCCGGTTTATCCTTTTCCAAAAATCAAAGGATGGTTTCCCTTTTCCGAAAATCAAAGGATGGTTTCCCTTTTCCAAAAATCAAAGGATTGGTTTTCCGTTTTTCCAAAAAAGAACGATGTGCTGGATTTTCCTTCGTTTTACGTCCTATAAAAACAAGGGGGTTTTCTCGTTTAGCTAACCCTAAAAAATGAGAGTCTTTAAAAACGTTTTACCTCGTGATTGGGCTTGGCCAGGCCTAGTTACACTTCATAGCTTTGATTTCGAAAACATCTTAGATACTTCCAATGACAAAGTGAGGGAGTTTCTATACTATCAGTTAACAAATTACAATGACACGTGAGGAATGTGTTAACACCTCAAGTGATGACCCTTAAGTCAAATGTTATCACTCGGGGGCTCGTGAGACCCTCGCAAAACAGGTCACATCCACCATGGCTTGTATGACGCACTCCGTCTAGTACTTTGACCATCGTCTCATCTCGAGACTTAGTCAAAGTGGGGGCTAACTGTAGACACCTACTTTTGTCCCCATTCCCGAAAGGGAAGGTTCGATGATGAGAACATAAATCTCCACTTGGCAACGCATCTCTTATAAAATAACGAATCTCAATCACCCTTTCATTTCAGCCAAAGCTACTATTTATAGAAACCTGCTAAGAATAGTAACTGCCGTAAAAGGTAGTTGTTAAAAGTGGCATAGTCATAAAAGATAGAAACCTGTCAGAATTAGGTGTTGCACTCCAACATAAATCCTAAAAGAGATAGAATTTGCATTCCTGGTATAATTCGAAAATAAGAGTTACATATTAAATAAATTCCTAACGGACCTAGAGTTCGTAACGGGCCCAGACGCATTCCGTCATAAGTTAATACGCACTAAAAGACTCGGATAAATCTCCCAAAAATATCCGTGTTCTAAGAGTCCAAATATGACAAGAACTCGGCCCAGATCACATTTTCAACGCCCGGCCATGGGCGCTGAAATCTTCGGCGCCCAGCCCTGGGCGCTGAAAATGCCTGGGGCCGTTTTACCTCCGGATTCTTTTTGGATTCGTATCTTAAAATCTATCTTTCCACACACTCTTTTCCTATAAATACAGCCAAAAACCGACGTGAAAACAACACACAATTCCATAACCTGAGTATTGACTCTAGCCTTAAGCCTAAGCCTCACGCTGCGAAATTGATCCAGCGTTCTGTCGAAATCGACCCAAAAGTCAAACAGAACGCATCCTGCCCCTTGTAGCTTGATGAATTAAGCCTAAATACTGGAACATTGCTTAGAAACCCGAGATTCGTTAAATAAAAGGAGAAATAGCAAAGCCAAGTGGTTAGTTTTCTGAGAACCACAACGCACCTCTCAAGGGTGCGTTGTAATGTGTCCCTCGCATGATTTAATCGCTTTCATCACCCTTTTATAAAATTGTCAAACTATTAACTTGATTGATCTATCACGCCTAATAAGATAATACCTTGGACAATTGAATTATCATGCTAGGTACCTTAAATCAATCTAAATAAGATAATCACGATCGATTTAGTATTATGTGTTGCATATTGCTAAAATCAATACACAGTAGTTTAATAGTTTAACGCATGTCCCTTCAATTATTTATGCTGAGCTAGTAAGGATAACCTGCCTCTGGAGTATTATCGATGAGCACTCCTCTCGGTAGCTACAGTCCCCCGAACTCTCAATCTCTGCCCTGCGGGTGTACGTTGAGCGATCCCCACACCAGGAATCACAAGGGAACCTATGGCCGTCGTGGTCGAACATAATTGCACTCCCTTTATGTCACGATAACCGGGTTTTGTCAATTTTTCTCATTGTCGTTAAAAACTGAATGACGACTCCTATATTACTAGTCGATTGGGTGTAAACTCACAGGAAATCCAATTACACTTGATCTGACGACGTCACGCCCACGAGGGACGAGGTCATGCATTAGCCTCGTGCTTTTTCGACCCCCTCACAGACTCGAATCCCTGCAATGAACGTAGTCAACAAAGTTGTTTGACGCAGAAGAAAAGACCCGAGACCGAAATCGAAACGAATTGAATAACGAAAGTCAAACGACAAGATTCCTGCAGCAAAGGAGCCAATAGCAAATGAAAGCAAAATATCATCAAATAGTCGCCTCGGAACGGTATGATGTACGAATCCCAATGTTTTATGTGAAAGTGCTATGATCAACCATGATCGTATGTTAGATTAAATGATTGTGCCCTGTATGATTTCAAAGAATGTCAATTGGTCAAAGTTCGACTGAGCTCCAGTTTCGAGGACGAAACTTTTTCTAAGGGGGTAAGAGTGTAATACCCCGAATTTTTAAAACTTGATTAATTATGCTTAATTATTTTTATTTAGCTTAAATTCGTTTTAAATCCACAAATTTGAACTTTATTTTAATTAACGAAGTTTTATTTCACTTGAATTTTTAATATTGTTACACAAATTACTATTTTTAAATTTTATAATTTAATTTCATATTTACGAGCTTAACGACCTTTTTTTTTTCTTAATTATTTTCGGATTTTTAATAATTTCGAGCGCTCTTATTAACGAGAAATGTTATGAGAGAACTAAATTTATTTTATTAGCACTTTATAAAGTAAATAAATAAATAAGTTATTTCAGAAATTAATTTTACTCAAGGTCACTTTTCCATTCTCGTTTGATGTCCAAAAATAGCAATAAAATTCTGAAAATTGTCCCACTTTTCATATTTACCATAATGCCCCTCTTTAACTCATTGAAAACCAAAACCAAGTCAACTCTTTCTTCTCTTCTTCTCTGCCGTGAGCCTCAGCATTTGTCAACCATGAAACTTGCCACATATCTCACCTACTAGCTCTAGCCTTGCTGATTCACTCATCTACAATCACTAGATTTCATTACTCATCACCTACTTTTCTCTATTTTCTTACAATTGTCAACTTAAACTTTTGTAATTGAGAACATCAATTACGTAAATGGGAAACTTCTTATTGCTATAGATAGCTCCTCAAATTGTCATGAATTCTGCATAATCAAACCACATCAATTTTCAGTTTCCACCATTGAAAACCATGAGGCTTTGCGCCATTTACTACCTTTAATTTTTTCTTTGAACCACCACCACCATTAACCATCACCGACACCACCACTACCCGACCACCACCACAATCAACTCTCGCCGCCTCCCTCCTCTCCGTCGACCCTCTGCCTCCTGCTCCCGGAACCGACCAAGCAGCACCACTCCCTTCTCCCCTATTCCGCCCGCATTTTTCTCTCCCCTGCCTCTCTTTTCCCGGCGGTGCCGCCCCACCACCCTCAGCGCCGCCATACTGGCGCGCTGCTTCTTCCTCGCCGGTGCGCTGCCCTCCGCCAGCCACGGAACACCGCCCAGCCGCCCCCTTTTCTTCCTATTCCTCTTTGTGCCTTGCCTTGCTTGCCCTGCTTCGAACTCAGAGTTCCAGTAACCAAAGTTTCAATTAGAATCTTTTGGTTTTATTCCTTAAAAGTCAGCCCATTTATGAAATAAGGCCCACTAACAATGGGTAAGTAGTACTACACTTCTATTTTGAATAAGTATTTTACTAAATCATATTTTATAAAAATAATTTTACTTAAAGTACTTTAACATTATTATGATACTATGGATTTTAATGATCACTCAATAGTTACTAATTATTATTATTTTATAGAAAGAAATTACATTTAATTATGGAATTTTACTTTAATTGAGTTTATAATATTTTTGAAATTATTACTTCAAAATTATTAGTTTTAAAAGTATTTATCATTTTAATGCTAATTCGATATTTAATATTTTAAAAGAATTCGTACTCGGAACTCAGGAAGAACGAACCAAAGAAAGAGGCTTAGAATAACGCGGAATTGAGGTAACGGTTATTGCTAGTACCCGCAATCCCTTCGAAATGTATTTATGATTGATGTTAGGAATGATTGATGTTTTATAATGATGTTTTATGATTTGCGGGATTACAAGTATGATTTGATTAAATTGTTTTACGATAATGCAGCTTTATGCAAAGTATTGATTTAATGAATTATTATTCCTGAAAGAAATGATTTTATGAAATAACGAGATTTAATGGTTTTATTGAACCACGCTGAATGAATGAGATTTTCCTGATTAATGTTCAACTAAAAGAAATGTAAACATGATAAATGAAAGTGTAAGAACTAGTCAAGTTCCCCTGATATGGAGCCCAGGCTCCCCCTGATAAGAAGCACTGGCTTCCCCTGATATGGAACCAAGGTTCCCCCTGATAAGAAGCATTGGCTTCCCCTGATATGGAACCAAGGTTCCCCCTGATAAGAAGCACTGGCTTCCCCTGTCATGGAGCCCATGCTCCCCCTGTTATGAAGCACTGGCTTCCCCTGTTCGTAGGAGACGTCCTACCATGTTTTCCTGTAAAGTCCTGACGACCAGAATAATATTATTAAAAGGAAAAAGATTAATGAAATGATGTTCCTGAAAAGATGTTCCTGAAATGATGTTCCTGAAATGATATTTCTGAAATGACGTCTCTGAAATTATGTTTTATTAAATGTTTTACTATATTCTATTCTCCCTGTGTTATTAAATAAAATGAATTGAAATGATGTTACGATGCTAGGGTAACTCGTTACTGAGTTTTAGGCTCACCGTTTTGTTTTCTGTTTTAGGTACTGTTGGGGACCAGGGAAACGAGTAGTGGCGAGGATTTCACTATTGCAATGTTCACCTAAGTTAATGTTAAGTTGTAAGAAGTTTAAGTAAAGATTCTTGATTAAGTTACGTACTTTTATTAAGGAATTAAAAAGGATTATTATGTTAATTTTGGAGTTTAATAGCTTATGATTAATAGTTTCCTTGTAATTCCCAAAAGGGAGTTACGGCAGTAATGTCCCGACCGAATTAGGATATTTCCGCTTCTAAGTATGCCTTAATAAGTGATTTAGAGGTCGGGGCGTTACAGTTTGGTATCAGAGCAAAGGTTCTGGACCATAAGTGCTAAACCTTACGGGTTTTTGCGTGTAGTAGAATTCAATAGGCTTTAAGCAAAGAGTTTTAAGGAATAAGTCTAAAAGAATATGTTAAAATCATGTTAAAGTTAAAATAAAATCAGTGTGAGTGTAGGAACGGGCTGAAAAGGGATTATTTTCCTATTATGTATGTTTTCCTGATTGAGCATGTTATGCAGAATGTCGACTATCGAGGTGACTAACGATATTAACGGTGGAGTGCACCTCGAGCACAACGTCCATGTCAACGATGACACTATTTACGAGGATGTTGCCATGATGATCCCTACGACGATCAACCTATCGAAGATCACAAAGAAAAGATGGAACGATTAGAAACCGTTAGCACGATGTTAGCTGAATTAATCAAAGATTCTCAGAAACGGAAATCGACGAATGCGAACGAAAATGCGTCAATGTTCAAGAAGTTTTAATCCCTGAACCCACCATCTTATGATGGCAAGCCCGACCCTATAGAATTCGAGGATTGGATTAATCGCTTAGATCAGTTGTTTGAAACCTTGCAATGTCCCAAGGAATGGAGAGTCGATTTCGCTGTGTTTTACTTAACGGGTCAAGCAAGTTTATGGTGGAAAGTTAATAAGGAAAGTAAGAATGAGCCTAGATTTGGTTGGACCGAACTGCAAAAGTTACTAAGAGATAAGTTTTATCCACCATCCATGAGGAAACAAAAGGAAGACGAGTTTTTGCACTTGCAACAAGGAACAATGAGTGTTATGGAATATGCAAACAAGTTCATGGAATTGTCAAGATTTTCACCGGAGCTGGTATCGACAGAGCAATCCAGGATGAACCGTTTTGAGCGAGGTCTTCATTTGAAGTACCAAGATAGGTTGCCAACTCAAAGGTTTACTTCCTATCAAGATATGGTTGATATCGCATTTAATGTTGAACGAGTTGTATTACTTCGAGAAGCGCAAAATGTTGGTGATAAAAGGAAGAATGATAATCAAAACCATGGAGAAGCTAAAAGGCCAAACCAAGGAAACCATAATTATAGAAGAGACCAAGGTTATAATGATAGAGCAGCTCGTAGTGTATGGTGTGCTAAGTGTGGAAAGAGAAACCATACTGAAAGTGAATGTCGTGCAGAAACGAAGACGTGTTATCGATGTGGAGGAAAAGATCATTTTGTCAGGGACTGCCCTAAACAACCTCCCACAGATACTGGAAGAGCAACCTCAACCAATCATGAACGAAACAACAACAATGCTAGGGTTAATCATGATCCACCACGACCACCAATATCTGGAAAGGCTTACATGATGAGAGCTGACAAGGAAGAAGAAGATGACGCCAACGCTGATACCATTTCAATTTAGTTCTTATGTACGTTTGAACCTAAGTTTCCTGTTTTCGATTTGAATCATGTTATAGATCTTTTGTCAAGGACATGTTATGAAATGTTTAGTAATCACTAATGTCCTCAAGGAAGTAAAGTTTATGAAAGAATTAATAAAAGCATGATTTTGTGGATATGAATTGTTTTAAGGAACTTTTATGATTATGAAACATTTAATGTTGATTGTTAGAGTACCGAAAGATCATGAGTTTGTATTTAAGGAGTACAAAAGAGTATGAGTTTATATTTCATAAATGGAAAATCATCACTTAGATCAAGGTTATTAAAGGTTCAAAGTATTTAAGTTATGATTCATGGGTTATTTTCCCGCACCCTTCATAATGATTGTTTGTGGTTATAAGTACCTAAGTGTATTTTCATATATGTTAAGGAAGCTAAGCTAGAATCTTAAAAAGTTATGCAAAAATATTATGTGATCGAGACCAAATATGATTTATGATGAAATTATGAAATTGAGGCTACACATGGAGTTCTGAGGATTATACCAAAGGAAGTTATCAGGAATTAGTCTGTCAGTAAGGTTGATGGTGTTTTTAGTATACCTATCCGCATCATTTATATGGATTGTTTTTGAAAGAATGCTTGATAATCTCCATAAAGGAAGTTAAGCGAGAGAATTTACGGTTTGGCAAAATGTTATGGGAAAAAAATGTGATTTATGGTGAAAACATGAAATTAAGTTTGCATATAAAGCTTTAAGGATCTTACCAAAATAAGTTATCGAGAATTAGTCCGTCTATCAGGTTGATGATATCAATGAATGAAATTCGAAAAGAATTGTGGATGATTGAGGAACACAATAGATTCGAGAATAGAAAATCGACAAGTCTGAATTAAGTTTTCTGGAAGCTGGATTGTTTCTGATAAAGGCATTCTTAATGACTTAGCATTATCCGCAAAATACGAGGTTTGTCGACCTAAAATACTAAGAATAACTAACGAAGTCGTATGTCCAACGATGTATTTCCTGTCACGTGATTGGACTCGAATCCCTGCAACGAACGTAGTCAACAAAGTTGTTTGACGCAGAAGAAAAGATCCGATACCGAAATCGAAACGAATTGAATAACGAAAGTCAAACGACAAGATTCCTGCAGCAAAGGAGCCAATAGCAAATAAAAGCAAAATATCATTAAATAGTCGCCTCGGAACGATATGATGTACGAATTCCAATGTTTTATGTGAATGTGCTATGATCAACCATGATCGTATGTTAGATTAAATGATTGTGCCCTGTATGATTTCAAAGAATGTCAATTGGTCAAAGTTCGACTAAGCTCCAGTTTCGAGGACGAAACTTTTTCTAAGGGGGTAAGAGTGTAATACCCCGAATTTTTAAAACTTGATTAATTATGCTTAATTATTTTTATTTAGCTTAAATTCGTTTTAAATCCACAAATTTGAACTTTATTTTAATTAACGAAGTTTTATTTCACTTGAATTTTTAATATTGTTACACGAATTACTATTTTTAAATTTTATAATTTAATTTCATAATTACGAGCTTAACAACCTTTTTTTTTCTTAATTATTTTCGGATTTTTAATAATTTCGAACGCTCTTATTAACGAGAAATGTTATGAGAGAACTAAATTTATTTTATTAGCACTTTATAAAGTAAATAAATAAATAAGTTATTTCAGAAATTAATTTTACTCAAGGTCACTTTTCCATTCTCGTTTGATGTCCAAAAATAGCAATAAAATTCTGAAAATTGTCCAACTTTTCATATTTACCATAATGCCCCTCTTTGACTCATTGAAAACCAAAACCAAGTCAACTCTTTATTCTCTTCTTCTCTGCCGTGAGCCTCAGCATTTGGCAACCATGAAACTTGCCACATATCTCACCTACTAGCTCTAGCCTTGCTGATTCACTCATCTACAATCACTAGATTTCATTACTCATCACCTACTTTTCTCTATTTTCTTACAATTGTCAACTTAAACTTTTATAATTGAGAACATCAATTACGTAAATGGGAGACTTCTTATTGCTATAGATAGCTCCTCAAATTGTCATGAATTCTGCATAATCAAATCAATTTTCAGTTTCCACCATTGAAAACCATGAGGCTTTTCGCCATTTACTACCTTTAATTTTTGCTTTGAACCACCACCACCATTAACCATCACCGACACCACCACTACCCGACCACCACCACAATCAACTCTCGCCGCTTCCCTCCTCTCCATCGACCCTCTGCCTCATGCTCCCAGAACCGACCAAGCATCACCACTCCCTTCTCCCCTATTCCGCCCGCATTTTTCTCTCCCCTGCCTCTCTTTCCGCGGCGGTGCCGCCCCACCACCCTCAGCGCCGCCATACTGGCGCGCTGCTTCTTCCTCACTGGTGCGCCGCCCTCCTCCAGCCACAGAACACCGCCCAACCGCCCCCTTTTCTTCCTCTTCCTCTTTGTGCCTTGCCTTGCTTTCCCTGCTTCGAACTCAGAGTTCCAGTAACCAAAGTTTCAATTAGAATCTTTTGGTTTTATTCCTTAAAAGTCAGCCCATTTATGAAATAAGGCCCACTAACAATGGGTAAGTAGTACTACACTTCTATTTTGAATAAGTATTTTACTAAATCATATTTTATAAAAATAATTTTATTTAAAGTACTTTAACATTATTATGATACTATGGATTTTAATGATCACCTAATAATTACTAATTATTATTATTTTATAGAAAGAAATTACATTTAATTATGGAATTTTACTTTAATTGAGTTTATAATATTTTTGAAATTATTACTTCGAAAATATTAGTTTTAAAAGTATTTATCATTTTAATGCTAATTCGATATTTAATATTTTAAAAGAATTCGGACTCGGAGCTCAGGAAGAACGAACCAAAGAATGAGGCTTAGAATAACGCGGAATTGAGGTAACGGTTATTGCTAGTACCCGCAATCCCTTCGAAATGTATTTATGATTGATGTTATGAATGATTGATGTTTTATAATGATGTTTTATGATTTGGGGGATTACAAGTATGATTTGATTGAATTGTTTTACGATAATGCAGCTTTATGCAAAGTATTGATTTAATGAATTATTATTCCTGAAAGAAATGATTTTATGAAATAACGAGATTTAATGGTTTTATTGAACCACGCTGAATGAATGAGATTTTCCTGATTAATGTTCAACTAAAAGAAATGTAAACATGATAAATGAAAGTGTAAGAACTGGTCAAGTTCCCCTGATATAGAGCCTAGGCTCCCCCTGATAAGAAGCACTGGCTTCCCCTGATATGGAACCAAGGTTCCCCCTGATAAGAAGCACTGGCTTCCCCTGTCATGGAGCCTAGGCTCCCCCTGTTATGAAGCACTGGCTTCCCTTGTTCGTATGAGACGTCCTACCATGTTTTCTTGTAAAGTCCTGACGACCAGAATAATATTATTAAAAGGAAAAAGATTAATGAAATGATGTTCCTGAAAAGATGTTCCTGAAATGATGTTCCTGAAATGATATTTATGAAATGACGTCTTTGAAATTATGTTTCTGAAATGATGTTTTATTAAATATTTTACTATATTCTATTCTCCCTGTGTTATTAAATAAAATGAATTGAAATGATGTTACGATGCTAGGGTAACTCGTTACTGAGTCTTCGGCTCACCGTTTTGTTTTCTGTTTTAGGTACTGCTGGGGACTACGGAAACGAGTAGTGACGAGGATTTCACTATTACAATGTTCACCTAAGTTAATGTTAAGTTGTAACAAGTTTAAGTAAAGATTCTTGATTAAGTTACGTACTTTTATTAAGGAATAAAAAAGGATTATTATGTTAATTTTGGAGTTTAATAGCTTATGATTAATAGTTGCCTTGTAATTCCCAAAAGGGAGTTACGACAGTAATGTCCCGACCGAATTAGGATGTTTCCGCTACTAAGTATGCCTTAATAAGTGATTTAGAGGTCGGGGTGTTACAAGTATAAAGCTTATTGGGCAATCAAACAACTCAACATGGATGCTAAGTTAGCCGGTGAGAAGCGGCTACTACAGTTGAGTGAGCTAGATGAGTTTCGGTTAAAAGCCTATGACAGTGCCCGTATCTACAAGGAAAAGACTAAGCGGTGGCACGATAGTCGCATTTTTCATAGGGAGTTCGCGGTGGGCGACAAGGTTCTATTGTTTAATTCTAGGCTTAAGTTATTTCCTGGAAAACTTAAGTCTAGATGGTCTGGGCCGTTCACCGTGACCATGGTTAGAAAGTTTGGATCCGTTGAGGTAGAAAACAACAATGGTGAGCGTTTCAAAGTAAATAGGCAACGTCTGAAGTTGTACCATGAAGGGGCTACTGTAGGAGTGCTTGAGGTTCAACACCTCAATCCTTCCACCCCATGACATTCATATTTGAGGTAATGAGGTCGAGAGGGACCTAGAAATAAACCAGCACTTTGCGGGAGGCAACCCGTATTTTATCGCTTTTAGTAGTGTAATTTTTCAATATTTCTTCTCTTTTGTGTGTTTTTAGTGTAATTCTTTTCTTTGGTGTGTGTTTTAGTGTAGTTTTTGGTATTGGAGGGGTGAGAAGAGGGAATTTTACTGTTTGGGTGTTTAGTAGTGTGCAGGTCTAAGGCTCCAAGTTCGAAAAAGCGAAAACATAGCTGAAACGGAGTACTTTGAAAACCGCCCGGTGGAGACCGCGCGAGGCCAGCCCGATCGGGCGCGTATCGAAAGTAGCAGAGCAGTTGAAATTCGCCCGACCGGGCGAAAGTTGCTCGATCGGCCCGAATGTCGAGTAGAATGCCCGACCGGGCGAAGCTCTACCCGATCGGGCTCGCACTGAAAGAAGAAAAGTGATCCATTTTTTGCCCGACCGGGCGAATGTTGCCTGATCGACCTGTTTGGCGAGTAAAATGCCCGATCGGGCGCGTCAATTGGAGCAAAAAGTTTTAATTTCGCCTGATCGGCGAGCTGCTACCCGATCGGGCGAGATGCGATTTACACGGACTTAACTCACGAACCCTCCTCTTTCCCTCCTCTTTCCCTCATTCTATTCTTCATCTTCATCCTCCATTCTCTCTCTTCCTCCATTAAACCCCAAACACAAAACCTTCAAACCTTCATATCTCCTTTATTTCTCCACCAAATTCATTAATCTTGCACCACATTCTTCCTCTCACCATCCTCTACAACCTCCACCCATTTAATTTCAACTTTCTCCACTCTCCACAAAAAACCCAATTTCCCCCAAAAACCCCCAAAACCACAAAAACTCAGATTTTCAACTCCTACCATGACAAACCGACCCAAGAGAACTTGCACCATCACTTCAAGGAACCGATAGGAGGCTTCCGCAAGCCGGGTTCGTCAGCCAACACCACCACCGCCGCCGCCCCAGTTCGAATTTGATCGGGACTTTCCGGAAATCGTCATTACTAGGGATTGGCAGCAGGAACGATTTGCCCACCTCAAAAAGAGGGAGGTTATTCCTACCTGTTTTATTTGTCAGAAATCATTGCATGAGATGGGAATTGAATATGATGTAAAACGGGTGTTCTATGGTGTTGGCATGAAAGACATGTATAGTATGTTGCATCTGACTTTTAGGAGGTTAACACTTGAGTTCTTGAGTTCTTTGTGGTTGAATAGGAATGGTTACAGGGATGTCTCTACTGTGCATTTTCGTTTGATGAATCGTGATGTCCATTTGAGCATTCGTGATTTTGGTAGGATATTTGGTTTATCGACTGACCCCAGTAGGAAGGCTGGGAGTGCTCATAATAATTGTTAGTTGTGGGGAAAATTGACCGGAAATAGTGAGCCCGGTAGTATGCAACACTTGCATGCTTCCCGGATTCAACACCCCGTCCCCATTGTGTTTTACAGATTCTTGGGGTTCACCATCTTTGGGAGGGAGGAGAACCAAAACATTAAGAGCACTGAGTTGGAAATCCTGGGTGGTTATATGCTGGAGGGGGAGGATAGGTATACGATGAATTTGGCCCACCATATGGCTTCACACCTCTACTCGGTGGTCACTAGCACACACACGACCCGCATCACCATTGGTGGGTTAATAACCCACATTACTATGGCCACGGTGGGCTTTGTTGAGGCCAACCAGACACCGGTACTGGGTAGTAACTTGCTAGATTTGGCTTATTTTGCTGGTCTCCGCCGCTTACAGGGCGAGCATGGGTTATTCTGCCCGGGTGCCATGTATTGGATGTTTGATGGGGGTAGGCTTTTTACCTTGCCTGACTCACAGGGCCGCACCCGCTTTAGACCCGGTCAACCTCACTACTTGTTTGTGGGAGATCACATAGATCAGCAACAGGAACCCGAACCCCAACCCGAGCCACAGCCAGAGCCCTACCAGTTTGAGCCCGAGCCCCGCACCTACTTTCGGAGGGGGCGTCGTGAGAGTGAGGGGAGGCTACAGGGTGGCCCGACACCAGAGGAGGAGCAGCGCTCTATTCATGAGTGGTTGGACAGGCTCGAGATCAGATTTGATCACTTTGAGAGTGATCACCAGCGAGCCATGTTCCCCATTTATGATCATTACGCCAGGCAGGGCTATGTTCCTCATGATGCCCCGCACCCTTCCTGGTTCAGCTATCCCGCGGAGGGATATGGAGTTCCTGGTGCCATGGGCACTTTCACACCCACCCACTACTACGGTGGGTATGGAGAGGGCCACAACGATCACGGTGGTCGTGGTGGCGATATGGATGGTGATGATGGCCAAGGCCATCAATGATGCTGAGGTTGATGGAGATGGTTCGGTACCCCTAGTGCCAATGAGGACATTGTCTGATTCAGCTTGGGGGGGGGGGGGGTGTTTCACTTCCCTGTACATATTAGGTATATTTTTCTTTTCGTTTTGTATTTTTTCTTATTTTGGTGTGTTTATTTTGGTGTGTTATTGCTTTCTAGATTAGTTTATCGCTTTGAAAAAAAAAGAACAAAAATACGTTTCGATGAATACAAAATCATGCTTCCCAGTGCCCCTTTGATTGAAAATTGTTTTGATTCTTGGTATTTGATGACGAGCAATGTGGATATGTTAGCCATGATTTGATATTTGATTACTTTGATGCCTTGACATGAGTCAACTCTGACCAACTATTTGTGGACTTGGTGCTTAACTAGTTGTCTTGGTTAGATTGTGTGATAGTTTCCTGGTGTGTCTTTGATTGTGAGTATTTGTTTGCAACTGCTAGTAGTGTTTTATGACTCATATACATGCACATTGAGGAGGACGAAGGCATTTTTCTCATTTAGGTAGCCTTCAGATGAAATTAGATACATTTGTTCCCTCCTTTTCTACCCATGTTGTTGCTTGTGCCCTTTATTCGGTGACTAGCCACATTACAAGCCCGTGAAAGCCCCATTGGTTACTAGTCCCTAGCTTGGGGGAGCTAATAGTAGTGAGGTGAGGGAGTTATAGTGTGCTACATTTTGAGCACAAAGTGAGTATTGAAAAAGGGAGTTCTTCTTATCATGTTTATTGTTTGAAAAGAAAAAAATTAATGAAGAATAAAAGAGATGAGAAGAATAGGAAATGTGAAGGTTTCCAAAAGAACAAAAAATATAAAAAAAAAGAGATTGAGCAAAAAGAGAAAAATTTCATTACTCTCAGAAAAATTCAAAGCATTGTTTCACTCAAGTATTGTAGTTTCTTATCTTTATGAGTGATTGATTATAATTTTGAAAGAAAGGCAAGAAAGTATAGTGTGGTTTGTTTATTGTTCCACCATATGTTGAGTGGGAGAGTTGTGGTCATCACTTGTTGATTGACCATGGGTTTTGCTAGGATTTATGCTCCCCAAAGCCAAGGCTTTAAGCTCACATTTTACCCAAATCTACCACAGCCTTACCTAGGCCTATCATTACAAGCTTTGAAGACCTTCCGACCTTTGTGCATAGAGTCGTACTAATATGAAAGTAGTTGTTTATCAATGCAAGTTATGGAATGACACATTTCGAGTCGACTACTAGGTTGAGTGCATGTTCTTTTAGACACACGAGTGTTGTGAGTTTGGGAGGGCATTGTTCACATATATGTTGGGAGGAGAGCGAACAGGTACATCTTTTACCCGCCACATAAATGAGTGACGAGTGTGTGAGCACTAGTCTTGAATTCCATTGTGCACTTGTGGTTCGCTTTGCGTGACGATTGTTAAGGAGGATTTGTGGTTGGATAGATTTAATTGGTTGACATTGATGCATGCTCGTTGAATTTTGCCTTGAATTGTATCCATTGTTTTGAAATATGTTTGGGGTGAAGTTGATTCTTGTATTCATCGATGATTTCTTTGCTTAGGGACAAGCAAAGATCTAGCTTGGGGGAGTTTGATATGTGTGTTCTATATAGAGTTTTACCCCCGTCCCTTAGTACTTTTATGCATCAAATGATCTCTTAGGAGCCGTTTTTAGTACTAATCTGTGTTATTGAGTGTGCCTTGAGTTTCAGGATTACTTAGTGAGAAATTGGCCTTTTGAGGCTCGTTTCATGGTGATATGGGCCACTACACGATCCTGAGGAAGTTCGGGACGACTATCGTCGACTTTCGGGAGCCTTAGATGCTTATGGTTGAGCTCAGAAAGTTAGACTCGGTGATATGGGCGAAGGATGATGCTTTTTGCAAATCGCCCCTTGAGCGGAGGGCGGAATGAGAAGACAGGGCGAAGAAGAAGAATACTGGAACCTTCAACGCGCGCCCGATCGGGCGTTCTTCGCCCGGTTCGGATCAGGATGTCATTCTGGGCGCTGCTCTGGGCATTTCGCAACCGCCCGATCAGGCGGAATTTGTCCCGATCGGGCAGCCTTTCGCCCAATCGGGCGACGCCAACCCCTGATGCTTTTTCGCGTTTTTTTTTTCCGGTTTTGGGCTTTATTTTGGGCAAACTATAAATACTAGCCCCTTTTATTTTTAGTGAGACCTTATTTTTAGTATTGAACACTTAGTTTATTTTCCTTAGCTTATTTATTCTCTCTAAATTTGTTCCAAACACTTAGTTTTTAATTGCAATCAAAATTCAAGCTTTCATATTTCATTGTTCTTCATTTAGGTATTGCTTCTTACTTTGATTTTTTATTTTTCTCTAGCTATGTTTTCATTGATTTATATTGCTTTAGTTATTTCAATCATGTGTGAGTAGTCTATTTTCTAGGGTTTGGGGATCCATGAATTAATATGAAGGGATGATTGAATGTTGTTGATTATTGTTAGGTTATGATTCATATGACAAAACATAAATCATGCGGAAAAACCATAAAGCCAGGAAAGCATATTATTTACACATAATCATTTAGCATAGTTTAGATGCATACACTTTGTTGCGTGCCCTCCCTAGCTGCGCCCAAACCGAACAAGAACAAGTCTTTAGGACTCCAAGTGTCGTCCCTCCGTAGATAGTCCACAGCACGTCCGGATCCGCCTTAAGCTTGACCAACTAGGATCGCCCTTAAGGTACTTAGAATTTTCGGCTATTGTAGGAAATTATGTGACTGAATTTTTGCTCTCAAAAATCACTTTGAATACTTGAATACTCTATATAAATTATGAGCCCTTAACTCATATTTATAGGCCATGGAATAAGTAATCGAATCCTACTAGGATACGAATTAATTAAATTAGAATCCTAGTAGAATTCTTATTTAATTAATTTATCTTTTAGGATTAGGAATTTAATCATTAAACAAATCCTATACTCTTTAGGTTTCGTATGTGAAAAAAAACTCTACACGAGCATGACCCGCAAGCGTGCAGGCCATGTCCGCGCCCAGCCCACACGTCCGCTCGGCCCACGCGAGATACAAGCCCACGCGAGCAGCAGCAATGCTCGCAGCCCACTGCTCGCAGTTGCGCGCGCTGCCACGGGCTGCTGGGCATGGCGTGGCCTTGGCTGTTCGTGTGGCGCGCTTGGCTTGCTGGGCGATGGCCCGGCTTTGTGCTGGGCCTTCGTGTGGCAGGCCTCGTCCGATGCTAATTCGTACGATACGCTTCCGATTAAATTCCCGATTCCGGAATTTATTTTCGATACGAACAATATTTAATATTTTCGATTCCAGAATTAATTTCCGTTTCGAACAAATATTTAATATTTCCGTTTCCAGAATTATTTTCCGATTCCGATAATATTTCCGATTCTGACAATATTTCCGTTTCCGGCAATATTTCCGATTCCGGCAATATTTCCATTTCCGATAATATTTTCCGATACGTACCATGTTTCCGTTTCCAGCAACATCTACGACTTGGATAATATTTATATTTCCGATACGATCCATATTTCCGTTTCTGGCAATATCATCGTTTCCGGAGTATTCATTTCTTGCCTGTGACGATCTCAGCTCCCACTGAAACCAAGATCCGTCGATTCCGAATATCCATAGATGGAGTATTTAATGCCATTAAATACTTGATCCGTTTACGTACTATTTGTGTGACCCTACGGGTTCAGTCAAGAGTAAGCTGTGGATTAATATAATTAATTCCACTTGAACTGAAGCGGCCTCTAGTCAGGCATTCAGCTCACTTGATCTCACTGAATTATTAACTTGTTAATTAATACTGAACCGCATTTATTAGACTTAATATTATATGCATACTTGGACCAAGGGCACTATTTCTTTTAATTATTAGTATTGTGGTTAATTGCTTTTGATTGGTTTTATTTACTATGCAATTAGATTTGCGCAGGTTAAATGTATAAGTCAAGCAATATCAAATTAATATTCGAGAGATGCAATTTGATGTTTAGGCTTGTGTCAATAGGTTGAATTGGAGTTAATACGTAGCGAGAGCCCGTTAATTCCGAGTCTATGATTAGTATCGATTCGAGAGAGCATGCTAGTCTAATTAACTGTTTTATTGATTGCTATCGATTGTTTATCATCCTGGATTGTTGTTCATTGGTGAACCTATGCCCTAGATCTTTTAATATCTGAATTCCCTTTTGTTTTACTATTGTCGTAGTTTTAATACACAAATCAACCAAACTCTTGTTCGCAATAGTCTAGATTTTATTCTTAGAAATAGAAATAACGCTGTTTCCCTGTGGATTCGTTCCTGACTTCCCTTGCTACCTAGCTAGTGATATTAGGTTTATCTTTGATTAGGTGATACGACTTAAGAATGTCAATAAACACAAAGGAGAAACTTAATTATTATTCATATTTACTAAATTTCCAGCAACTATTTAAGAATCTAAAACCCTTGGTTTATTTAGAAATGAATCGTTATTTGTCAATTTAATAGTCTCAAATAGTTAACTCAAGTCCTAGCATAAAAACATTGACTTTTGACCTTAAAAATCATTAAAAGTTAACACTTTAAGCTTTATAATAAATCTGAAATTTAAGGTGATTCCCATAATTTAAATCGTCATTAAATTATGTGAATCAATTGCTTGAACAATCGGAGTTAAAATCCTACTAATAGGTCATTAATGAAACCATGTTTTGACCTTAAAAATTGACACTTTAATTAACCATTAAATCTGAAAATCAAAATTATTTTGAATTAAAAAACAATCTCATCAATTCAAATACGAAATATTAAAACACGGTGTTCATAACCGTTCCAGCAATATAAATAATCCAAACAATTAAATAATCGTAATTAAATAATTTAAACAATTTAAAAACTTAATTTGGGAAAGTTAAAAGTATACGGTTTGATTATCAACAACAACAACACACACGCAAAAATTGATGTGTTGCGTGTGGGGCAGCGACGTGAGCAACATCACAGCACGGCAGCAGCACTCGGCTGGGCAGCGTGCACGAGTAGCGCGCGGGAGGCCGCAAGGGCGAGGGCGAGCAACCAGGCGAGGGGTGCGCTGCTATTGGGCCCCAGGGCGAGCGAGCAGGCGAGGGAGTGCGCTGCTGTTGGGCGTGACGAGAGCGACGAGGGAGTGTGGGTGTGCGTGTGAGGCGCGGGCTGGTAGGCGAGCAAAGGCACGCTCGTGCCTTAAGGCCCAAGGAAAGGGCGGACGGAAAGAAGGAGAGAGAGGGAGAGAGAGATTGCTGAAAAATTAAGTGGGGATTTAATGAAGGGAAGGGGGTATTTATAGTTTTTCCTTCCTTCATGGGCTAGGTTTTAGGAGTTTAGGTTGGGCTTGCTTACGGGCTTGATTAATATTAACTCCTTGCAAGCCCTGTTGGGTTTGATCATAAAATTTGATTGGGCTTAGATTAAAATTAAATTCGTTTTCAAAATATGACCCAACAATTCCCGATTACATAAATTCGTTAAATTTATTTAATAAAATCTGGTTTTCGCAAATAATTAATAATTTAATTATTTAAAAATAAAATACATTTAATTCCCATTAAATGCAATTAAATTCGTAAAAATCCTTATAAATATAATAAAAATATATTTATAAATTACGAAAAATACGAGGTATTACAACATCGCCATCCAATTCCCCATCCTTTTGGATAATAAATCCTAAATAACGTAACGAAACATTTCAGAACCTGGGACAATTTTCCCATCTAAGGTAATCACCCCTGTTTCTCTATCTTGGACTCCACTAAACTTACACTCCATATATTCCGTCTTGTTTCTACTCCACCTAAAACCCGAGATTCCAAAGTTTATCTCCATAAATCCAACTTACTTTCCACTCATTCTTTGGTTTCATAACACAATATCATTGCAAACATCATGCACCATGGTATACCATCTTGAATTGAGCTCGTCAATTCGTCCATGACTATAGCAAAAAGAAACGGGCTAAGAGAGGAACCTTGATGCACTCCAATCGTAATGGGGAATTATTCGGTCTTACCAACACTAGTACGCACACTCGTTCTAACTCCCTCATACATGTCCTTGATGATATCAATATACTTCCTCGGAATTCCTTTGCTACTTAATGCCCACCACAGAATTTCATACATGTACCTTATCATACGCCTTCTCCAAATCAATGAAAACCATATGTAAGTCCATTTTCTTATCTCAATAATTCTCCATTAGTTGCCTTATAAGATGGATGGCCTCCATAGTTGATCTCCCAGGCATAAATCCAAATTGGTTCTCCGAAATCTTCACAGTTCTCCTTAAATTTTGCTCACTAATCCGCTCCCAAAGTTTCATAGTATGACTCATTAGTTTGATTCCTCCATAGTTGGAACAATCCTGGACATCACCCTTATTCTTGCACAAGGGGATGATAGTACTTTTTCTCCACTCTACTGGCATCCTATTACTTTCCCAAATCTTGGTGAAAAGAGTTGTTAACCATAAAACTCCTCTCTCTACCAAGCATCTCCAGACTTCGATAGGTATGCCATCCGGCCCCACTGCCCTCTTCATCCCATTTTTTCAATGTCATTTCGACTTCTGTCTTTTGAATTCTTCGCGTAAAGTCCAGGTTAACCATATCGCGGGAGATAGTTGTATCTCCAATATTGCGCCCTTGATCCCCGTTGAACAAGTTATCAAAGTAGAACCTCCATCTATCCTTGATTTCCTTATCTCCCACCAAGACTTTTTGATCAACATATTCCACACTTAATCCTCCCGATGTCTTGCGTCTTACTATCTCTCATTCGAGAAAGTCTATAGATGTCCTTTTCCCCTTCTTTTGTATCCAATCTTGCATAAAGATCCTGACTCACCTTTGCTCTAGCCTCTCTCACGACCTTCTTTGCTTCCCTTTTAGCCTCCTTGTACTTCTCGTAGTTCTCATCACTTCTAGATTTTCCCAACTCTTTATAGCATTCTCGTTTTCTCTTTATAGCTTGTTGCACAACTTCGTTCCACCAAGATGTATCCTTACTTGGTGGCATGATTCCTTTAGAATGCCCTAGGATTTCTTTCGCCACTCCCTTTATGGTGTGCTCCATTCTTGTCCATGATGAGTCTATATCCAAATCCATATCACCGGCCCAAATACCTCCACTTGCCAACTTGTCCAAGAATTTAAGTTGTTGCTCCCCTTGAAGTTTCCACCATTTGATCCTAGGCTCTACTAGTGGTCTTCTCCTCCTTATACCACTTCTACCTCGAAAATCAAGTACCACAAGTCTATGTTGGGATGATGCACTCTCACCCGGAATCACCTTACAATTGGTGTATCACTGTCTCACAACAATCCTTACTAGAAAGAAGTAAATCTGACTCATATTACCTCCACCCTTATAGGTTACTAGCTGAGAGTGTTTTGTTCTCAAACCAAGTGTTCATTATACCTAAATCATATACTAATGCAAAATCCAAAATAGCATTTCCCGCTTCATTCCGATCCCCATACCCAAAACCACCATGGATGCTTTCAATGTTAGGTTATGATACATATAACTGAATATAAATCATGCGGAAAAACCATAAAGCCATGAATCCAAATTAATTCCCACATAACAATTAGCATAATTTAGGACACATACACATTGTAGCGTGCCCTCCCTAGCTGCGCCCGAACCGAACAAGAACAAGTCTAGGACTCCAAATGTCGTCCCTCCGTAGATAGTCCACAGCACGTTCGGATCCGCCTTAGATTTAATTAACTAGAACTGCACCTAAGGTTCTATGTAATATTCGAATATTATGGCAAATAAAAATCTTAGTTTTAAGCCTAAAACATATATGAATACTTGAATTAGTTAGTCATAAATTGTGAATATCATCACCTATTTATAGGGTAAGGAAATCGGATTTTAGAATCCTACTAGGATTCAATTTAGTTAATCTGAATTAGACTTAAAATCAATCATCTAATTTCTAGTAGGTTTAGGAAATTAATCTAAACGAATCCTAATCGATCAAGGCTTCGTACACAAACACAAACACACACGCACAACCCACGAAGGGCGCTGTGCGCGCGCGCTGAGCTCGGCCCAGCAGGTGCTCGCAGCCCACGAAGGGCGCGCCAGCTTGCTGGCCTCGCTCGCTGGGCCTGGCCTTGCTTCGTGCTTGGCTGGGCCTGCTTTCTTGGCGCAGCGGGCTGCGCCTATGTGTTTTCTTGTGCGCGCGGGCTTCGCTAGGCGCGGGGCTAGCTTCGTGCTGGGCGTTGCGTCTAGCAAGCTCGTCCGATGGTTATTTCGTACATCGCGCTTCCGATTAATTTTCCGATTCAAACAATATTTAATATTTCTGATTCCGGAATAAATTTCCGTTTCGAACAAATATTTAATATTTCCGTTTCCGGAATTATTTTCCGATTCCGATAATATTTCCGATTCCGACAATATTTCCGTTTCCGGCAATATTTCAGATTCTGGCAATATTTCCATTCCCGATAATATTTTCCGATACGTACCATGTTTCCGTTTCCAGCAACATCTACGACTTGGATAATATTTATATTTCCGATACGATCCATATTTCCGTTTCCGGCAATATCATCGTTTCCGGAGTATTCATAATTTGCCTTTGACGATTTCAGCTCCCACTGGAACCGAGATCCGTCGATTCCGAATATCCATAGATGGAGTATTTAATTCCTTTAAGTACTTGATCCGTTCAAGTACTATTTGTGTGACCCTACGGGTTCAGTCAAGAGTAAGGTGTGGATTAATATTATTAATTCCACTTGAACTGAAGCGGCCTCTAGCTAGGCATACAGTTCACTTGATCTCACTGAATTATTAACTTGTATAATTAATACTGAACCACATTTATTAGACTGAACATTAAATGCATACTTGGACCAAGGGCATTATTTCCTTCAGTCTCCCACTTGTCCTTAGGGACAAGTGTGCATTTCCTAATTCCTTTGTCGCTCGATGCTTGCTCTTGAACATAAGGTAAGAGTTGTCATCCTTATTATGTCCAGAGGGGTTTCTCGGTTTCAGAGTTCAACTGATCAAATAAAAAGATAATAATAACCTATGGTTCATCTGAGCACTACCATGCATTTTACAGTTTCTAGCTCTCCGAGTGGCCTTGTACAACTTTCAGCATCTTATCCCGATTCATGGGGGGACAATCCCAATCTTGCGATCTTGAGATTAGACTTCGTTTAATCGGTGATTACCCGAGCGCTGCCTTTATATCCTCCTTTTACGGTGCGACGGTTGACAACGTCAAAGTAACCAGTTCTTAAACAAGTAATCTCAAATCACTCAGGTATTGAGGATTAGTGTATAATAATTTTAATGAAATTTACTTTATGACAGATTTTCATCTCTTACAGTAAAGTTTCATAGGTCTGTCCGATACTAGTCTTCCCAAAGTAAGTATCTATGCAAATGATTGCGACATTGCTATGTCCCCATAGTTCAAGAAACAGAACTACTAGTCATCTTGCGTTCTAGTCGTCTAACGTTTTCTATGCGTCCATCTTTATAGAAAACTCCGACCAGGGACCATTTTCAACTTTTGACATTTAAGTTCACTTGATAGACATTTCTTAGTCACAGGACTGGTCCTGAGAGTCTATCTTGAATATATCGTCAATTTGAAGGGACTCATCATTTAATAAACCACAAATTAAATGGAAAAATGAATTTTATTCATTTATGTGAATGGTTAACCAATAATGTTTTACAAAGTATTAAACTCTAATACTTTAAAACATTAAATAAGGACATCTAAGCCATTCTCCAACATGCTTGATTCCCATAGCTGCAGTGTGCGAGTTGTGCTTGCTTGCGGCAGAGGTTTAGTTAATGGATCTGAGATGTTGTCGTCAGTTCCAATCTTGCTTATCTCGACTTCTTTTCTTTCAACGAACTCTCGTAGAAGGTGAAATCTACGAAGTACATGCTTGACTCTCTGGTGGTGTCTAGGCTCCTTTGCCTGTGCAATAGCTCCATTATTATCACAATACAGAACTATTGGTCCTTTAATGGAGGGGACTACACCAAATTCAGCTATGAACTTCCTTAGCCAAATAGCTTCCTTTACTGCTTCATGTGCAGCAATGTACTCCGCTTCAGTTGTAGAATCCGCAATGGTGCTTTTCTTAGCACTTTTCCAGCTTACTGCACCTCCGTTGAGGCAGAAGACAAACCCAGACTGTGATTTGAAATCATCCTTGTCGGTTTGGAAACTTGCGTCCCTATAGCCTTTAACAATTAATTCATCATCTCCACCATAGACCAGGAAATCATCTTTGTGCCTCTTCAGGTACTTCAGAATATTCTTGGCAGCAGTCCAATGTGCATCTATTGGGTCTGACTGGTATCTGCTCGTAGCACTGAGTGCGTACGCAACATCCGGGCGTGTACATATCATAGCATACATTATTGAACCAATCAATGATGCATATGGAATCCCACTCATTCGTCTACGCTCATCTAGTGTTTTTGGGCACTGAGTCTTGCTTAGAGTCATTCCATGAGACATGGGTAGGTAGCCTCGCTTGGAGTCTGCCATATTTAACCTTTCAAGCACCTTATTGATATAAGTGCTTTTTGACTGAGTCCAATCATCTTCTTAGATCTATCTCTGTAAATCTTGATGCCCAGTATGCACTGTGCTTCTCCTAGATCCTTCATCGAAAAACATTTCCCAAGCCAAATCTTAACAGAGTTCAACATAGGAATGTCATTTCCGATAAGTAATATGTCGTCGACATATAATACTAGAAAAGCAATTTTGCTCCCACTGACCATCTTGTATACACAAGATTCGTCTGCGTTCTTGATGAAACCAAAGTCACTGACTGCTTCATCAAAACGTATATTCCAGCTCCTTGATGCTTGATCCAATCCGTAGATTGATTTCTTAAGCTTGCATACCTTTTTAGCATTCTTAGGATGCTCAAAACCCTCAGGTTGTGTCATAAACACAGTCTCTGTTAAAACGCCGTTTAAGAAAGCGGTTTTGACATCCATCTGCCATATTTCGTAATCGTAATATGCAGCGATTGCTAACATTATCCGAATAGACTTTAGCATTGCAACTGGTGAAAAGGTTTCATCGTAATCCACACCGTGGACTTGCCTGTAACCTTTTGCAACCAATCTAGCTTTGAAAACTTCAAGTTTTCCATCCTTGTCCTTTTACAGTTTGAAAACCCATTCCTATGGCTTGGTAGCCATCTGGCAAATCGACCAAATCCCAAACTTGGTTTTCAGACATGGAGTCTAATTCAGATTGCATGGCTTCTTGCCATTGCTTGGAGCTAGGGCTCGTCATAGCTTGTTTGTAAGTCGCAGGTTCATCACTTTCAAGTAATAGAACTTCATAGCTCTCGTTCGTCAAAATACCTAAGTACCTTTCCGGTTGAGATCTATATTTCTGCGATCTACGCGGGGTTACATTTCTAGATGGTTCTTGATTCTCATCAGATACTTCTAAAGATCTCTGAGTTTCATCCTGAATGTCATCTTGAGCATTCTCTAGAGTTTGTTGTTCGACTCGAATTTCTCCGAGGTCTACTTTTCTCCCACTTGTCATTTTGGAAATGTGATCTCTTTCCAAAAAGATACCATCTCGAGCAACAAACACCTTGTTCTCAGATGTATTGTAGAAGTAATACCCCTTTGTTTCCTTTGGATAGCCCACAAGGATACATTTGTCAGATTTTGGTTGAAGTTTGTCTGAAATTAATCGTTTGACGTATACTTCACAACCCCAAATCTTAAGAAAAGACACTTTTGGAGGCTTTCCAAACCATAACTCATATGGAGTCTTTTCAACAGCTTTAGACGGAGCTCTATTTATAGTGAGTGCAGGTGTATTTAGTATATGTCCCCAAAATTCTATTGGAAGTTCGGCCTGACCCATCATTGATCTAACCATGTCTAGCAAGGTTCTATTCCTCCGTTACGACACACCGTTCCATTGAGGTGTTCCAGGAGGAGTCAATTCTGATAGAATTCCATATTCTTTCAGATGGTCATCAAATTCATAGCTCAGATATTCACCGCCTCTGTCAGACCGCAGTGCCTTAATCTTCTTGCCTAATTGATTCTCTACTTCACTCTGAAATTCCTTGAATTTGTCAAAGGATTCAGGCTATGCTTCATTAGGTAGGCATAACCATATCTACTGAAGTCATCAGTGAAAGTGATAAAATAGCTGAAACCACCTCTAGCATTTGTACTCATTGGTCCACATACATCTGTATGGATTAAACCCAATAGTTCATTTGCTCTTTCTCCAACTTTAGAGAAAGGTTGCTTTGTCATTTTGCCAAGTAAACATGATTCGCACTTACCATATTCCTCTAAGTCAAATGGTTCTAGAATTCCTTCCTTTTGAAGTCTTTCTATGCGTTTTATGTTTATATGGCCTAATCGACAATGCCACAGATATGTGAGATCTGAATCATTCTTTTTGGCCTTTTTGGTATTTATATTATAAACTTGTTTGTCGTGATCTAATAAATAAAGTCCATTGACTAATCTAGCAGATCCATAAAACATCTCTTTAAAAGACAACAGAGGCGCGGGCCTAGCTTTGTGCTGGGCCTTGCGTCTAGCAAGCTCGTCCGATGTTTATTTCGTACGTCGCGCTTCCGATTAATTTTCCGATTCCGGAATTCATTTCCGATTCGAACAATATTTAATATTTCCGATTCCGAAATAAATTTCCGTTTCGAAAAAATATTTAATATTTCCGTTTCCTGAATTATTTTCCGATTCCGATAATATTTCCGATTCCGACAATATTTTCGTTTCCGGCAATATTTCAGATCCTGGCAATATTTCCATTCCCGATAATATTTTCCGATACGTACCATGTTTCCGTTGCCGGCAACATCTACGACTTGGATAATATTTATATTTCCGATACGATCCATATTTCCGTTTCCGGCAATATCATCGTTTTCGGAGTATTCATAATTTGCCTTTGACGAATTCAGCTCCCACTGGAACCGAGATCCGTCGATTCCGAATATCCATAGGTGGAGTATTTAATTCCTTTAAGTACTTGATCCGTTCACGTACTATTTGTGTGATCCTACGGGTTCGGTCAAGAGTAAGCTATGGATTAATATTATTAATTCCACTTGAACTGAAGCGGCCTCTAGTTAGGCATACAGTTCACTTGATCTCACCGAATTATTAACTTGTATAATTAATACTGAATTGCATTTATTAGACTTAACATTAAATGCATACTTGGACCAAGGGCATTATTTCCTTCATTCAAATCCATCACGACTCGAGCCTACATGTCCGTTGAGATCCCCACCAATAACCAATTTCTCACTTCTAGGGACGCGTTGGACCACTTCTTCCAAATCCTCCCAAAATTCTTGTCTAGTTGAAGCATCTAGTCCTGCTTGTGGCGCATAGGCACTCACAATAGTTACAACTTCATCTCCTATCACAAGCTTAATACTCGTAATTCGATCATCTTTCAAAACACGTCCACTACATCATCAATATATTCTCGGTCAATAAGGATACCTACCTCATTCCTACCCCTAACGTTTCCCGAATAGCAAATCTTATAACCCAATGGAGCTATTTCCCTTGCCTTGTTTCCAACCCACTTGGTCTCCTACAAACACAATATGTTAATTCTCCTCCTTCTCATAACCTCTACTAATTTGACTGATCTCCCTTCTGGGTGGTGCGCCTCTTCTGGGCGACGACCTAGCAACCCTCACATATTTTTCACTACACCCGGGCTTAAGAGGTGTAGCACGTCGCTGAGAAGGGGACGTGTAGACACCTACTTTTGTCCCCATTCCCGAAAGGGAAGGTTCGATGATGAGAACATAAAATCTCCATTTGGCAGCGCATCTCCTATAAAATAACGAATCTCAATTACCCTTTCATTTTAGCCAAAACTGCTATTTACAGAAACCTCATAAAAATAGTAACTACCATAACGGGTAGTTGTTAAAAGTGGCAAGACATAAAAGATAGAAACCTGTTAGAATTAGGTGTTGCACTCCAACATAAGTCCTAAAAGAGATAGAATTGGCAAAAGGAATTCTATTCCTGCTATAATTCGAAAATAAGAGTTACGTATTAATTAAATTCCTAACGAACCTAGAGTTCGTAACGTGCCCAGACGCATTCCGTCAAAAGTTGATACGCACTAAGAAACTCGGATAAGTCTCAAAAGCTCCGTGATTAAGAGTCCAAATCTGACAAAAAGCTCGGCTCAGATCCTATTTTCAACGCCTGGGTCTGGGCGCCGAAATCTTCGGTGCCCAGCCCTGGGCGCTGAAAATACCTGGGGACGTGTTGTCTCCGAATTCTTTTTGGATTCGGATTCTAAAGATCTATCTTTCCACAAACTCTTTCCCTATAAATACAGCCTCAAAACCGACGTGAACAGGACACACAATTCATAATCTGAGTATTGACTCCAACCGTAAGCCTAAGCCTCACGCTGCGAAATTGATCCCGCGTTCTGTCGCAATCGACCCAAAAGTCGAACAGAACGTATCATGTCCCTTGTAGCTGATGATTTAAGCCTAAATACTGGAACACTGCCTAGAAACCCGAGATTCGTTAAATAAAAGGAGAAATAGCAAAACCAAGTGGTTAGTTTTCTGAGAACCGTGACGCACCTCTCAAGGGTGCGTTGTAATGTGTCCCTTCGCATGATTTAATCGCTTTCATCACCCTTTAATAAATTTGTTAAACTATTAATTTGATTGATCTATCACGCCTAATAAAGATAATACCTTGGACAATTGAACTATCATGCTAGGTACCTTAAATCAATCTAAATAAGATAATCACGATCGATTTAGTATTATGTGTTGCATATTGCTAAAATCAATTCAGAGTAGTTTAATAGTTTAAACGCATGTCCCTTCAATTATTTATGCTGAGCTAGTAAGGATAACCTGCCTCTGGAGTATTATCGATGAGCACTCCTCTCGGTAGTTACAGTCCCCCGAACTCTCAATTTCTGCCCTGCGGGTGTACGTTGAGCGATCCCCACACCAGGGATCATAAGGGAACCTACGGCCGTCGTGGTCGAACATAATTGCACTCCCTTTATGTCACGATAACCGGGTTTTGTCATTTTTTCTCATTGTCGTTAAAAACTGAATGGCGACTCCTATATTACTAGTCGATTGGGTGTAAACTCACAGGAAATCTAACTACACTTGATCTGACGACGTCACGCCCACGAGGGACGAGGTTATGCATTAGCCTCGTGCTTTTTCGACCCCCTGACAGTGGCGACTCCACTGGGGATACGTTAATGAAATACTCGTGCTCGTAGGTAATCAAAATAGCCGAAGGGTGAAACGATCCTACTCCGCGTTTGTTTCCTTATCAAGTTGGGACGACCTGAAAATCAGCATATTAATGTGAACGGACAGAACCGCATAACGAATCTCGGCTCCCTTGGCATGTTTCATCTCGGGAGTTGGGACTAAGGATACCCATCGCCAACCAGGGGGTGCATACGCTTCGAATGTTGTCCACTCGGCACTTTTCTCTAGTAGTACACCCGTCCCAAACCCAATCGCTCGCCCATTAAGGTCCCTCTCATTGGTGCATGCCCCCTTGGCTTACATCGTGATTGGCCTCTTGGGACGAAATTCGTCTGTTGAATGCACTACCTCGACCGGGGCATGTGTTGGATCTACGATAGAAGTGGTACCAAGCCAGGCGCAAATATTACCCATAGAAGCCTATCATAAACTACGTGACATATTATTTTTGCTTCATGTTGTAATGTTAGTTATGTGTAGCGAATTACGTGATTATGTTGTGATTGTGTGTGACAAATAACGCTAGAAAACCAACGACCCTAAAAATTTCCCAAACATTCATAAACACCGATAGTCCTAAGAGTTATACCAAAATACGTGTTCCACAACCCCGGGAGATCGCCACAAAAATAAGCGACACCTAGGATGGCCTGTAACGGATCCCACAACGCTGCACAACGCGTAAAGGACGTTATTAGGCAAGCACGCAAAATTAAGTCGCATGTACGAAAAAAATAGACGAACAGATTACGAGTACCAGTCAGGGACGCATTTTCAGCGCCCTTGGCTGGGCGCTAATTATTTCAACGCCCCTTGCTGGGCGCTGAAGTTGCTGCTTGGCCTTTTGGCCAGGCACCGCAGCCTCGGTGCCCGCGCACAAAATATACGTAGCAATAAGAAATTCGTAACAAATTTGCTACGAGGGCGTATGGAAAAAGCACTCAATTCTAAAAACGACTTATAAAATAAATAGCTCCTTGTGTCGTCATTAGGCCTCCTATGACGGCAATGTTCGGCACCAAAACCGAGCGTGCTAATTAAAATAACTTTGAATGTCACACGGGCAAAGATTTTCGAAAATATAAAAGAGTTCAGAGTGCACACACAGTAGTCCAAATGTACTAGTCCGACTTAAGGGTAGTCATAAAGTGTCTAAGAGGCCAACTCATAATATAAACTAATGTGTCTCCTACTCCATAATGTTAATACAGGGTCCCTGAATACCTACCCGTGATAGCCATCAAGGATCGCAATGGAAGTGGCATAACCTGAACATCCACTCCAAGAGGTCGCACAAACCGAAGAGATGCATGCTCTGGGACACGGCCCTCTACGTTCTAAAAAGCCACTCGCCTCAAAGAACTACACAATGCCAAAAGCCTCCCCCAAAACACATGCTTTCGGGCTATTGTTTGGGTTAGAAAAGAAAAGAACAAGGACCAAAACAGAAATCACGGTCGCTTATCCAGATGGCTAGTCATGCTCTCAGAATTCGATCTAAAATTCATGCCAAAAAAACCAATCAAAGGAAGAGCGGTAGCCGAATTCCTGGACGAACATGCTACGAATGAGGAAACCACGAAAGCTTACCTCCTCCCTGACGAGGAACTTCTGATGGTACGAGACGACTGTTGGACACTATACTTCGATGGAGCATCCAATCAAAAGGGATGCGGTGTCGGAGTTCTCCTAGTCAGTCTCGAAGGGGCCCATATACCAATTTCCGTCAAACTTGACTTCGAGGCCACAAACAACGCCGCCGAGTATGAAGCCTGCATAGTCGAGCTAGAGGCCGCGGTTAGCCTCGGAGTCAAACATTTACAAGTCTTCGGGGATTCTTCCCTAATAATCAACCACATATCGAAAAGATGGAAAGTCCGAAGCACTAGTCTCTCAAAATATCAGGCTCACTTAGACCAAATAGTTGAGCAATTTGAAAAACTTGAGTATACATACTTACCGAGAGATGACAACCAATTTGCGGATGCACTAGCAAAGTTAGCCTCGATGCTCAACATCCCGAATGAGTGGGACGGAATGATCCTTCGGGTCGAACGAAGAAAAGAGCCGGCTTATTGCTGTGCCATAGACTCCGAACCTAAAAATACCGAAGAAGAACCAGGGTATACGGACATCCTTCGTTATAAAACAAGTGGGGAATTCCCCCCCAAACACCTCCCCGCGAGCACAAAGGGCCCTACGCCTCCTCGCGTCACAATATAGCATAATCTTGGGAGAATTGTACAAATACACGCCAAATAAAATCAAGCTACTTTGTGTTCACCAAAACCAAGCCCAAAGAGTAATGGAAGAATACCATAACGGCGTGTGCGGACCTCATATGAACGGCAAAATGCTATCCCGAAAAATATCCCGCTCAGGGTATTATTGGACCACCATGGAAACCGATTGCCATCACTTTGTGAAAACCTGCCCAAAATGCCAAATTTTCAGTAACCTTAACCACTTACCTCCCTCGGAACTATACACATTCACTTCCCCATGGCCCTTTTCTACCTGGGGTATAGACATAATTGGCAAAGTAACACCCACAGGTGTAGGGGGGCACAAGTACGTTTTAGTCGCAATTGATTACTTCACTAAATGGGTAGAGGCAGTCTCCTACGCGAAATTAACGGCCGAGCATGTAGCCCGCTTTCTTGAAAAGAACATATTATGTCGGTACGGGGTTCCACACGAAATCATAAGCGACCAAGGTTCCCACTTTAGGGCCGAAGTCCAAGACCTACTCGAAAAATATCATGTCAAATATCATGTATGTTGTCCATGACTCTTTGAGCTTCGTGCTTGTCAACACATCGGAGGTTAGGACCGTTAAGGGACCTTTTGAATAGAATGCCGCCTTCTATGACGAAATTGGCTGATTGTAGTCGTAGAGCCCTTCGATTCTTGCTTGAAAAGTGTGGGGGACACTCCAAACTTTGTAGATACCTTTGGATGTCTGTAAACCAAGGTTCATCTTCGTCTTGCTCGACGTTGTTAATAGCATGGACATATGCTGCTTCTTGACGGGTTTCAATTGTAAGTGGCATTTCAGCCATGCCGTTTGGAATGTTGATCATTGAGGCCAGTTTTGCCAGTGCATCGGCGAATTGATTCTCCTCTCTCGGGAGGTATGTATAGCGGAGCTCTTCTATTTTTTCGGACAACTGCTCAAGGTAAGACTGGTATGGAGCCAGGCTCTCGCTCCTCACTTTCTATTTGCCGGAAATTTGATTGATGATTAGGGAAGAATCCCCGTACACTAGAAGTTTCTGGACACCTAGGGCTAAGGAAGCTTCCAGGCCCATGATGCATGCCTCATATTCTGCCGCATTGTTTGTGACGTTGAATTGCAGTTTTGCTGATATAGGAATGTGTGTGCCGTCTGGGGCTACTAGAATTACTCCAACACCACATCCGTTCTGATTAGAGGCACCATCGAAATGCATTGACCAACTGTCATCACTGGTCATTAAGATTTTCTCATCGGGTAAGTTGTAATCTTCCTCTTCTGCCTCGACAGGACAGTCGGCTAGGAAATCTGAGACTGCTGAACCCTTGATAGATTTCTGTGGAATGTATTTGAGGCCGAATTCTGCTAGCATGACCAACCATCTGGACAAACGTCCGTTGAGTGCTGGTTTCTCGAATACATATTTGAGAGGATCGGCTTTGCTGATCACATGTATTGTATGGGAGAGCATGTAGTGCCGTAGTTTCTTTGTGGCCCAAACCAAGGTGATGCTGAGTTTCTCGAGCTAAGTGTATTTGGCCTCGTACTCGATCAGGTTTTTGCTTATGTAGTATACGGCATTCTCCTTGCCTTCAATTTCTTGAGCAAGCATAGCCCCCACTGCTGAATCTGTTGTTGTGAGGTAGAGCCTGAGGGGAATCCATGGGATTGCTGGTTTTAGTACTGGTGGGTTGGAAAGGTAGCTTTTGATTGTTTCGAATGCATGCTGGCAATCGTCATCCCACACTTTGGGCTCGCTTTTTCGGAGCTTTCGAAATACTGGTTCACAAATCATTGTGAGTCTTGAAATAAACCTGCTGATATATTGTAGTCTGCCAAGAAAACCCCGAATTTCCTTTTCATTCGTGAGTGGTTGCATCTCGAGAATCGCCTTGATTGTATGCCTCGAGAGCTGATAACATATCCGAGCAACTTGCCTGACGTTACCCCGAATGCGCACTTTTGAGGATTGAGCCTCATATTGTATTCTCTGAGCCTGTTGAAAAACTTTCGAAGTACTGAGGTATGCTTGTGCCGTTCTTTGGATTTGACAATCATGTCGTCGTCATATACCTCTATTTCCTGTGAATCATATCGCTCATGATAGCTGTTGCTGTTCTTTGATAGGTTGCTCCTGCGTTCTTTAGTCCGAACGGCATAACTGTATAGCAATATGTACCCCACTGAGTGATGAAGGTTATTTTCTCCATGTCTTCCTCTGCCATGGGAATCTGATTGTAGCCTGCGTACCCGTCCATAAAAGAGAGTAAGGCATGATTTGCGGTGTTGTCGACCAGGATGTCGATGTGAAGCAATGGAAAACTGTCTTTAGGGCTGGCCCTGTTAAGATCCCTGTAGTCCACACACATTCGTACTTTGCCGTCTTTCTTTGGAACTGGGACGACATTTGCGATCCATTCTGGATATTTTGCTTCTCGAATAAACCCGGCCTCTAACTGCTTGGAGACCTCTTCTTGAATTTTGAGGGAAACATCCAGTTTTATGCGACGGAGCTTCTGCTTGATGGGCTTTGACCCTGGAATAAGGGGAATTGTATGCTGACCGATGCTTGGATCAACCCCTGGCACATCATGATAGGACCATGCGAAGACGTCTACATACTCTGAAAGTAGCTTGATAAGATCGTCCCGCTCTGATGGAGAAAGAGTTAAACCAATCTGAACTAGTTTTGAATCACTGCTGTTAGAAAGGTTGATTTTTTCTGTTTCCTCAAATATGGGCGTCCTATTTTCATGATTTTCGATAGCTTTTAGAAATTCAAAGTCAGTTTCTTGTGAAGAAAAGTTGTGTGGATTAGGATTTCATCTCGAACTAGGACTCGAAGAGTAAGTAGAAATTGAAGTGTTATTGAAATCAACAATCAATACATCGACTGTTTTGACTGGAAGCTCGGCCTTTAGATGCTCTTGATTGATGCAAGACTCTAGTTCTAGACACATAGACTCATTGCTAGACTCGAAAATTGAAAGACGGACTCTGGACCTGGACAAAGACACTAATCGAAAGGATAGTTCGCAGGGTACTCCCAGACATCTGCATTGTAATCGTCATAATCCTCGAAGATGGGACTGCATGCACAGATTTTCAGGGCTTGATCCCAGACTTGGTTCCATGTGCTGTAAGGAAATGCAGCAAAGCTGCCCTTGCATGAAGTGTTGAGCCCTAAGAGAAACATTCTCACCATTTTTCCCTCTGGTAGCTCAGGCTGAATTGTACGAGCGAAGATTGCACATCGGTGGTAATATTCTTGAATACACTCATCCTTTTCCTGGCGTATAGCCGGCTTTTGCTTGATGAGAGTGTCTCGGAAGATTGAACCTTTGAGGGTGAGGCAGGGAGGGACATCTAGTATTTCCTCGAACCAAGGCTCTCCGAATAGTACGTAGGTCGAAGTTAGTAGGCACATCGATTACCAGGAACTCAGCATTGTCGTAATAGGTGTCAAAGGAGAAAACAAGCTCAAGGACTCCCAATACATTGTATATTACACCCTGGAGTTTGACAGTTTGTTGGGCACTCAGCATGAGATCGTACTCGGAGAATCCTAAAGCCTTCACGGTGGCGAGTGGACAGATGTTCTCTTGAATGTCGGTGGTTACCCTAGTGTGAGGGGGTCGAAAAAAGCACGAGGCTAATGCCTGACCTCGTCCCTCGTGGGCGTGACGTCGTCAGATCAAGTGTAATTGGATTTCCTATGAGTTTACACCCAATCGACTAGTAATATAGGAGTTGCCATTCAGTGTTTAACGACAATGAGAAAAACTGACAAAACCCGGTTATCGTGACATAAAGGGAGTGCAATTATGTTCGACCATGACGGCCATAGGTTCCCTTGTGATCCCTGGTGTGGGGATCGCTCAGCGTACACCCGTAGGGAAGAGATTGAGAGTTCGGGGACTGTAGCTACCGAGAGGAGTGCTCATCGATAATACTCCAGAGGCAGGTTATCCTTACTAGCTCAGCATAAATAATTGAAAGGACATGCGTTAAACTTATTAAACTATTCTGTATTGATTTTAGCAATATGCAACACATAATACTAAATCGATCGTGATTATCTTATTTAGATTGATTTAAGGTACCTAGCATGATAATTCAATTGTCCGAGGTATTATCTTATTAGGCGTGATAGATCAATCAAATTAATAGTTTGACAATTTTATAAAAGGGTGATAAAAGCGATTAAATCATATGAGGGACACATTACAACACACCCTTGAGAGGTGCGTTGTGGTTCTCATAAACTAACCACTTGGCTTTGCTATTTCTCCTTTTATTTAACGAATCTCGGGTTTCTAAGCAATGTTCTAGTATTTAGGCCTAATTCATCAAGCTACAAGGGGCAGGACGCGTTCTGTTCGACTTTTGGGTCGATTGCGACAGAACGCTGGATCAATTTCGCAGCGTGAGGCTTAGGATTAAGGCTAGAGTCAATATTCAGGTTATGCAATTGTGTGTGTTCCTTTCACGTCGGTTTTGAGGCTGTATTTATAGGAAAAGGGTGTGTGGAAAGATAGATTTTAAGATACGAATCCAAAAAGAATCCGGAGATAAAACAGCCCCAGGCATTTTCAGCGCCCAGGGCTGGGCGCCGAAGATTTCAGCACCCAGGGCTGGGCGTTGAAAGTGTGATCTGGGCCGAGTTCTTGTCAGATTTGGACTCTTAGAACACGGAGCTTTTGAGAGATTTATTCGAGTCTTTTAGTGTGTATTAACTTATGACGGAATGTGTCTGGGCCCGTTACGAACTCTAGGTTCGTTAGGAATTTAATTAATACGTAACTCTTATTTTCGAATTATACCAGGAATGCAAATTCTATCTCTTTTAGGATTTATGTTGGAGTGCAACACCTAATTCTGACAGGTTTCTATCTTTTATGACTTTGCCACTTTTAACAACTACCTTTTACGGCAATTACTATTCTTAGCAGGTTTCTATAAATAGCAGTTTTGACTGAAATAAAAGGGTGATTGAGATTCGTTATTTTATAGGAGATGCGTTGCCAAGTGGAGATCTATGTTCTCATCATCAAACCTTCCCTTTCGGGAATGGGGATAAAAGTAGGTGTCTACACCTAGGCTCGGGGATCACCCAATTTTGAGCACTTGGAAGTAGATGGCAAAATCTTGGAACCATAAGCTCGTAACCTGGCTTGCATATTGTGGAGATCAGATTGCATGGAAACTCCTCTTTTTCATCTTCGCAGTCATAGGAGATGGCTTACACAGAGGGGGTTTGTTTAGCCCCGGGTGGTAAGGGTAAAGTCTTGTTGTCGACCATGTTCTGGATCAAGTGTTTGAGCTTGTAGCAGTCCTCGATGTCATGACCTTTCCCTTGATGGTATTTGCAATGAGCTGTCGGATCCCAACTCTTGGATCTTTTGTCAACTGGAGGATCGGGTGTTGGACCGATTGGTGCTATGACTTGCTTCTCGACCAGCCGATCAAATGCCTCACTGTAAGACATTCCGAGGTTTGTGAAGACTCTTTGGGGCCTTCCTTGATAGTTGCGCTGGTTAGCATTGTTTTTGAAGTTGTTTGATTTTGGACCTTGAGGAGCCTCTAGGGCGTTAACCTCATGAACTTTGTGGGTTGTCTCAGGTCTCTTCCCCTTCCATTTTTCAGTTTGTGGAGCTGGGGCTGCGGGTGCTTTCATTAGGTCATCCTCTATGTCGACCCCGATGTCGTAGGTTCTCTTGAAGCTTTCCAGACCTAGGTACTTCATGTAAGCATTGTACTTTGGAAGGAGACCGGCGGTGAAAATCTTGACTAACTCTCTCTCGGATGGCCGGGTTACCATTTGGGATGCCATTTCCCTCCACCGGTTGAGGTAAGTAGTAAAGCCTTCCTGAGGCCCTTGCCTGAGAACTTCTAGTTCCCTTAGAGTAGTTTGCAGCTGAATGTTGGGCTGATATTGCTCCATGAATGCTCGAGCGACCGCTTCCCAGGTATTCGTTTGATGTTCCTTGAGTGAATAGTACCACTTTTGGCAGACAGGTTCCAGAGACATAGGGAATACCACTGGGTATAGCTAGAGTTCGACCCCCTTGATGGCCATTATAGCTCTGAAGTTCTTGAGATGGTACTTGGGATTGTCAGTTGATTTGAACTTTGGAATGTCATTGGCGGAGAATTTGTCTGGCAGATTAGCCTTCCCATTGAGGTTGTCCTCCATTGAGGTGTCAGTGGGTGCGCCCTGTTCTCTTGATTAGTAACCTTACTGACAAGACTCTCGATCTTCTTGGTTAAGTTATCAGTGGGTGCGCCCTGTTCTACGACACCCAATCGGTTGCTTATGCTCTCCACATTGGCACTGAGGCTGGCGAAAGCCGCTAGGAGTTGAGCGAGTTGATCAGAGGCAGACATTTGGACTGTTCCTTGAATGGGGCTGGGGGTCTGATTTGTAGGAGATGATATCGCTGCTTGCTCGACACCGGCTATGCGGGAGGCTAGGGCTGCTGGAGTTCTTTTCAACCTCTCCCCTCTTCGGCGAACCCACAGGATCTTCGGACTCCTAGTTAGGACACACCAGACAATCTTAGAACTTGGACTTCCCGACACATGATATGATATGCATGCAATGAATGAGACCTAGACTTGACTCTAAGTGCCACTCCGAAGATTCGGGATTTTGGATTTTGTACTTGTATTCGGGATTTGCAACTCGTTCACTACTACAAAATAGGATTATAGCAACGGCCTAAAAGTGTTGGCAAATATCCATTAAATGTTGCTATAGACCTACAACAACAGTTTATATGGCGTTGCCAATAGGTGGCGCTGCTATAACTCTGTGGCAACAGTTATTATGCCTTAGGCAACAACATTATAAAACAGCTGCCATAATTATTAGCAACGCTTTTCTTAGGCAACGACTTTTAACTTTTGCCAACAGTTTTATTATATCTAAAGCAACAATTATTAAGTTTTAGTAACAATTATTTAGGATTTTAAACAACAGTTTTAGTGTCTAGGCTAACACTTTTATTATCTAAAGCAGCACTACCAACAGTCTATGGCTACGTTTATTGCTCTAATATTGCAACAATTTTGTAGTCTATTGCAACATTTCTTGATACCGATATTGCGACGCTTTTACATGAGTCTATAGCAACGTTTCTTGATACAACTATTGCGACACTTTTACATGAGCCTATAGCAATGTTTCTTGCCACACTATTGCGACATTTTTATGTGATTCTAT